>NW_027266309.1:0-371300 GCF_022045235.1 Haliotis cracherodii
ATACATCAGCAACATGTAGCCCTTACAATACATCAGCAACATGTTGCCCTTACAGTACATGCCAACATGTAGCCCTTACTATACATCGCCAACATGTTGCCTTTACAGTACATGCCAACATGTTGCCCTTACAATACATCAGCAACATGTTGCCCTTACAATACATCAGCAACATGTAGCCCTTACAGTACATCGCCAACATGTTGCCTTTACAGTACATCGCCAACATGTTGCCCTTACAATACATCAGCAACATGTTGCCCTTACTATACATCGCCAACATGTTGCCCTTACAATACATTGCCAACATGTAGCCCTTACATTACATCGCCAACATGTTAGCAGAATTTCTGCCTTATTTTGCAAAAAATGTTTCTACCTTCTACCTTTCTAATGATAGTATGTTAAGATCTGTCAATGATGGAGAATACGATACAATCATCATCGATTTTATTTTGAACTTGTGTTGCGTTAGAAAGTTGTATTACATCTAAAAACTTGTATAGCATTAAAAATATGTAACTATTTTTAGAACCATGACCTGGTTGAGGTTGAGCACTAATGTTCGTAAAGACAAAAACGCAAAGACATTCTACCTTTAAAATGGTGTTATATATACACCTACCGTATTTTCTTGAGTATAGTGCGCACTTTTTTTCGGAAAAACACAGCTGTGTAGAAGGGGGTGCGCATTATACACGAATTATGAGTTTGGATGTTTTTTCCTCCCATGGAAAGACATTACGTACCGTGAGCACGAAACACCGGAAATACCATGTCAACAAATCCATACTGAAGTACGCAAAATAATTATGTAATTACACTGTCTGTCTATAAAAAGTGTTCTTTGTATTTCTGGACTTATGTTTGTAACTTACTTCATTAATTTTATTCAAAATTCCTTATAATATTGTTTTTATTAATTTCCGCGAAATCGTGTGTGAAGCGATCGGAAGATCGCACAACTCACCGTTATTAACAGCAACCACGGTCAGAATACCGCTATTGACGCCTTGAAACGAACTTTAGTTGACAGAGAATGGATACATATATCATAAATGACATACTTTGACTCGTTAAAAGTCATATTTGTTTTTGTTTGACGATTCTATGTCAACATGAAATTCTCGCGCTCACGTGCTCACGTGCGCGTGAGCCTTGACGTTGACTGGTCAGACATGTTCCATGTAAAAAATAATACCCGGGAATAGCGATCAGCTGCTTCGCTTAGGGTTATTATTATTTTAAATATGTTTAGTAAAGGCTGCATATAATTAAGAAAATAATGGAATATATTATTCCTGATAAATAAAATAGTTTCAGATACAATTGTTGCCGATCCTTGCATTAAAAATCCTATAAAGTTATATCACTGGGTGTGTCTTGACCGAATCACCGGTCGATTCCAAGAAAACGTGTGTACAGCTGATTGCTGTTTCCGGCTTAGTTTACGAGAAAATACACAAGGTAATCTTAATCCCTAGATATAAAACAATGCCTAGCAGAACAATAAATTCTATTTAAACGGTAAATAAACATGTCTGGTGATTTTTTATCTCAAATTTCGAATTTGTACTGACGAAGTTTCTCAGCACGCGTTCGTTTGCCGGACTTCGCTGAAAGGGTACGGTGTAAATTTTTTCTGCGCATAATATTCAAATTTCTTTTTTTCCAAAATATTGAACCCGCTAGAGGGGGGTGCGCATTATACATGGGTGCGCACTATACTCAAGAAAATACGGTAGTAATTAATTAAGCACCCCCTGGTTTTGCGGCCATATCTCTCCAACAACAAGGTATCATTGGCATCAAGACTGAGTCACGGGGGAGAATATTTGTCTGGTGTAAGATGAGACTCCTGACTAATGTAAACACAAAGATGCAAATGTTCAGTATTTCAGTTCCATTAAGAACACAGTTGCAGTAGTACTGTTATTGAGCAGGGGGCGGTCGGGTAGCCTAGTGGTTAAAGCGTTCGCTCGTCACGCCGATGACCCGCGTTCGATTCCCGACATGGGTACAATGTGTGAAGCCCATTTCTGGTGTTCCCCGCCGTGATATTGCTGGAATATTGCTAAAAGCGGCGTAAAACCAAACTCACTCACTCACTCACTGTTATTGAGCAGAACCGATAACCATGAAAACTAGGGACCTGGGAAGTTCCATGATCAGGAATAAACGACCATTACTGTCCAAAAATGTTCATTATCCCCCTGGCATATATTGCGGGGGGATATAGCGATCAGCCAGTCTGTCTGTCCGTCCGTCGGACCGTCCGTCCGTCCGTAATCATTTCCTTTTCTGGGGTAGAATTCGAAAACCATTCAGTGTATTTGATCGAAACTTGGCAAATCTATCAGGCACATACTGAAGTGGTGCCTTTTGATATTTTGGGATTTTTCTAATTTTTATTTTTTTCAATTTTTATGGAATGAAGTTTGACATAGACTCAATTGGGGGTGGGGTTCGTTTCCGGGACAGAATTCAAAAACCATTCAGTGTATTTGATTGAAACTTGGCAGATCTATAAGGCACATACTGAAGTGGTGACTTTTGATATTTTGGGATTTTTCTAATTTTTATTTTTTACAATTTTTATGGAAAGAAGTTGGATCTAGACTCCATTGGGGCCAGAATTCCAAAACCATTCAGTGGGTAAACAATGTATGCTTCTAAAAGAACATTCAACTGTTGACTCATTACATACAGAATTGCACATTTACTAGTGGTTACTTTACAGACAGCTGCTGGGGGGATATGTCATCTTTCTGAAGACTCTTGTTATCTTTCAAAGATAATCATAATCCTTAAAATCAGTCGTGAGTGTAACCGCCCTGTGCCTAGATGACAGTGTCTCCCCTTCTCCTCATTCCTCCGGTGAGCTTCTGATACACTCAAGAAGTAACTGCTGCCACTCCAGATGCAAAAGTTGCCACACTCGGTACTGGTGGCTGACGTCCAAGAATGTTCCAAACATGTACCCTTCTCATTCCCCCAGTGAGCTTCTGATACACTCAAGAAGTAACTGCTGCCACTCCCGATGCAAAAGTTGCCACACTCTGTACTGGTGGATCCTTTGACTGCAACTGACGTCCAAGAATGTTCCAAACATGTTCCAATGGATTCAAATCTGGACTCATAGCGGGCCAAGGCAAAGTGTCAATAGCATGTCCTTGCAGAACACTGGCCTTGCATGAGAACGTCCATAAACACAGGTACTGTAGCAAGTGCACGATTGTCAAATTGTGCCACAACAAAGGATTGAGAATATCTTGTGTGGACTATCGCTGTTAAGATTGCCTCCACAGTTAGCATGTCCAGTTTACAGTCATGAGATATTGCTCCAGAGCCATTCTCCTGGACCTGTCAGAGGATAATCTGCATCGTAAAGACCACCTTACCATCGTCTTATCCTACCTCCAACAACAGGTCGAGCATATGCGCTCCCATATGTAAGCTGCTCTGGTTGAACTCACAACCATGCGGCGCCTTGGCTACCTTGCTCTGTCGGATTGCGACCCAGAATTCAAGTGGGACCTGCTACGTCAACCCTGGTCTTCCTCTGACTTTATTAATGGACAGGTCCCCAAGACTGGGGGACCCCCAAGGCCCCCATTTCCGAGTTTCAGCCTCCGCCCTGAGACAAGACTGCTCTCAAGGCCCTGGCTAGGGTATCACAGCCAGCCTCTTTTAAGCCGTCCCAGTCTGGCTTCTACAGCCATGACACAACAGTCTCCAGCCCCAGGGGCAGCGCTCCACCTCAACCTTTTGTAGGAAGGGGCAGAGGCAAAGGCAGGTCCTGGGGCTCCTACTAGTCACGCTGCTGTCACTTCAATGGTGGAAGCGGTGACCACAAGGCCTTGAAGTGAATCCCACCCCCATCCATACAGCATCCCATGTCAGTGAGCTACAAGCATGTACGCTTTGAGCATGGAGTGCACAGAGCCGTTCATCTCGGGCTCTGCTGGGCCAAAAACAAGCTCCAAGGACAGCCAGATAGATCCGTTAGTAGTGGCCCGACAGGTCACCACTACTTAACGCCAGTGCAGAGCCGGCTTCTCGACCTGCCCTGGCTTAAGTGCCCTGGAGTAGAAGGTTCATGCCCTATCTGCATATGGCTCTCGACCTGCCCTGGCTTAAGTGCCCTGGAGTAGAAGGTTCATGCCCTATCTGCATACGGCTCTCGACCTGCCCTGGCTTAAGTGCCCTGGAGTAGAAGGTTCATGCCCCATCTGCATATGGCTCTCGACCTGCCCTGGCTTAAGTGACGTGGACTAGAAGGTTCATGCCCCATCTGCATATGGCTCTCGACCTGCCCTGGCTTAAGTGACGTGGAATAGAAGGTTCATGCCCCATCTGCATATGGCTCTCGACCTGCCCTGGCTTAAGTGACGTTGACTAGAAGGTTCATGCCCCATCTGCATATGGCTCTCGACCTGCCCTGGCTTAAGTGACGTGGACTAGAAGGTTCATGCCCCATCTGCATATGGCTCTCGACCTGCCCTGGCTTAAGTGACGTGGACTAGAAGGTTCATGCCCCAACTGCATACGGCTCTCGAACTGCCCTGGCTTAAGTGCCGTGGAATAGAAGGTTCATGCCCTCTCTGCATACGGCTCGGTACGTCAGTCTACAACTTTAACTAGAGTAAGGTTATCGTCCATGACTGCGTCGTACCTGGACACACCACATTCCTGACTCTCGGTTCCCATCTGTGGATTGGTCTACGGATTGGTCTACGGATTGGTCTACGTCTTGGTCTACGGATTGGGCTACGAGTGGTCTACGGATTGGTCTACGGATTGGTCTACGGATTGGTCATTTGCTGCCAACCACACAGTTGAAGATTGGCTGAGGTAACACAGTTCTGTGATGAAAGTTCACATCTGAAGGTATACCCTCCAACGATTCGGTCGAATAAAGATGCATTAAGGAGTAATGCAGGATAAGTATAAAGTCTAGTAAAATCCTAGATTTCTTTTGTATTTGTATACTTACCCTGCATTACTGCATCTACAGAGACCCACCCACTCTGATCTACCACCCCACGATGCCTTCCGATGTTCCGGACCTCAGAGTAATGTGAGGATCCGTGACGTCACTTCCCTTGGTCACGTGGGAGCTGCGTGACAGGGTTGGTCTCTCAGCTAGTTGGAACAACTTCTTCAAGCAAAGATCTTCACACAGCTCTTTTCTCTGTCAAGAACAAGCAGTAATGTGCATTATGAATAATGGAGGATCAGTATACAAATATAAAAAAAACATATCTAGGATTTTACTATTATGTTTGTTCTGTTTCTATTTTGCTACAAAGGCCTCTCTAATCATGTATTCACATTTCAGGTCATTTGGGCTGACATGCGACAAAGCCAGGAATGCCAGGCGCTCTTCAGAAGGTAAAGTGAAATAAAGACTTTCAGTAAATTGTTTACTGAATATCAATAATACATGAAGGTGTAGCTCTATGGGAGTCGGGTAGGACAGGCCTACAGTACACAAGTGTAAACTATTACTGCTGCAGAATGTAAATTGTTTACTGAATATCAATAATACATGAAGGTGTAGCTCTATGGGCGCCATGATGTCACAGATGTAGTAATACTTGATATGATGTGTAAACTATTACTGCTGCAGAATGTAAGTCAGAAGGGCTAAGACGGATGACGCGTGGCACCATGATGACACAGATGTAGTAATACTTGATATGATGTGTAAACTATTGCTGCTGCAGAATGTAAGTCAGAAGGGCTAAGACGGATGACGCGTGGCGCCATGATGACACAGATGTAGTAATACTTGATATGATGTGTAAACTATTGCTGCTGCAGAATGTAAGTCAGAAGGGCTAAGACGGATGACGCCTGGCGCCATGATGACACAGATGTAGTAATACTTGATATGATGTGTAAACTATTGCTGCTGCAGAATGTAAGTCAGAAGGGCTAAGACGGATGACGCCTGGCGCCATGATGACACAGATGTAGTAATACTTGATATGATGTGTAAACTATTACTGCTGCAGAATGTAAGTCAGAAGGTCTAAGACGGATGACGCCTGGCGCCATGATGACACAGATGTAGTAATACTTGATATGATGTGTAAACTATTACTGCTGCAGAATGTAAGTCAGAAGGGCTAAGACGGATGATGCCTGGCACCATGATGACACAGATGTAGTAATACTTGATATGATGTGTAAACTATTACTGCTGCAGAATGTAAGTCAGAAGGGCTAAGACGGATGACGCCTGGCGCCATGATGACACAGATGTAGTACTACTTGATATGATGTGTAAACTATTGCTGCTGCAGAATGTAAGTCAGAAGGGCTAAGACGGATGACGCGTGGCACCATGATGACACAGATGTAGTACTACTTGATATGATGTGTAAACTATTACTGCTGCAGAATGTAAGTCAGAAGGGCTAAGACGGATGACGCGTGGCGCCATGATGACACAGATGTAGTAATACTTGATATGATGTGTAAACTATTACTGCTGCAGAATGTAAGTCAGAAGGGCTAAGACGGATGATGCCTGGCACCATGATGACACAGATGTAGTAATACTTGATATGATGTGTAAACTATTGCTGCTGCAGAATGTAAGTCAGAAGGGCTAAGACGGATGACGCGTGGCGCCATGATGACACAGATGTAGTACTACTTGATATGATGTGAAGAAACACAATGTGATTCAGATCTGGGTCTGCTAGTAGAATGAAGAGAATAATCATTTGATAAATACTTGGTAAAAGTAATACCCTTGGTACATTGAAAATCTTTAAGAATTCCATTCTCAGAAACCATGACCAGTCCTTGGAACTTATTATGTGCTATTATGTGTAATCATACAATTGGACTCACTCTTGCCAGCAAATTTTAAGAAATAACTTACTTTATTGAAATTAGTAAATCATTAAACTTTTACCAATTTAAATTAAGTAAGCTTTTCCCTGAAACTACAGGGCTGAGGAATATATAGAAAATATAGAAACACAATGGGTCTCAAAGCTGTTCATACCCGTACAGTAACAAAACAATTTCAATGTAATACCCTTAGCCCTCTGGCTGCCACCTAAAAATAGCCTGTGTACTATCGCTGTGCCAAGTTTTTTTGCGAGTGACGTTCTGGAAACTTCACACCTTCGTCTAAAAACGACGTAACTTAACAACCCACAATTTTCAAATTTCACACTATAACAGTACAACCATTTCCCTAACTGTCTATGTAAACATTGTAAAGCATTAACGTGATTACCAGTAGTTTATAGCTCGGCAAACGTATTGAATATGCGATTTTTTACAAAATGTCCATGGCGGCTGTTTTGTTGACATTGCGCACTGGATACTTTGTGCGTCTTGTCAGGTTGTAAATCTCCACCAATGTAAAAACCAAAAACATTTTGCGAAAGCCCGTTTGTTTCCCGATTACCGTGTTGAAAAATATACATCTCCGTGGAAAATCGTCCGCAAAATCGTCGATTACGAATTTGTTCAAATATGTGTGACGCCATTTTGTCCGTAAATTAGTGAAATTGTAACGTTATCGCTTGCATATCATGTAGGAAAATGCATATTAATGAAAAAACTATTTATAAGTTAGGAATAAAATCTTATCCCTAAAATCTGTGGTTTATTACCTACATGCTGATATAAATTTTAATGTGTAACTTTAACTAAGAAATTAAAAATTACGTACTTTTAGAAAGAAGAGAACGAAACCGCATTTCAAAATAAAACTTATACGGGGTGTTGTGTTTTCTTCATTTGCAATAAATGATTTTTCTTTTTCGGCCATTATTCATTTTTTTAGTAAGAAAATCATACTATGTAATCTGCAAAGAACATGCCCTTATGCATGGCATATTTTTACTTATCTTGCACCGAAAGATATTCCTCACGGCTCATGTAAATCAGTTCACTGTAAATACTCCTACCAGACGATGGCGGACATGTCCATTTGCACGTCGACGAAATTTGCATACAGACGATTGAACGAGTTAGTCTCGTATCTTTATGAATCCTTAATAACGTTGTTTTATTTTCATTTTTAACTAATAACGATTATACAAACACAAAACATTAAAAAAAAATCACATGAAGCAAAAACAATACGAAAATGCCTTTTGTGTTGTCGACAGCTTTAGTTTTGAATATTTCAAAATGTCGTCGACCGTGTTCATCGGTGTTTGGGATTTTGGATTTACTATAACATCTTTGACAGCAACCGAGATAGTAAGTATATTTGAACATCATTCTGTAAGCATAGCTTAGTGTTCTAGTGATGGTCTGCAATCTGTCGTAATTTGGAGATGATAAACGCATTGATTCATCAAAGATTCTAACGTTGCAATCTGGTCATATTTTCCCGATTTCCCTCTCCGTTCCCTGCTTACATCAGCGGCCACTGAGTGACCATCAAGCAGTATTAAAGACATGGATCCACTGATCACAAACCCAAAGGAACTGTATCAGCTAACATTTTTACATTCAGTTGGATGTATATGTGTTTTTTGTCATGAAATGTTCAAAGTATAATAAAAATTGATCTCGATAATTAATTTTTCTTTCGGGAACTTTAACGAATGATTTCCATGGCGATGTGGTAGACTAGCTGTTATGAATACCATTATCCGAAGTATATTTCAACGGACATTTAATACAAATCAAACTAGATCTATGTATAACTGGTAATGTTTGACAAATTTGAAAAAAGGTAATCTATGAAGAATTTGTAAAAAAAAGGCACAGGTTACCCGCCCGAAAAAAACGAACATCATTTCAGATTAGCGCAAGCCGTAACAAATATGTTCACGGCTTGCTGTCTTCTCTCACGTCCGCGCTTGCTCGTGGCATTTACCGCTAAAATTTATGGATTACATTATGTCAGTTGAGCGAACTTTATCAGAATACGTTACGGCAAAGACGTGGCACTTGTCCAATAGTCCTTGCCAAACTGACCAATAGTTAAGGTATATGGACAAGAAGAAATTTTCAATTTTTAAGGGTTTATCATAATAAGGACTAGAAGTAAAAAGTTTCTTTAGTTGTGTAGATGTATGTAAGTCATTGGTTATGATAACATTGGAGAATCGATTTATATATATCACTTAATAATTAAACAGTATGCTTACAAATGCATACATGAATAATCTGTGAACATTTTTGAATATTTTGTTAATATTCCAGAGGAACAACAACACTTTCATAAGCCACTTTCTTATGGCTGTAATTGGAAAGACTTAGAAAATTATTTCTTATTCCAAGGTCCTTACTGTTATACTTACTGTCCTTAATGTCCTTTATTTAATATTTTGAAAAGTATCATCAGAAACAAATCTTGTAACTCTTTAAATGAGATATATAAGACAAATGTACAAATCTCTCAATATATACATATTTATTTGACAGTATGTGAATAATATATAAACTATGTACAATAAAGTTTTAAAAAAGTGCCGCATCTTTGCTGGAACACTGCTGAAAGCGGCATTAATCATACTCACTCTATTTACATGAAGTACATAATTGTGAACAAAAGATCAATAATCCATATACAAGGAATCGCCACGAATTAACTAGAATATTGCAAATGTGGCGTTGAATCATACTCACGCACCAACATGTCCTTTAATATATACACAAATCCATTTTCTATTTTCAGTAAGTAATATATATATATAATTAATATAATTTAATCAATTTACAATGAATCGCTGTGATGTTGCTGCTATATTGCAAAAACAGCATGGAGTCATACTCTCACAGATGTATCCTGAAATATACACATAGAGTATTTACAGTAAGTACCAATATACAATATATACAATCTATTTACAAAGATTCGCTGCATTGTTGCTGGAATATTGCAGATGCAGTGGGAAGTCCTACTCATAAACAGATCCTTACATACACACAATAATTACATGTACAATAAATAGAGAACATAATATGAACATATGTACCTTAAACTGCCATATTTTTGCGGCAATATTGCTAAAAGAGGCATAAAACAAACTCACTTCTTTACAATAAGTACATAATCATATACAATAGACAATGATCTATTTACAATGAATCGCCATGATGTTGCTGTTATATTGCAAATACGGCGTTAGGTCATACTCTCTGACAAAAACATCCTTTAATATATATACACACATATGAAACATTTACAATAAGTACATATATACAATATATTTATCATCTATTTACAAAGATTCGCTGCGATGTTGCTGGAATCTTGCAAGTGCGGCGTAAGTCCTACTCACTCACTAGTTATTTACAATGAAGCACACAGATGGGGAAACTGCTTGAAGGGTTGATATGATGGAACATGAGTCATGCTCCATGTTATGCCGGTACACACAGCCTTTCACTCTTCAATGTGATCAGCTGTGTGATACTGACGGAAACAGCGTGCACAGAGGCCAACGTGGCAGTCAGGACACCAGGTCCTGACCTTTCCTGCGGAGCCATCGATGGTCCTCTGTCTCTTTCTGCCTCTTCCCTTCAGGCAGCACTTCTATGAAGTGACGTCCGGCCAGTCGTCGGGAAGGAGGCTGGGTCCCGGGCCTGCCAGTCCTCCTCTTCAGCTCAGTGTTCCCGACGAGTGAGTGGAGAAGGGACATGTGGAAGTCCAGACGGGAGGTCGTTCTACCATGGGTGTTCAAGAATGTCTGATAGGCATTAACTGAAATGAGTATAAAACTATGAAGTGACGTCCGGCCAGTCGTCGGGAGGGAGGCTTGGGTCCTGGGCCTGCCAGTCCTCCTCTTCACCTCAGTGTTCCCGACGAGTGAGTGGAGAAGGGACATGTGGAAGTCCAGACGGGAGGTCGTTCTACCATGGGTGTTCAGGAATGTCTGATAGGCATTAACGAAATGAGTATGAAACATTAAAATCAAACATTATGAAATAGCTGTTCAGAAGATAAGGTTCACGTTGATTAATCAGTACAATGAAAATACATTGGAAGTGGTACCAGATGCGAAATTATTCTGTTATTGTATTCAGTTCATGCCATTTGTTACATATTGGTTGATATTATCAGGATAATGACCGTATAGTTGGTAGTAATGACATAGGTCTAGAATTATAAGTTATTCCTAAATTCCTTGTTACCAAATTATTTTATTCTGAATTTCATATAAATAAAATAATTCTTACCTGATGCTGTGAGAAGAAAGTTGATTAAAACTTTCTTCGACAGCTTCACGGAGCGGACTTGGGGATCATAGACACCAATGAGTTGATCCCCAAGGTCAACTCCCCCCCCATTAGAGTGTTGTACAGTCTAACGACTGAGGGGAGAGTGACAGACCGGCCCCGTGAGTTAAGCCCATCCTTCATTCTGTAAATAAAATATTTCATATTAATTTTTTCAGAAACATGCACATAGAATCTCTATATTCTTTTCATCTTTATGAGAAATTGAAAGTAATTGACACTCATTAAAGCGAACATGTATGAAAGAAAATGGACACTTGGAGTAGGAATCATACTGACTTAACAGCATTATAAATTGGCATTAGTCCTATAAGGACTATTAGAAATGTGCCTTCTTTAACAAAGTTTAAGGGTTTTGCTCTATGTTATTAGTATGTGACTAGTGGACTGAAACTGTTAGTTTCTAACGCTGCTGAACAATGAACAGGATATTGAGCAGTATATTTAATATTTTGAATTTACCTTGGACTACCCATGGTAGAAAGGATTGTGAAGACCTGAAAAGAGCACTGCCAGCAGTGGACCCTGTCTTCTCACAATTGTCGAGCCCCTAGGTGGTCTTTTCCCAACGAAAGAGCTCAGCATTCCCTTCCTCCGGACGGCGACAACTCCTGTGCAGAATGTCCCCCTGTCAAATAGAGCATGGCAGAGAGACGGACTGCTGAAGTAGTTGTCGCAGATGATGTGGTGGCCCTTGTCGAGATGCGGTTCCATCAAGTCCAGGACCACACTATGCCCAAGACCTTCCTTGGGCGGTGGTCCTCCAAGGTTCCGGCCCTTGTAGATACGAACTTGATGGGTGTAGCCAGTACCCGCCTCGGCAAGGATCCACAACTTCACCCCCCATCTGTGTGCTTTCTTGTTGGCCATGTACTGTACAAGGTGATGTCGCCCTTTGAAGCCAACCATCCTTTCATCAACGCAAACACTCTGGGCCAGCCTGAAAAAAGAAATTGTGTGATATGCATTACTTAGAAGTTGATGGATGACAAAATAGACACAATTTATGGATAACAACTTATTTATTTACTGTCAAGATGACGTTTTGGTATAGATCCTTATATCTTATTTTTTACTTAAGAAGTTTTCAATAAAAATGTACATGTAATAAATCCATAATTTTTAGTATATGTAATTTTCATATTGTCATTTACCGTGATTAATTCATTAGAACCTCACATCAGTGCAACATGAAATAAGTGCCATAATGAATGGTGTTCAAATAGTTTTCATATGATATATCAGAATGGAGAAAGTAAAAAGGTAACATACCCATGAGAGTTTGCGAATGATCCATTCACAAGATCAAGAACCGGCCTGATCTTGAGGGGGTCGTGATCTGGCTGCCCTCGGGGCACTGCAACAGAGTTGTCGTTGCAGTGGAGGAACCGCATGATGACTTGGAAGCGATTCCTCGGCATGATCCCCCCGAAGGAAGGTGTTGACGCCAGCCAATTCTTGTCCCCCTGATTCCAGTAGGAAGCGATGGTTGGCTTCCTGACGACACCCATGGCCAACAAGAGTCCCAGAAGAGTCCCCGCATTTCTTCCCGGTCAACGGGTCTCCACGCCCGAGCCCTGCTCTGCGGTGATAGAGTGCGGCCCTGCAGGTACTGCTCAGCATATCTGTTTGTCTCCCTGACCAGCAGGTCGAACAAATCAACACCTCCATCCCCTCCTCTGAGTTGCTGGTCGAAATAGCATATAGGAGGGGCATGGTAATCTGAAACATATATCATAATTTATGACCACATGAATTATTATAAATCATGCTGACATATATCATTGTATTTGATACATGTACATGTAATGATAATCTTAATATCATACAACTTATATCCACATTTATACCTAAACGAGACACCAAATATGAAACAATTCCTTACTTAGTTTTGGATGACAGGCATTGTCTATGTTGATTATGAATTCATGCACTTAATGATATTTGTATTTATCAATTCTTGTTACCTGGAGGGTTGACAGGGCCGCACTCCTCGGCAAAGTCAATGCTGTTGCCAAGGTCAAAGCTGTCCGTGTCCAGCACGGGCAGCCAGGGGCCACGGACCATTGGTTTGGCCCCTGCCTCTTCTTGGTTATTTTCCTCGTGATCTGAAATTTGAAATAATGCTTCTTTTTAATAATGTCCTTTTCAATCACATATAAAAGTGCTAAGGGAAAGGATTCCTTGTTAAAAGATAGATATGTGTAGTGTGTCCATGCATTCAAATAACATAGGAGCATGGAAAAAGCATGTATGAATCATTCCACTTCACAGACCATATCCTGGACAGAGTAAAACTGTATTATCAAAATTCAAATATCATGAAATTTAGAAGCTTTTCAAATAATTTTGAATAATGACATGGTTGAAAATTAAAGCATAAGAATTCAGAGATTGCAGATAAATTAATGCAATCACAATAGTGAGGACATGGTTAGCTTTGTTTATTTGTTTGCCTCTTTAGCATTTTTTTATGTGATGCATAACACCGAAATCAAAATGAAGGGTTTGAACTAAAATACTTTACAAGACAGGGTAAAATTCCATTGTACTGTTAAAACAATGGGAAGATTTGGAAATTTGTCTACGGATAAGTGAGCTGGTATTAATTTCCATGTCATTGTCCTGATTATATATTTGCAAAACAGTCTAATAGTTAAGGTATCATAAGGACTAGTAGACATTTGCCAATTTTATAGGGTTTTGTTATACTCATCATTATAATATATGGACTAGTGCACTAAAATGTTAGTTTCTATCGCTGAATTTGCAAATTTTCATGGATGTTTCTTATCATAATTGGAACTAAGCAACTGCTGACTCATGTTTTATTAGTGATCAAGGGGAGATAATGTGATTTGTTTATGTCCTATAATATCTCCCTTGGATACATACTTTTTGCAAATTGCTTCATGGAAGTTTGTCATTTCTCCAATGTATTTTATGTTTGTTATCAATCTTAAATTTAAATAAAGATATAGATATATCACATATATATATACATATAGACCTATAGACATATATTTAGTTTATTGAAGGAAATGTTTCAGACCCTGTAGATCTAGTGAATATTTTACAACACAGTATCAATATTCATGTGGCAACTTTATTTTCGTCTAATATTTTGCTTGTAATTAATATGTATAACCTGTGACCTTTTTAGTTGAGTACAGATTAAACATGTTGAAAGACTTATTCTTCATTACTACAACATAAAGATAAGATTAGGATATATGTGCTCCACATGAATGTATTAATGAAAACTGAAGGGCTTCCTGGAGTAGTCACAGGGAAACAATTGTGTAATCATGATTCAAACATTTCCAGGGTGAGAACTAAAATCAAAAGCTTTACAATGATGCTAAATTTAAAAAAAAATAATTGGCCATAGCTTCCGCGTCTCCGGGCTACCTGCCCTGTGAGGGAACATTTGTTCAGTGCACTGACCCCCCAACCCATTGGCGCAAGGACAACAGTCACTTGGTGCAATGCCACTCCCCTTTCCCCTTAGTAAGTTATAGTAAATGTTAATCTACATCATTTAGATATATTTATAACATTTAACATTTAAAATTATGAAACATATTCATTTTATTTTTAGAATTTCAAAATAAGTTAGACATTTTAGATTTTTTAGGAATGACTCACTATACTCATTTAAAAATATGGCTTCATGTCCAAAGTGTGTCCTTCAAGATAAATTTAATTTTTAACAAAGACATTTTTTCCATTAATATTACTGAGCTTTACCAAAAGCATGTGTAGGCCACATGTAGACATGTTAAAACTTCACTACCATGAGAGACTTTCTTTCAAATCAATTTCATGAAATACTAAACAAGGTAGTTTGCTGTTTCTACTATGACTATCATGGTATGGTAGATATTTTTAACATTTTAAACATCACAACTATCACGAGTAGATCTAGTCTACAATTTCGAAAATTGCTAAAAAAAAATAACAAATTCTTATTCCCGCCATTGCTTTGACACTGACAGTACACCTACTCAATTTAATGAAAATGAATTAATGTTACTTACCGCTTATCTCTTCCTGGGAGTCGGACTCGGAGTCGGAATCGAGAGAATCGACGGATATGTCCGACTCGAAGTCCGACTCCCCCAAATCAATTCCCACCGCAGACATTATTCCTTCTTGGTTGACAGCTTCGATCGCAATGTTATCGTCTGTCACATGGGGCTATTTTTATCCCTATGAATATTCATGCTCTCGGCGGGAGGCGAACCTTTTTTTTATATTTGATTTATGTTCATCGCGCTGATTCGATAAACAAAGCACGAAGATAAAGATTAAAGCATATAATGTATAAATATTTACATTGGATGTCATATTTAACACTGTTGGTGATTTGAACATCAAACTTTATTTTGTTTTACTCGGGCACCTGTAACCTCTGTGATGTGGCATGTCAAAAGTCGCGGGTCACGGTATTTCGTTCCAGACGAACCATCGGAAATTTGCCGCTCTTGCCAACCCCGTTATGGTGGATGATTGAAACCAACTGTCGATAACCGTAACAGCTTCATTTGTATTCGTGAAATAAAAAAACTTAGTCTTGCAATAATAATAAGGTATTTAACAATAACAAACTGCATGAATACAAAATTTACATACTGAAATTAAACGATAGATTATTAATAATTTAGTAATGAATTCTACTGTCAAAGAGCTAGCTATTTATATTTAGACATACGAACTAATAATAAATATATAGATTCATCGGGGACCGGTATTCAAGTAATTTTAACTGACATTTACACGTTCATAATTCAACATCATATAGTTCTTGTTTATATACTTATATAACCAATAAATTATAAATATATTCGACACTGCATAAGATCCTATATGCCGTTGCTACCAACCTTCTTTTCAACGTCTTGTAATAAATTGGGTCGCCTCATTAAACATACGAAAACGTGACTTACATATAATCAGTCACAAAACATGAACAACACAGACCCAAGGGTGTGTGTCAAAGTTTACCATGTGCGTTTTCGTTTCTTCTGGGAGACATGCTTTCGACTTGTTTTCTCTCATGAAAAGTACCGCTAAGCGACCTTCAACTTCGGTCGCCATTTTGTTTTAAGTTTCAGCTAAAAAGTTGCGGTACCTTTTCTGTGTTTTTGCAGAATTTGAGGTGTAGGAAGCATGAATGGAATTTCTAAGTATACGTATGAATATGAGAAGTGGCACATTTTCACACAGACTGTTTTTTACAGATGTCAGTAGGTATGTATAACTGGATGAATGTTTTTGAATACGCTTTGATATGAATGTGATGAAGGAGGCCTTGAACATATACTGTAAAAAAAATAATATACACTCCATTCACCATCGATAAACTGGGCATTTAGTTGGTTTCATTAGCTAATTAATACATAGATGCGTAGATATTTGACCATTTTCAATCTTTTAGCCAAAATATTTATGAAGGTTTCAAACATTCCTTTGCATGTGGATTTTCAATCAGTCGGTGCAATTTGTTTGAAATGAAAAAATATTTCAATGGCGGCACATTTGAACGAAAGTGTAAACAAGGGGAATTTGACTAACTCCATATGCGTTATTTATTGACAGTAGAGTTGTGAAAATGACACAGATGTGTTGGAAATTTACTGCTTTTTGCGATGTTGCAATTGCTATGGGCTTGGGGTAATCCAAAAATATTTTATTTCAATTCTTTCAACATGATGTTTCAGAAGGACATATATGTCCCTCTGGCACAGCAACTGCGTTTTGTGTAGGGACATATATGTCCAAATGGCATCCAGGGGGTTAAAGAATCTTTGTCTTGTTGGCATTTTGAAACTCTTGAAAAAAATTCTTCTGAGAGATAACAAGGCCTTGGAAATGAACCCTTAAATGATGTGTAGAAACACATTGGGCCTCCCCAGGCATAGACTGGTTTCGTGTATCTACCCTCCCTCGTATGCATCGCCACAGTTACCAATATTGGTAATAATCACTATAACATGTATATTATATTTCTGTTTCTCATAATCAAAATTGGAGATTTCTTTGTATATATAAGTAACATTTCTACTCTGGTAAGAAATACTCACAAAGCTTGAATATCATTACTGGATTTCTTCATCTAATATTGAAATCCCATCTGTAGCAGCTTAAGGCTTCCGAGCTAATGCAGTGTTAAGTGGTCTACATCGCACCAGCCTGGGACCCCCATGTGCTCGCGTGAAAACTCCCCCAAATTTTGACTACGGATAATCATTAGAAATATGTATTAGTCTAGGGTAAATCTTCTTCTTAAAGAGCAGTCTTTAAAAATACATGGTTGTTTCATAATCACTTTTACTCAAACCATTAGAGGGGCACAGGTGACCCTGTTGTTAAAGTGGCGTCAGACCACAGTTACCCCATACCATTAAGTTTCGCCATGACCCGGAAGGAAAATAGGTGAAGTTAGTGACCTGTTTTAATGGGCTGTTCAATCTGTGCCAATTGTTTTAGAGTGACTTGTGATATCTTAACTGGAAGATTAGATTTGTTTGATAGGCATTACTTAATAGTTGACAAAATTTATGGATAGCAACATCTTTATTTACTGTAAAGGCGACTTGGGATCATGTAGCCTTGGGTATACAAGACCAGTCACCTCTGTAAGCATATACACTATGTCATTTTATTTTGTTTCAGCCAAGTCCTGTGAGAGCGTCCTTGATATCACTGCAAAACACAGGTGATGGAAATCCAAGAGCCAGACTGCCACTGCTAAGACCAGCTGTTGGTTACATCACCACAACACACAACAGAGTATCATCACATATGGAGCAGTTGCTGCTGTCGCACTTGAGAGTTGCTTTGAGCCCTCTGGGTAAGGTACCATAAGTTCGACAAGACCAGTTGACATTGTAGCACTTGCCTTGAGTCTACAAGACAAGTGACCGTTGTAGCACTTGCCTTGTGTTTAAAAGACCAGTGACTGTTGTAGCTCTTGTCTTGGGTTATAAGAACAGTGACTGTTGTAGCACTTGTCTTGGGTTATAAGACCAGTGACCGTTGTAGCACTTGCCTTGTGTTCAAAAGACCAGTGACTGTTGTAGCACTTGTCTTGGGTTATAAGACCAGTGACCGTTGTAGCACTTGCCTTGTGTTCAAAAGACCAGTGACTGTTGTAGCACTTGCCTTGTGTTTAAAAGACCAGTGACCGTTGTAGCACTTGCCTTGTGTTCAAAAGACCAGTGACTGTTGTAGCACTTGTCTTGGGTTATAAGACCAGTGACCGTTGTAGCACTTGCCTTGTGTTCAAAAGACCAGTGACTGTTGTAGCACTTGTCTTGGGTTATAAGACCAGTGACTGTTGTAGCACTTGCCTTGGGTTATAAGACCAGTGACTGTTGTAGCACTTGCCTTGGGTTATAAGACCAGTGACTGTTGTAGCACTTGTCTTGGGTTATAAGACCAGTGACCGTTGTAGCACTTGCCTTGTGTTCAAAAGACCAGTGACTGTTGTAGCACTTGTCTTGGGTTATAAGACCAGTGACTGTTGTAGCACTTGCCTTGGGTTATAAGACCAGTGACTGTTGTAGCACTTGTCTTGGGTTATAAGACCAGTGACCGTTGTAGCACTTGCCTTGGGTTATAAGACCAGTGACTGTTGTAGCACTTGTCTTGGGTTATAAGACCAGTGACTGTTGTAGCACTTGTCTTGGGTTATAAGACCAGTGACTGTTGTAGCACTTGCCTTGTGTTCAAAAGACCAGTGACTGTTGTAGCACTTGTCTTGGGTTATAAGACCAGTGACTATTGTAGCACTTGTCTTGGGTTATAAGACCAGTGACTGTTGTAGCACTTGTCTTGGGTTATAAGACCAGTGACTGTTGTAGCACTTGCCTTGGGTTATAAGACCAGTGACTGTTGTAGCACTTGCCTTGGGTTATAAGACCAGTGACTGTTGTAGCACTTGTCTTGGGCTTTAAGACCAGTTGCTGTTGTAGCACTTGTCTTGGGTTATAAGACCAGTGACCGTTGTAGCACTTGCCTTGGGTTATAAGACCAGTGACCGTTGTAGCACTTGCCTTGGGTTATAAGACCAGTTGCTGTTGTAGCACTTGCCTTGGGTTATAAGACCAGTGACTGTTGTAGCACTTGTCTTGGGTTATAAGACCAGTGACTGTTGTAGCACTTGTCTTGGGTTATAAGACCAGTGACTGTTGTAGCACTTGCCTTGGGTTATAAGACCAGTGACTGTTGTAGCACTTGTCTTGGGTTATAAGACCAGTGACTGTTGTAGCACTTGTCTTGGGTTATAAGACCAGTGACTGTTGTAGCACTTGTCTTGGGTTATAAGACCAGTGACTGTTGTGGCACTTGTCTTGGGTTATAAGACCAGTGACTATTGTAGCACTTGTCTTGGGTTATAAGACCAGTGACTATTGTAGCACTTGTCTTGGGTTATAAGACCAGTGACTATTGTAGCACTTGTCTTGGGTTATAAGACCAGTGACTGTTGTAGCACTTGTCTTGGGTTATAAGACCAGTGACTGTTGTAGCACTTGTCTTGGGTTATAAGACCAGTGACTGTTGTAGCACTTGTCTTGGGTTATAAGACCAGTGACTGTTGTAGCACTTGCCTTGGGTTATAAGACCAGTGACCGTTGTAGCACTTGCCTTGGGTTATAAGACCAGTTGCTGTTGTAGCACTTGTCTTGGGTTATAAGACCAGTGACCGTTGTAGCACTTGTCTTGGGTTATAAGACCAGTTGCTGTTGTAGCACTTGTCTTGGGTTATAAGACCAGTGACCGTTGTAGCACTTGTCTTGGGTTATAAGACCAGTTGCTGTTGTAGCACTTGTCTTGGGTTATAAGACCAGTGACTGTTGTAGCACTTGTCTTGGGTTATAAGACCAGTGACTGTTGTAGCACTTGCCTTGGGTTATAAGACCAGTTGCTGTTGTAGCACTTGTCTTGGGTTATAAGACCAGTGACCGTTGTAGCACTTGTCTTGGGTTATAAGACCAGTGACTGTTGTAGCACTTGTCTTGGGTTATAAGACCAGTTGCTGTTGTAGCACTTGCCTTGGGTTATAAGACCAGTGACTGTTGTAGCACTTGTCTTGGGTTATAAGACCAGTGACTGTTGTAGCACTTGTCTTGGGTTATAAGACCAGTGACCGTTGTAGCACTTGTCTTGGGTTATAAGACCAGTGACTGTTGTAGCACTTGTCTTGGGTTATAAGACCAGTGACTGTTGTAGCACTTGTCTTGGGTTATAAGACCAGTGACCGTTGTAGCACTTGTCTTGGGTTATAAGACCAGTGACTGTTGTAGCACTTGTCTTGGGTTATAAGACCAGTGACTGTTGTAGCACTTGTCTTGGGTTATAAGACCAGTGACTGTTGTAGCACTTGTCTTGGGTTATAAGACCAGTGACTGTTGTAGCACTTGCCTTGGGTTATAAGACCAGTGACTGTTGTAGCACTTGTCTTGGGTTATAAGACCAGTGACTGTTGTAGCACTTGTCTTGGGTTATAAGACCAGTGACTGTTGTAGCACTTGCCTTGGGTTATAAGACCAGTGACTGTTGTAGCACTTGTCTTGGGTTATAAGACCAGTGACTGTTGTAGCACTTGTCTTGGGTTATAAGACCAGTGACTGTTGTAGCACTTGTCTTGGGTTATAAGACCAGTGACTATTGTAGCACTTGCCTTGGGTTATAAGACCAGTGACTGGTGTAGCACTTGTCTTGGGTTTTAAGACCAGTTGCGGGTGTAGCACTTGCCTTGAGTCCTGACCATGGTCGCTGTAGTACATGCCTTGAGTCTATAAAATCAGTGGCCGTTGTACCATTTGCTCTTAGGTCTACAAGACCAGTCTCCACTGTAGGCATATAAACAACAGAAAAGTATGTTATAATAACAGGTATAGCAAACTCACTTTGTTGGCCAATGTATACTCTGTCAACAATAATTGTTTAAGTTTTTTTACTAACCGTTAGTCCCTGAGCTGAGCTTTTCACGTGTCAACAATCTGCCTAGCAAAACACAGGTGGCCACACTGCTGTTCAAAGCCGCAAAAAACAATTGAAGGCAATTGATTTACTCTTAGCTACTGACACCTTGTCCTCAATTACATCCTCAATTAACAATAGTAGCACAGTGATTTGGCTATAGCCGTTGAAGTGGATATATTCTGTGTATAAAATTCAGTGACCAGAGGGAGGAAATTAAGTATCTATAAACTTACGATGCCTGACACGCCTCAAAGTGCTTATAACGAACTACGGATATTAGAGGTCCCTATGAGTTTGTTATAGCAGTAGTTTACTGTATGTCATTTCATCTTATTTTAGCCGAGTTCTGTGATCCTCGCCCTTCCGAATCACTGCAAGACACCATTAATGGAAGCCCAAGAGCCAGGTTTCTGATGGCAAGTATGGACATTCCATCCCAATGTATCAAGTAGCAAGCAACCACTGGACCTCTCAAAAGCTTGCTCATGCTGTAACTGAACGGAATATGTTCAAGGTATGTTGTTACAGAGGTGTATTTGTAAGCAAGGATTATATCCTACCTAAATATTATCCTGGGGGAAGTTTTACTCTAGAGTATAGTATCCTACCTTAGTGTGGGAAATCTGGGATAACTTATGTCCAAAATTGAAGGGTAATTCATCCCAGTGAAACATCTAAGTGGAAACAGGAAACTGTATCCTGGGATAAATTTCACTAACGTGAATCAGTGTATATTATCCCATGACAGACTTCCTTTGCACATGACTTTGAGGTCTGACATTGACATTGTCAGCTGATTTGGTCACCCATGGATGGAACAGAGTATTCCAAAGTATTCAAATACTTAAAGGACAAAACACATCCAGAAAAATAGACATTCCTCCCTTAATGAATATTATGAGATAAAATGTTGTGTTTCTTTGAATTGATTGTTCAAATGTAAAACTTCACTAGAGTGTCCGATCCTAGGATAACTAAAACTAGCAAAAGGTTGAAATATTCTGGTGTTATTTGTGTTGATACTTACATTTTCATCATGTTTGGTTGGGGTGTGGGGTGAGAAATGAGGGGGGATGGGGGAGGAGGGATTGTGTGGGTAGATATTTGTTGATAGGATTAAACACGCTGGTATGGGTTCAAATTCACTAGGGAGACTCATCCTGACACTAGAGAATTTCATCCCCAGGATAAAGAAAAGATAAGGATAATATTCACTCTTACATTTTCATGTCGGCTGTGTGATCTATCATGTGTTCTTTCAGTATCAAGCTGCACTCACACACACACACTCACACGCTCACACGCACTCACACACGCGCACTCACACACGCACACACACGCACTCACACACGCACTCACACATGCACTCACACACACGCACTCACACACACACTCACACACGCACTCACACGCACTCACACACACGCCCTCACACACACGCCCTCACACACACACTCACACGCCCTCACACACGCACTCACACACACTCACACACGCACTCACTCATACACGCACTCACACGCCCTCACACATACGCCCTCACACACACACTCACACGCCCTCACACACGCACTCACACACACTCACACACGCACTCACACGCACTCATACACGCACTCACACATGCACTCACACACGCACACACACGCCCTCACACACGCACACACACGCCCTCACACACGCACACACACGCACTCACACATGCACTCACACACGCACACACACAAGCATTCACGTCCCTATGAGTGCAATAATCTTAAACACCTCAACCCGTTTCACCCAAGATGGAATCCTGCTTGACACTGAAAGACCTGCATGTGACTGTGACTACAACAGAAAGTTATAAATTGCTGCTTGATAAATAGATAAATAAATAAATTGACTCTTCTGTGAAAACAATTTATAGCCTTTTTTTCGTTTTCCTGTTGTTGTTTATTGCAAGAAATGAATGTGGATCCTTCTGAATATATACTGAACCGCAAAAGAAACGTCACCATGGATAGATATATGAGAAACCTTATTTGTCCAAACACTGTAAACATACTTTGAGACATATTAAAAAGATGGAACTTGGCAAAACTGATCATCAAGGTTGAAATTAAAGTGTCAAATGTTCTTAAAGTGAAACACAACACTCGTCTCTGAGAAAATGGCATCAAAAGTCAGTATCTTGTGTGCCCGCCATGTGCATTGATGACTGCAGTGCAACGTTGATACATTGAATGGATAAGGCGGTTGATGAAGGCCATAGGCACTTGAGCCCACACTCTGAGGAACGCCTGACGCAGTTCAGCTGCAGTTTTCGGCCTTGGTCGGACGTTATTCAGCTGTCTTAGAATCTCGTCCCACAGGTGCTCAATGGGATTTAAATCAGGACTGAGGGCAGGCCACTGCATGGTTCTGATGCCATTCTGCTGGAGGAAGTCTCGCAGTGTGGGCATGGGCGTTATCATACTGAAACTTGTGGTTGTAACGACGTGCCAAATGAGGTAAGTCATGTTGTGTCAAGACTTCATCAATGTACCGAGCTGTTGTGACACCATTGCCTCTCCCTGGACCAATGTTCTGGAAGACCACAGGGCCGACCCTCTGGGCAAGACCAATTCCACCCCACACCATGATGCTCGGACCACCCCATGACACAAGCATCCGAATAATGTTTCCCACGGCGTCACCAGACTCTCTCTCTCTCTCTCTCTCTCTCTCTCTCTCTCTCTCGCTCTCTCTCTCTCTCTCTCTCTCTCTCTCTCTCTCTCGCTCTCTCTCTCGCTCTCTCTCTCTGTAGTGTTGGTGGTCTGGTACCGTTGCTGGAGCCTGTATATGGTCCTTACATGGACTTGAAATGCATTGGCAACTTGCCGGCGGTTTGTCCAGCTTTCAATCGTCCAAGGGCTTGGTGATGCTCATTTCTTGTCAATCGTTTCATATGGTAGCAATTCAATAACGAATGAATGTTATCCAATCTGGTTGGATTTTTATTGGGCAAGAAATGGGGGAACATTTCAATTTGCACGGAACTCACGTGCATCGGTTTACCATGGCCGTTGCCGTAATGTGTTTGGGCGATCAGTTTTATTGTCATCTGCTTTGCTTTTTTATCATCAAATTTCATTTTTCCGGACAAGGTAGTGTTAAATTTTAGAAACTTTGACAAAAATACCCATATATTTAAATGACAACTTTTCATGCAATGTTACCTGGGGTGATGTTTCTTTTGCGGTCAGTATATGTGCAAAAGAGAAATATGCCATTGAAGTTATATAGAAGTTATCACGCGAGATCACGGATGGTAAATATCCTGCATTAGGAATAAACATTTATTTAGTGAGCCTTGCTGAGCTAAATACATAGTGTTATTCCTAGTACAGGATATTTACCATCCCCAAACACACAGGCGTGATAACCTCTTTATCATATGATGTCATTCTTTAATGCTGTTCTTGAAAATCGCTTTCCCTTTCTCACAAACATTACCAAAACATTGAGAGTTTTCCTGGAATGCACATATTAATATTTATTGTGTCACAGGGTAAGTGATGTGTCAGTCGGACAGTGACAGTAGCCAATATAGTTCCAACTGACACATGTTTCTTATACAGTGGCGAAACAACATACATGTATATGCAAAACAATTGTTTTTACCAGCCTTTCGCAGCAATCCATTGGTCTGTCCGCTAGAGTAACTGCCCTTTGTCAAAGGGAAGCTACTCTAACCCTAGTCTATGAGATGTTACGGCCTCGGTCGTTGTTGACAGTCGGTCTGTCCTGTCATAACGTTAAGAAGTGTAGTCAGATGTACACACAGCGATAAGACAATACAAGGTAACAATTCAAACATATCGGCCAAATCCAACTATCTTAATTTGTGGAAAGAAAGCCGCAGAGGTCTACAATCACAGATATGGCTACTGATCCCGCTTGGCCGGGCTGAGTGCCTTCGCAAAAATTGTTTTGAAATTTATATCTTCAAAGTTGCCAAAACTTATAAAATGCCTTAGCTACGTCACAGCTAGACACTGATTTTCAGTACAATAGACTGTACTTTTGATGATAAGAGCAATTATCCCTGTAGTTTATCCAGATTCCTGATGGTTAATTCTGACTTGATCGCTGAATGACAAGGGCAACGCCATATTTGTTTATAAACACTGAAAGTAGTCCCTACTTGACCTTTCTGAAACTGTTCTCCAGGTTCTGTCCCCATATGCTTATTATGCAGGACCATTTGATTTGTCAAGTGCTTGTTATGCAGGACCATTTGATTTGTCAAGTGTTCGTTATGCAGGACCATTTGATTTGTCAAGTGTTCGTTATGCAGGACCATTTGATTTGTCAAGTGTTGGTTATGCAGGACCATTTGATTTGTCAAGTGTTCGTTATGCAGGACCATTTGATTTGTCAAGTGTTCGTTATGCAGGACCATTTGATTTGTCAAGTGTTCGTTATGCAGGACCATTTGATTTGTCAAGTGCTTGTTATGCAGGACCATTTGATTTGTCAAGTGTTCGTTATGCAGGACCATTTGATTTGTCAAGTGTTCGTTATGCAGGACTATTTGATTTGTCAAGTGTTGGTTATGCAGGACCATTTGATTTGTCAAGTGTTCGTTATGCAGGACCATTTGATTTGTCAAGTGTTCGTTATGCAGGACTATTTGATTTGTCAAGTGTTCGTTATGCAGGACCATTTGATTTGTCAAGTGTTCGTTATGCAGGACCATTTGATTTGTCAAGTGTTCGTTATGCAGGACCATTTGATTTGTCAAGTGTTCGTTATGCAGGACCATTTGATTTGTCAAGTGTTTACAGGGTGTCTTCAGGGTGTTTTGTGTTGTCTCTGGTTAAAGCCCCCCTCTTGAGATGGGTCAAGTGGTCAAATAGACTGTCTGTACTGACCAGATACATTAATCATGGGCAGATTTAGATTACAGGGTGTCTTCAGGGTGTTTTGTGTTCTCTCTGGTTAAAGCCCCCCTCTTGATATGGGTCAAGTGGTCAAATAGACTATGAATACTGACCAGATACGTCATAGCATGGGCAGATTCAGATTACAGGGTGTCTTCAAGGTGTTTTGTGCTTTTTCTTGTTAAAGCCCCCCTCTTTATATGGGTCAAGTTGTCAAATTGACTGCGTATACTGACCAGATACATCAGGGCATTGGCATATTAAGATTACAGGGTGTCTTCAGGGTGTTTTGTATTGTCTCTGGTTAAAGCCCCCCTCTTGAGATGGGTCAAGTGGTCAAATAGACTGTGTTTTCTGACCAGATACATCGGGGCATGGGCAGATTTAGATTACAGGGTGTCTTTAGGGTGTTTTGTATTGTGTCTGGTTAAAGCCCCCCTCTTGAGATGGGTCAAGTGGTCAAATAGACTGTGTTTTCTGACCAGATACATCGGGGCATGGGCAGATTTAGATTACAGGGTGTCTTTAGGGTGTTTTGTATTGTGTCTGGTTAAAGCCCCCCTCTTGAAATGGGTCAAGTGGTCAAATTGACTGTGAATACTGACCAGATACGTCATAGCATGGGCAGATTTAGATTACAGGGTGTCTTCAGGGTGTTTTGTGTTGTTTCTGGTTAAAGCCCCACTCTTGAAATGGGTCAAGTTGTCAAATTGACTGTGTATACTGACCAGATACCTCATAGCATGGGCAGATTTAGATTACAGGGTGTCTTCAGGGTGTTTTTGTTGTTTCTGGTTAAAGCCCCCATCTTGAGATGGGTCAAGTGGTCAAATAGACTGTGTATACTGACCAGATACATCGTGGCATGGGCAGATTGAGATTACAGGGTGTCTTCAGGGTGTTTTGTATTGTCTTTGGTTAAAGCCCCCCTCTTGAGATGGGCCAAGTGGTCAAACTGACTGTGTATACTGACCAGATACATCGGGGCATTGGCAGATTAAGATTACAGGGTGTCTTCAGGGTGTTTTGTATTGTCTTTGGTTAAAGCCCCCCTCTTGAGATGGGTCAAGTGGTCAAACTGACTGTGTATACTGACCAGATACATCGAGGCATTGGCAGATTGAGATTACAGGGTGTCTTCAGGGTGTTTTGTATTGTCTTTGGTTAAAGCCCCCCCTCTTGAGATGGGTCAAGTGGTCAAACTGACTGTGTATACTGACAAGATACATCGGGGCATGGACAGATTTAGATTACAGGGTGTCTTCAGGGTGTCTTCAGGGTGTTTTGTAATGTCTCTGGTTAAAGCCCCCCTCTGGAAATGGGTCAAGTGGTCAAAAAGACTGTGTATACTGACCAGATACCTCATAGCATGGGCAGATTTAGATAACAGGGTGTCTTCAGGGTGTTTTGTATTGTCTCTGGTTAAAGCCCCACTCTTGAGATGGGTCAAGTTGTCAAATAGATTGTGTTTTCTGACCAGATACCTCATAGCATCGGCAGATTAAGATTACAGGGTGTCTTCAGTGTGTTTTGTATTGTCTCTGGTAAAAGCCCCCCTCTTGAGATGGGTCAACCGGTCAAATAGACTGTCTCTACTGACCAGATGCCTCATAGCATTGGCAGATTTAGATTACTTGGTGTCTTCAGGGTGTTTTGTATTGTTTCTGGTTAAAGCCCCCAACTTGAGATGAGTCAAGTGGTCAAATAGTCTGTCTGTACTGACGAGATACCTCATAGCATTGGCAGATTTAGATTACAGGGTGTCTTCAGGGTGTTTTGTATTGTTTCTGGTTAAAGCCCCCAACTTGAGATGAGTCAAGTGGTCAAATAGTCTGTCTGTACTGACGAGATACCTCATAGCATTGGCAGATTTAGATTACAGGGTATCTTCAGGGTGTTTTGTATTGTCTCTGGTTAAAGCCCCCCTCTTGAGATGGGTCAAGTGGTCAAATAGACTTTGAATACTGACCAGATACATCATAGCATGGGCAGATTTAGATTACAGGGTGTCTTCAGGATGTTTTGTATTGTCTCTGGTAAAAGCCCCCCTCTTGAGATGGGTCAAGTGGTCAAATAGACTGTGTATACTGACCAGATACATTGTGGCATGGTCAGATTTAGATTACAGGGTGTCTTCAGGGTGTTTTGTATTGTTTGTGGTTAAAGCCCCCCTCTTGAGATGGGTCAAGTGGTCAAATAGATTGTGTTTTCTAACCAGATACCTCATAGCATGGGCAGATTTAGATTACAGGGTGTCTTCAGGGTGTTTTGTATTGTCTCTGGTAAAAGCCCCCCTCTTGAGATGGGTCAAGTTGTCAAATTGACTTTCTATACTGACCAGATACATCTGGGCATGGTCAGATTTAGATTACAGGGTGTCTTCAGGGTGTTTTGTATTGTTTCTGGTTAAAGCCTTCCTTTGAGATAGGTCAAGTGGTGAAAAAGATTGTGTTTTCTGACCAGATGCATCTGGGCATGGGCAGATTTAGATTACAGGGTGTCTTCAGGGTGTTTTGTGTTGTTTCTGGTTAAAGCCCCCAACTTGAGATGAGTCAAGTGGTCAAATAGACTGTCTGTACTGACAAGACACCTCATAGCATGGGCAGATTTAGATTACAGGGTGTCTTCAAGGTGTTTTGTGTTGTTTCTGGTTAAAGCCCCCAACTTGAGATGAGTCAAGTGGTCAAATAGATTGTGTTTTCTGACCAGATACTTCATAGCATTGGCAGATTTAGATTACAGGGTGTCTTCAGGGTGTTTTGTGTTGTTTCTGGTTAAAGCCCCCCTCTTGATATGGGTCTAGTGGTCAAAAAGACTGTGTTTTCTGACCAGTTACTCATAGCATGGGCATATTTAGATAACAGGGTGTCTTCAGGGTGTTTTGTATTGTCTCTGGTTAACGCCCCCCTCTTGAGATGATTCAAGTGGCAAAATAGACTGTGTATACTGACCAGATACATCGGGGCATGGGCAGATTTAGATTACAGGGTGTCTTCAGGGTGTTTAGTGTATCTTCTGGTTAAAGCCCCCCTCTTGAGATGGGTCAAGTGGTCAAATAGACTGTGTATACTCACCAGATACATTTGGGCATGGTCAGATTGAGATTACAGGGTCTCTTCAGGGTGTTTTGTGTTGTCTCTGGTTAACGCCCCCTTCTTGAGATGAGTCAAGTGGTCAAATAGATTGTGTTTTCTGACCAGATACGTCGGGGCATGGTCAGATTTAGATAACAGGGTGTCTTCAGGGTGTTTTGTGTTGTTTTTGGTTAAAGCCCCCCTCTTGAGATGGGTCAAGTGGTTAAGTAGACTGTGTATACTGACCAGATACATCATAGTTTAGGCAGATTTAGATTACAGGATGTCTTCAGGGTGTTTTGTGTTGTCTCTGGTTAAAGCCCCCTTCTTGAGATGAGTCAAGTGGTCAAATTGACTGTATTATATACTGACCAGATACATCGGGGCATGGTCAGATTTAGATTACACGGTGTCTTCAGGGTGTTTTGTATTGTTTCTGGTTAAAGCCCCCCTCTTGAGATGGGTCAACTGGTCAAATAGATTGTGTTTTCTGACCAGATACCTCATAGCATGGGCAGATTGAGATTACAGGGTGTCGTCAGGGTGTTTTGTGTTGTTTTTGGTTAAAGCCCCCCCTCTTGAGATGGGTCAAGTGGTCAAGTAGACTGTGTATACTGACCAGATACATTGGGGCATGGTCAGATTTAGATTACAGGGTGTCTTCAGGGTGTTTTGTATTGTTTCTTGTTAAAGTGAGATGAGTCAAGTGGTCAAATAGATTGTGTTTTCTGACCAAATAGCTCATAGCATGGGCAGATTGAGATTACAGGGTGTCTTCAGGGTGTTTTGTGTTGTTTCTGGTTAAAGCCCCCCTCTTGAGATTGGTCCAGTTGTCAAATTGACTGTGTATACTGACCAGATACATCACAGTTTAGGCAGATTTAGATTACAGGGTGTCTTCAGGGTGTTTTTGTTGTTTCTGGTTAAAGCCCTCCTCTTGAGCTGAGTCAAGTGGTCAAATTGACTGTTTATACTGACCAGATACATCGGGGCAATGTCAGATTGAGATTACAGGGTGTCTTCAGGGTGTTTTGTATTGTTTGTGTTTAAAGTCCCTCTCTTGAGATGGGTCAAGTGGTCAAATAGACTGTCTGTACTGACAAGACATCTCATAGCATGGGCAGATTTAGATTACTTGGCGTCTTCATGGTGTTTTGTATTGTCTCTGGTTAAAGCCCCCCTCTTGAGATGTGTCAAGTGGTCAAATAACCTGTCTGTACTGACAAGACACCTCATAGCATGGCCAGGTTTAGATTACAGGGTGTTTTGTGTTGTCTCTGGTTAAAGCCCCTTCTTGAGATGAGTCAAGTGGTCAAATAGACTGTGAATACTGACCAGATACATCGGGGCATGGGCAGATTTAGATTACAGGGTATCTTCAGGGTGTTTTGTATTGTTTCTGGTTAAAGCCCCCCTCTTGAGATTGGTCAAGTGGTCAAATAGATTGTGTTTTCTGACCAGATACCTCATAGCATGGGCAGATTTAGATTACAGGGTGTCTTCAGGGTGTTTTGTATTGTCTCTGGTTAAAGCCCCCCTCTTGATATCGTTCAAGTTGTCAAATTGACTGTGTATACCGACCAAATACATCGGAGCATGGGCAGATTTAGATTACAGGGTGTCTTCAGGGTGTTTTGTATTGTTTCTGGTTAAAGCCCCCCTCTTGAGATTGTTCAAGTGGTCAAATAGACTGTGAATACTGACCAGATACATCATAGCATGGGCAGATTGAGAATACAGGGTGTTTTGTATTGTCTCTGGTTAAAACCCCTGTAATGTACAAGCCTTTTGTATATTTCAGTCAGTAGACAGTGAGATGAATCATATTGTATATGTTGTATGTGACACAGCATACTACTGTAAAGATACACGTTATTGCTACATGAATTAACGTATATCACCACTGATCTTACTGACTGTTTGTTTAATGTGCAAAAACAAAATGTGAACATATTCTAAATCACTTGTTTCGATTTGGCAACGTGATAGTTTGTGTGACATCACCTATATTTGTGAGTCTGTTCCACGACTACTTCTTGTAGCATAATGGCTGAAATCTGCCTTGTATGGCTACAATATTGCATCTAGTCCATCTAAGTGCTTTGTATATTATTACATAGCCGTGACACGAAGTAAAATAACTTCTGTCACTGGTGGAATACAATTTCCCCACGTTCCACCGACCGTATCCTCGTGCGAGAGACTACTTCCGGTATGATGTCACTTTGTTGACAGTTTTATCAGTTGTAAAAAATATCTCAGGCGAGAGAGAGAAAGCCGGTTTCGATCCGAGAGATGAGAGTTGTCATTCACGCATTTTATATTTCTTGTATATTTTCTTAACTGAATGAAATACTGAAAAGAATAATTATATTCTTGTAATGTAATAAATGTTATTGTGTATTTCTTAATTGTGAAATTGTTCTTGATAAGTTAAATAATTGAAACTGTGTGGTTGGTGTTATTGGGAGTGATCCACGATTCGCTACCAAAAGCTGTACCCCAATACCCACCCCCTGGACTGTTACAGTTTTATGGTGGCAGCGCTGGGAACCGTTACACACCATGTTACACCATCGTATACACCATGTTACACCATCATATTTCACTACCCAAAGCTGTACCCAAATACCCACCCCCCTGAACTGTTACACACCATGTTACACCATGGTACACACCATGTTACACCATCGTAATTCGCTACCCAAAGCTGTACCCTAATACCCACCCCCTGAACCGTTACACACCATGTTACACCATGGTACACACCATGTTACACCATCGTATTTCACTACCCAAAGCTGTACCCCAATACCCACCCCCTGAACCGTTACACACCATGTTACACCATCGTATACACCATGTTACACCATCGTATACACCATGTTACACCATCGTATTTAGCTACCCAAAGCTGTACCCCAATACCCACCCCCTGAACCGTTACACACCATGTTACACCATCGTATACACCATGTTACACCATTGTATTTCGCTACCCAAACCTGTACCCAATACCCACCCCCTGAACCGTTACACACCATGTTACACCATTGTATACACCATGTGACACCATGTTACACCATCGTATTTTGCTACCCAAAGCTGTACCCCAATACCCACCCCCTGAACCGTTACAGTCTTATGGTGGCAGCGCTGGGTCAGTGAATACTTGCCATCCAGGTCACACAGTGAAGTCCTCTTCTGGTATTGGGAATGATCCAGGATTGGTTACCCAAAGCTCCACCCCAATACCTACCCCCTGAACCGTTACAGTTTTATGGTGGCAGCGCTGGGATCCGTTGTGGATCTCATATATAAATAAAGTAAGAATAATATTTCACAAATATTCCAAATTGATAAGATTCAATGATTAATTTGTTACAAAAAAAAACAAAAAAAATGATAAAATGGAAAATAATTCATCTATCAAGTCCCTGTCAAGGACAGTGGATCATGTTAATGGTCCGCCTGGAAACTTACGCTCCCACAATGTGTCCAATAGTTCGGAGCTCAGTTCTGGTGAAAACACTAGTACTCGGTTTCCAGGTGTGGACTTTGGTCAACCATCCAGACATGAACTGTTTGAGCAACTCAGTGCTGGAAGTCCAGCAAATTCACCTGCTGTTAGTTCAGTAGGTAGAGTTCAAAATGATCTGCAGGTAACGAGACGACCAGAATATTCTGACCCTAAGGTCAGTGAATACTTGCCATCCAGGTCACACAGTGAAGATTGTTTGCCAAATGTTCCTAGTGTGTACCCTGTGAATCAGTTTTCACAGATTAGTCATGATTACCCATACACTGGTCAGACCGGGTACCCAGTACTTGCTCCACCACCAATAGTGAGTTCAGACCAAAATCTAATTGGTCTCGTGTCACAATTGTCTAATAGTGTGTCTAATAGTGGGTCTTGCACAAAGGATTGACACTCTGGACAGATACCCCCCAAGGGGAGATCATTCAGTTGGAAGAATATCTCTCCAATTGCCTAAATTTAATGGCCAAGAAGATTATCGTGCTTTCGAAGCACAGTTCAAGAATCTGGCTGCCCAGTCCTGCTGGGATAATACCCAGGCAGCCCAAATGTTGGGATGTGCTCTGGAGGGTGTAGCCCAGCGGTTTTATGCAGGCCTTCCTGAGCAGGAGCGACTGGATTACCAGTGGCTTTCACACACTCTGCGCAGGCGGTATGGAACCAGTCTTCCAGATGTTAAACGTGAAGAGTTGATGAGGCGAAGCCGTAAGTCTGGTGAGAAAATTGCCGACTTACGTGATGACCTGTGGCCTCTTGCTCAAGGTGCATACCCTGATCTTCCTTATGAACTTCAGGAGAGGTTGGCCTTGGACGCATTGAAGAGGGCTGTGGATCAAGACTTGAGACCCCGGTTCATGGACCGAGGTGTACGTACCTTACAGGAGGCGGTGATCTTCCTTATGAACTTCAGGAGAGGTTGGCCTTGGACGCATTGAAGAGGGCTGTGGATCAAGACTTGAGACCCTGGTTCATGGACCGAGGTGTACGTACCTTACAGGAGGTGGTACTTCCTTATGAACTTCAGGAGAGGTTGGCCCTGGACGCATTGAAGAGGGCTGTGGATCAAGGCTTGAGACCCTGGTTCATGGACCGAGGTGTACGTACCTTACAGGAGGCGGTACTTCCTTATGAACTTCAGGAGAGGTTGGCCTTGGACGCATTGAAGAGGGCTGTGGATCAAGACTTGAGACCCCGGTTCATGGACCGAGGTGTACGTACCTTACAGGAGGCGGTACTTCCTCATGAACTTATGAGGTTGGCCCTGGACGCATTGAAGAGGTCTGTGGATCAAGGCTTGAGACCCCGGTTCATGGACCGAGGTGTACGTACCTTACAGGAGGCGGTACTTCCTTATGAACTTCAGGAGAGGTTGGCCCTGGACGCATTGAAGAGGGCTGTGGATCAAGGCTTGAGACCCTGGTTCATGGACCGAGGTGTACGTACCTTACAGGAGGCGGTACTTCCTTATGAACTTCAGGAGAGGTTGGCCTTGGACGCATTGAAGAGGGCTGTGGATCAAGGCTTGAGACCCCGGTTCATGGACTGAGGTGTACGTACCTTACAGGAGGCGGTACTTCCTTATGAACTTCAGGAGAGGTTGGCCTTGGACGCATTGAAGAGGGCTGTGGATCAAGACTTGAGACCCTGGTTCATGGACCGAGGTGTACGTACCTTACAGGAGGCGGTACTTCCTTATGAACTTCAGGAGAGGTTGGCCCTGGACGCATTGAGAGGGCTGTGGATCAAGGCTTGAGACTCCGGTTCATGGACCGAGGTGTACGTACCTTACAGGAGGCGGTACTTCCTTATGAACTTCAGGAGAGGTTGGCTCTGGATGCATTGACGAGGGCTGTGGATCAAGACTTGAGACCCCGGTTCATGGACCGAGGTGTACATACCTTACAGGAGGCAGTGGATGTAGCTGAGCTGTACGAGTCAGTTGTAGGCAAACCTGGTCAACAGAGGTCGGTGCGGGCACTGAGTCCTTACCCTTCACAAGGAAGGAGAGTTCATTTTGACTCAGAGTTGGAGGAGAAATCTGTCAACCAGAGACTTACTACTCTGACCAGTCAGCTGGCTGATCTTCAAAAGACAGTAGAGAAGCTTGCATCAATGCAGGTACAGCCATCTCCCTCACGAAGTCGGATTGCTAGAGGAAGAGCTGTTGAGAACAATAAGAGCAACACATTTCAGAAGAATTCCAAGACAAATAGTTGTCAGGGAAATGGTACCCCACCGACCCGGACTTAGGTTGGGCTTCGGTGGAGAGTTCTGAAATAGAAACCACATATCCTAAGGAAGTGAGAGCTAATAAAGCAAGTGGTCAGATGAAGGGAGAGATGTGTCTGGTTTCTGGTCAAGGGGAGATAACCCCTGATTCCTCCCTTAATCCATCTGACCAAAAGGTGAAGGCAAATTTCCAGGCTTGTTTTAAAGTAGGAGATAAGGGCCAATTAGTGAATGTCAAGATTGGCAACATTTACTTCACTTTGCTTGTTGACACAGGTAGTCAGGTGACCTTACTTTCCCCAGCTGCAAACAAGCGCTTGCCGTCTTCAGTAGCTGTCAACTCAATTGACATGGATCTGGAGGCTGTTAATGGGAGCTTATTCCAAGCACATGGAATATTCAAAGAACCTGTTCACATCAGTGATGACATGAACCCCACTATGTAGGAATTCCTGGTTGCAGAGGTTGATAATTCCCATGATTGTGATGGCATTCTGGGTATAGATGTACTGGATAGACTGGAGGGTCTGATCGACATCCCTGGGTCAAGGATCCGGTTGATGGGCAGGTGGTTACCAACTGTGAGAGCTGAAACCACTGTCATCGTTGCAGATGATGTCTCTTTGCCGCCCCAGTCTGGATCTTTTATCCAAGTGAGCTTGCCTCAACTTCATCGGGAACGGTCCTCGATCCTGATAGAACCCTGCAGGGAGATTATATTCACACATGGTATAATCATGGGCAATTCAGTAGTCACAAATAGTAATAAGGCAGCTACAGTTAAGGTTATCAATGTTCCTGATACCAAATACACTTTAGCTAAAGGAAGAATTATTGGTCAGTGTCAGTGTGTCAATGTATTACCAGATAGGCAAATAAAGAAAGTATCACGAGTTAGTGTTAAAAAGTCTAAGGTGCCTGATCATTTTACAGATTTATTTGATCGCAGTAAAACAAACCTCAGCTCCGAGCAGCAGGATGAGCTGAGAGATCTCCTGTACTCATACAGAGATACATTCGCAAAAGATGAGATGATCTTGGTCGAACTAACCTTGTTAAACACCGCATCAATACTGGTGATGCGAGACCTATTAAACAGGCTCCACGTCGTCAGATGCTGGCGAAGCAAGAGGCGGAGGAGAAAGAAGTGGCTCGAATGTTAGAGCAAGGTGTAATCAGTCCCTCGAATAGTCCTTGGGCTTCCCCGACAGTTCTTGTGCAATGCACATTGTTGTGATTTTAGGCTTGTAAATGAGGTTTCTCGGAAAGATTCCTACCCCCAACCTTGCATTGCAGACTGTATTGACAGTCTGGGTGGTGCCAAAATGTTCTGCACAATGGATTTGCAAGCAGGATACTGGCAGGTAGAAATGGATCCTCGTGATCGAGAGAAAACAGCCTTTGTCACACGTAATGGACTGTTTGAGTGGAATGTCATGCCCTTCGGCCTATGTAACGCCCCAAGTGTGTTCGAGAGACGTGGAAATGGTGCTTAGAGGTCTCCAGTGGAATGACTGTCTGTTTCCTGGATGACATCATTGTCTTCGGAACTACATTGGAAGAATCAATGTTCTGGCTTCAATCAGTTTTGGATCGTCTGACCTCAGCTGGCCTGAAATTAAAGCCCCAAAAATGTCACCTTTTTAAAGATAGAGTCGATTTCTTAGGCCATGTTATTTCGCCTGATGGTGTTCACACCCAGCCAGAGAAAATAGAGGCAGTGAGATGTTGGTCTTCCCCAAAGTCCCGAAAGGAGATACTACAGTTTGTGGGTCTAGCAAACTACTACCGTAAATTCATAAAAGATTTCTCTAAAATTGCCAGGCCACTGACCAAACTTACCAATCCATTGGTTGATTTTCTTTGGACTGAGGAAACTGATCGAGCTTTCATCAGCCTGAAGGAACACTTACCTCAGCACCAGTTCTCGGATTTCCAAGGCGTGAAGGCGAGATAACTGTTGACACAGATGCATCCGGTGAAGGTATAGGTGCAGTCCTGTCACAAAATCAAGATGGCAGAGGAGTCGTTCTTGGCTACTACAGCCAAAGTCTCACACCGGCAGAAAAGAATTACTGTGTCACCCGTCGAGAATTGCTGGCAGTAATAACTGCATGTCGCCATTGGCATCCATATGTCTTTGGTAGGCCTGTCACTATCAGAACTGACAACTCTGCAGTGGTCTGGGCAAAAAGAATTAAGAGGCCTGTCAACCAGATGGCTCGCTGGCTACAAGAGCTAAGCAACTATCATTTGACCAAGGTAAACCGGCCAGGCCGAGAGCATTGGAATGCTGACGCACTAAGTCGCAGACCTCAGGCACCCTGTCCCCAATGTAAAAGGGAGAGTGGACCTTGCAGCAGAGGGTTGGTAGAGTCGAATCCTAGTTGTTATGGCATCACCAGATCACAAACTGCCAAACAGGATAAAGATACCTCCTGTTCCAGCTTAAACCAATTGGGTAGTGTTGAGGAAAATTCCTTCAGTCCTGAGGAGATTCACGACCTACAGCTTCAAGATCCCGATATCAGCCTAATATACAAGGCTAGAGATCAAAATACCCGACCTGAATGGGAAACTGTTTCAGGATATTCTGAGGCATGCAAAGCGCTGTGGGGTTAGTTTCTTCGACTGTCAATAAGGCAGGGTGTCTTACGCAGAAGATGGGAGGGTCAGGATGGTAAAGATTGGCATTGGCAGATAGTTGTACCATCCATCAAGCGGCGAATTATCCTCAAAGCGTGTCATGACTCACCTTTAGGAGGCCATCTTGGGGTTTCCAAGACTTTTGCCAGGCTTAAACAGTCTTACTTCTGGATTGGTATGAAAACTGATGTGCGTCGGCACTGCATTAGTTGTGACAAGTGTGTTGCCAGGAAGAGTCCTAGGAAACAGAAAGCACCCATGATAGAGTATACAACAGGCTCACCCATGGAGAGACTCACCACCGACACCCTGGGCCCTTTGGACATACTTGTTGTCACTGATTTGTTCACTAAGCGGACCGAGGCCTTTGCGATTTCAAATATCGAGGCAAAAACAGTGGCAAAGAAGATTGACGAGGAGTGGGTCTGTCACTATGGTACCCCAGCTCTTATACATAGTGATCAAGGTAGACAGTATGAAGCTAACCTGTTCCAGGAACTATGTAAATAACTGGGAGTTGTTGAAACTAGGACAACTTCTCTCTGACCACAGGCCAATGGCCAGGTCGAGCGGTTTAACCGAACATTAGCAGCCATGCTTAGCATTTATTCTGAAGGGCGACCAAGGTCCTTGGACAAACATCTCCCCTTTGTAATGGCTGTTTATAGAAGCTCAAAGCATGAGTCGACAGGTTACACACCAAACAGGTTGGTGCTCGGTAGGCAAGTGCGAAGGCCTTACCACCTGGTCACAGGAAATCCTAACGAGAATCCTAACGAGAATCCTGTGACAAGAGATGACCTTGTCGACGAGGTCAAACAACATTTTGAACATGCTTTTGAGTCTGCTCGGAGAAATCTCAGACATTCTTCCGAAGTGTGTAAGAAACGATATGACCTGGGTAGCAAGGAATCACGACTTAAAGTCAGACAGCCAGTATGGTTGTTAAACCCCCACAAAGGCTCAAAACTGAGTTACAAATTCATTTCGAAGTGTTGTAAAGGTTGGGTTGTCACTAAGCAAATTGATGACATCACATGGAGTATTCAAAATGGTCCAAATGGATCCTCCAGGGTTGTTCATGTTGACCGGTTGTTACCGTACGAGGGTAAGGACCCACCAACATGGTGGACTCTTGAGTATAAAGATTGAGTGAATACCTCCCAGTCAGCCATCCTGAAACATTCAGAGATGAGAATTAGTTTGTGTAAAAAAATTAAAAAAACAAAACCAAATAAAACAATTCAAATGCAGTTACAATAGCCTATGTCAAGTTGTAAACATTGATGAGATATGGTATGTTCTCTTAATTGGTTCTTATTGATTTATTTATCCTGGATGCTATTTAAAATTTGGGCATGTTGGACGCTTTCCGGTAGATATTCCAGAGAATGACCATTTAGAGCGCATGAGACTTAATGTCTTATTTTACCTAATGGTAGATGTTGGATCAACCGTTAGTATTAACGAGACTTATATGACATGTTATTGTTGTAATAACATAGGAAACGGATATCTCTGATTTACACCTATGCCAATTATATCGAAATGTAAACATTCATTATTAACTCAACAAATTCAAACTTATAAATTTTCCCAGGGCTACCAATGTTCCAGACGAGGATATCCTTGACCTTGGTGATGAGGGTATGAGCTTTGATCAAGATGCTCCGTCTCAGTCGCCAACATCCCTGGAAGTTGTTACTTTCAGGAGTGGAATGGAGTGCCCGGCATGCCCTGACAAGGAGATCTTTGTAAATGTACAGGCTCCGTCTCAGTCGCCAACATCCCTGGAAGTTGTTACTTTCAGGAGTGGAATGGAGTGCCCGGCATGCCCTGACAAGGAGATCTTTGTAAATGTACAGGCTCCGTCTCAGTCGCCAACATCCCTGGAAGTTGTTACTTTCAGATGTGGAATGGAGTGCCCGGCATGCCCTGACAAGGAGATCTTTGTAAATGTACAGGCTCCGTCTCAGTCGCCAACACCCCTGGAAGTTGTTACTTTCAGATGTGGAATGGAGTGCCCGGCATGCCCTGACAAGGAGATCTTTGTAAATGTACAGGCTCCGTCTCAGTCGCCAACATCCCTGGAAGTTGTTACTTTCAGGAGTGGAATGGAGTGCCCGGCATGCCCTGACAAGGAGATCTTTGTAAATGTACAGGCTCCGTCTCAGTCGCCAACATCCCTGGAAGTTGTTACTTTCAGATGTGGAATGGAGTGCCCGGCATGCCCTGACAAGGAGATCTTTGTAAATGTACAGGCTCCGTCTCAGTCGCCAACATCCCTGGAAGTTGTTACTTTCAGGAGTGGAATGGAGTGCCCGGCATGCCCTGACAAGGAGATCTTTGTAAATGTACAGGCTCCGTCTCAGTCGCCAACATCCCTGGAAGTTGTTACTTTCAGGAGTGGAATGGAGTGCCCGGCATGCCCTGACAAGGAGATCTTTGTAAATGTACAGGCTCCGTCTCAGTCGCCAACATCCCTGGAAGTTGTTACTTTCAGGAGTGGAATGGAGTGCCCGGCATGCCATGACAAGGAGATCTTTGTAAATGTACAGGCTTTTGCAGGCACTGGTTGATGCGCCATACTCAGCACCTGACTACATTCTTCTGCCCCGTAAGGGAGTGCCGATCAGTTTATAACAGGTTTACTGACCTGACCTGACCCGTCACTATGGGGTGGTGCACGCCGGACGTAAAGGGAATCCGGCCAACCCCATGCAGGTCTGCAGAAGAGCTAAGACGAAGGTGATGGTGAATCAATGCTTTGTCGACCCAGGCAATCTTGTCTTTCCAACTAACTCAGCAAAGAAGAGCACAACGAAGATTGTAACTGGGAAGAAGACACGACCACCTGCAGCCGTGAAACCTGGAGACTATATACCCAAAGCTGAGCAGAAGTTCAGCACTGGAGAGGCAGTTCCGGCCACAGAGCCGAGATCCGACCAGATGGCGGACCAGTCCACGCAGTGGGAGGTGGCCTATGACAGGGCCCAACTGGATATTCAGATACTCAGGCAGGAAGTGGAGCATCTGCAACGACGTCTGACCAAAGCAAGGCCCTCATGGCCTACTGCAGCTGACATCCCGTGGTCACGACCAGGTCTGGCCATCTTCATCAATTCTGGCAGGGAGGCCCTGTCAGTTCTTCACATGGCCGAAGACCAGAGGTTCATGGAACAGCTGAACCTGCGACATCAAGCTGATGCGTACATCCTGAGCATGCAGAAGTGAGACAGTGTATCTGTTGAACTCTGGGATTGTCTCTCAGACTGTGATATTGGACTTGTAAAATGTTTAATTCTGCTGTATTTTAATTCATGGATGTTCTTGTGGAAATGTAGGTGAATAAGGCAGTATACTGGTATGTAACAGGTATATACTAAGATTTATGTTTCACTATGTCCAGTAGGAAAGGTATTAGACCAATATTCTGTGATATTATATTGTTGTGGAATATCATTTGTATTGACATATATCCACTATCATTAGATTGTTGTTTAACTCGCAGTTGAGTTACATTTTAAAACTGGGAATATTGTAATGTACAAGCCTTTTGTATATTTCAGTCAGTAGACAGTGAGATGAATCATATTGTATATGTTGTATGTGATACAGCATACTACTGTAAAGATACACGTTATTGCTACATGAATTAACGTATATCACCACTGATCTTACTGACTGTTTGTTTAATGTGCAAAAACAAAATGTGAACACGTTCGAAATCACCTGTTTCGATTTGGCAACGTGATAGTTCGTGTGACGTCACCTATATTTGTGAGTCAGTTCCACGAAACTACTTCTTGTAGCATAATGGCTGAAATCTGCCTTGTATGGCTACAATATTGCATCTAGTCCATCTAAATGCTTTGTATATTATTACATAGCCGTGACACGAAGTAAAATAACTTCTGTCACTCGTGGAATACAATTTCCCCACGTTCCACCGACTGTATCCTCATGCGAGAGACTACTTCCGGTATGATGTCACTTTGTTGACAGTTTTTATCAGTTGTAAAAAATATCTCAGGCGAGAGAGAGAAAGCCGGTTCGATCCGAGAGATGAGAGTTGTCATTCACGCATTTCTTGTATATTTTCTTAACCTAATGAAATACTGAAAAGAATAATTATATTCTTGTAATGTAATAAATGTTATTGTGTATTTCTTAATTGTGAAATTGTTAAATAATTGAAACTGTGTTGTTGGTGGTATTGGGAGTGATCCACAATTCGCTACCAAAAGCTGTACCCCAATACCCACCCCCTGAACCGTTACACACCATGTTACACCATCGTACACACCATGTCACACCATCGTATTTCGCTACCCAAAGCTGTACTCCAATACCCACCCCCTGAACCGTTACACACTATGTTACACCATCGTACACACCATGTTACACCATCGTATTTCGCTACCCAAACCTGTACCCCAATACCCTGCCCCTGAACCGTTACACACCATGTTACACCATCGTATTTCGCTACCCAAACCTGTACCCCAATACCCTGCCCCTGAACCGTTACACACCATGTTACACCATCGTATTTCGCTACCCAAAGCTGTACCCCAATACCCTGCCCCTGAACCGTTCCACACCATTTTACACCATCGTACACACCATGTTACACCATCGTATACACCATGTTACACCATCATATTTCGCTACCCAAAGCTTTACCCCAATACCCACCCCCTGAACCGTTACACACCATGTTACACCATTGTATACACCATGTTACACCATCGTATTTCGCTAACCAAAGCTGTACCCCAATACCCACCCCCTGAACCGTTACACACCGTGTTACACCATCGTACACACCATGTTACACCATCGTATACACCATGTTACACCATCATATTTCGCTACCCAAAGCTTTACCCCAATACCCACCCCCTGAACCGTTACACACCATGTTACACCATTGTATACACCATGTTACACCATCGTATTTCGCTACCCAAAGCTTTACCCCAATACCCACCCCCTGAACCGTTACACACCGTGTTACACCATTGTATACAACATGTTACACCATCGTATTTCGCTAACCAAAGCTGTACCCCAATACCCACCCCCTGAACCGTTACACACCATGTTACACCATCGTACACACCATGTTACACCATCGTATTTCGCTACCCAAACCTGTACCCCAATACCCACCCCCTGAACCGTTACACACCATGTTACACCATCGTACACACCATGTTACACCATCGTATACACCATGTTACACCATCATATTTCGCTACCCAAAGCTGTACCCCAATACCCACCCCCTGAACCGTTGAAGCCCCCCTCTTGAGATGGGTTAAGTGGTCAAATAGACTGTGTATACTGACCAGATAGATCGGGGCATGGGCAGATTTAGATTACAGGGTGTCTTCAGTGTGTTTTGTATTGATTCTGGTTAAAGCCCCCCTCTTGAGAGGGTTCAAGTGGTCAAATAGACTGTGTATACTGACCAGATACATCGGGGCATGGGCAGATTTAGATTACAGGGTGTCTTCAGGGTGTATTGTATTGTCTCTGGTTAAAGCCCCCCTCTTGGGATGGGTCAAGTGGTCAAATAGACTGTGTTTTCTGACCAGATACATCATAGCATGGGCAGATTTAGATTACAGGGTGTCTTCAGGGTGTTTTGTATTGTCTCTGGTTCAAGCCCCTCTCTTGAGATGGGTCAAGTGGTCAAATAGACTGTGTATACTGACCAGATACATCGGGGCATGGGCAGATTTAGATTACAGGATTTCTTCAAGGTGTTTTGTATTGTCTCTGGTTAAAGCCCCCCCCCCCCCCCCCCCCCCTCTTGATATGGGTCAAGTGGTCAAATAGACTGTGTATACTGACCAGATTCATCGGGGAATGGGCAGATTTAGATTACAGGGTGACTTCAGGGTGTTTTGTATTGTCTCTGGTTAAAGCCCCCCTCTTGAGATGGGTCAAGTGGTCAAATAGACTGTGAATACTGACCAGATACATCGGGGCATGGGCAGATTTAGATTACAGGATTTCTTCAAGGTGTTTTGTATTGTCTCTGGTTAAAGCCCCCCCCCCCCTCTTGATATGGGTCAAGTGGTCAAAGAGACTGTGTATACTGACCAGATTCATCGGAAAATGGGCGGATTTAGATTACAGGGTGTCTTCAGGGTGTTTTGTGTTGTTTCTGGTGAAAACCCCCCTCTTGAGATGGGTCAAGTGGTCAAATTGACTGTGTATACTGACCAGATAGATCGGGGCATGGGCAGATTTGATTACAGGGTGTCTTCAGTGTGTTTTTTGTTGTTTCTGGTTAAAGCCCCCAGTTTGAGATGGGTCAAGTGGTCAAATTGACTGTGTATACTGACCAGATTCATTGGGGAATGGGCAGATTTAGATTACAGGGTGTCTTCAGGGTGTTTTGTATTCTCTCTGGTTAAAGCCCCCCTCTTGAGATGGGTTAAGTGGTCAAATAGACTGTGTATGCTGACCAGATACATCGGGAAATGGGCGGATTTAGATTACAGGGTGTCTTCAGGGTGTTTTGTGTTGTTTATGGTGAAAACCCCCCTCTTGAGATGGGTCAAGTGGTCAAAGAGACTGTATACTGACCAGATTCATCGGGAAATGGGCGGATTTAGATTACAGGGTGTCTTCAGGGTGTTTTATGTTGTTTCTGGTGAAAACCCCCCTCTTGAGATGGGTTAAGTGGTCAAATAGACTGTGTATACTGACCAGATAGATCGGGGCATGGGCAGATTTAGATTACAGGGTGTCTTCAGTGTGTTTTGTATTGATTCTGGTTAAAGCCCCCCTCTTGAGAGGGGTCAAGTGGTCAAATAGACTGTGTATACTGACCAGATACATCGGGGCATGGGCAGATTTAGATTACAGGGTGTCTTCAGGGTGTATTGTATTGTCTCTGGTTAAAGCCCCCCTCTTGGGATGGGTCAAGTGGTCAAATAGACTGTGTTTTCTGACCAGATACATCATAGCATAAGCAGATTTAGATTACAGGGTTTCTTCAAGGTGTCTTGTATTGTTTCTTGTTAAAGCCCCCCTCTTGAGATGGGTCAAGTGGTCAAATAGACTGTGTATACTGACCAGATACATCGGGGCATGGTCAGATTTAGATTACAGGGTGTCTTCAGGGTGTTTTGTATTGTCTCTGGTTAAAGCCCCCCTCTTGAGATGGGTCAAGTGGTCAAACTGACTGTGTATACTGACCAGATACATCATAGCATGGGCAGATTTAGATTACAGGGTATCTTCAGGGTGTTTTGTATTGTCTCTGGTTAAAGCCCCCCTCTTGAGATGGGTCAAGTGGTCAAATTGACTGTGTATACTGACCAGATATATCGGGGCATGGGCAGATTTGATTACAGGGTGTCTTCAGTGTGTTTTTTGTTGTTTCTGGTTAAAGCCCCCAGTTTGAGATGGGTCAAGTGGTCAAATTGACTGTGTATACTGACCAGATTCATCGGGGAATGGGCAGATTTAGATTACAGGGTGACTTCAGGGTGTTTTGTATTGTCTCTGGTTAAAGCCCCCCTCTTGAGATGGGTTAAGTGGTCAAATAGACTGTGTATGCTGACCAGATACATCGGGAAATGGGCGGATTTAGATTACAGGGTGTCTTCAGGGTGTTTTGTGTTGTTTATGGTGAAAACCCCCCTCTTGAGATGGGTCAAGTGGTCAAAGAGACTGTATACTGACCAGATTCATCGGGAAATGGGCGAATTTAGATTACAGGGTGTCTTCAGGGTGTTTTATGTTGTTTCTGGTGAAAACCCCCCTCTTGAGATGGGTTAAGTGGTCAAATAGACTGTGTATACTGACCAGATAGATCGGGGCATGGGCAGATTTAGATTACAGGGTGTCTTCAGTGTGTTTTGTATTGATTCTGGTTAAAGCCCCCCTCTTGAGAGGGGTCAAGGGGTCAAATAGACTGTGTATACTGACCAGATACATCGGGGCATGGGCAGATTTAGATTACAGGGTGTCTTCAGGGTGTATTGTATTGTCTCTGGTTAAAGCCCCCCTCTTGGGATGGGTCAAGTGGTTAAATAGACTGTGTTTTCTGACCAGATACATCATAGCATAAGCAGATTTAGATTACAGGATTTCTTCAGGGTGTTTTGTATTGTCTCTGGTTAAAGCCCCTCCTTTTGATATGGGTCAAGTGGTCAAATAGACTGTGTATACTGACCAGATACATCGGGGCATCGTCAGATTTAGATGACAGGGTTTCTTCAAGGTGTTTTGTATTGTTTCTTGTTAAAGCCCCCCTCTTGAGATCGGTCAAGTGGTCAAATAGATTGTGTTTTCTGACCAGATACATCGGGGCATGGGCAGATTTAGATTACAGGGTGTCTTCAGGGTGTTTTGTATTGTTTCTGGTTAAAGCCCCCCTCTTGAGATTGGTGCAGTGGTCAAATAGACTGTCTGTACTGACCAGATACCTCATAGCATGGGCAGATTTAGATTACAGGGTGTCTTCAAGGTGTTTTGTATTGTCTTTGGTTAAAGCCCCCCTCTTGAGATGGGTCAAGTGGTCAAATAGATTGTGTATACTGACCAGATACATCGGGGCATGGCCAGATTTAGATTACAGGGTGTCTTCAGGGTGTTTTGTATTTTCTTCTGGTTAAAGCCCCCCTTTTGAGACGGGTCAAGTGGTCAAATAGACTGTGTATACTGACCAGATACATCATAGCATGGTCAGATTTAGATTACAGGGTGTCTTCAGGGTGTTTTGTATTGTCTCTGGTTAAAGCCCCCCTCTTGAGATGGGTCAAGTGGTCAAATAGACTGTGTATACTGACCAGATAGCTCATAGCATGGGCAGATTTAGATTACAGGATTTCTTCAAGGTGTTTTTTATTGTCTCTGGTTAAAGCCCCCCCTCTTGATATGGGTCAAGAGGTCAAATAGACTGTGTATACTGACCAGATACATAGGGGCATGGTCAGATTTAGATTACAGGGTGTCTTCAGGGTGTTTTGTATTGTTTCTTGTTAAAGCCCCCCTCTTGATATGGGTCAAGTGGTCAAATAGACTGTGAATACTGACCAGATACCTCATAGCATGGGGAGATTTAGATGACAGGGTTTCTTCAAGGTGTTTTATATTGTTTCTGGTTAAAGCCCCCCTCTTGAGATGGGTCAAGTGGTCAAATAGACTGTGAATACTGACCAGATACCTCATAGCATGGGGAGATTTAGATGACAGGGTTTCTTCAAGGTGTTTTATATTGTTTCTGGTTAAAGCCCCCCTCTTGATATGGGTCAAGTGGTCAAATAGACTGTGAATACTGACCAGATACCTCATAGCATGGGGAGATTTAGATGATAGGGTTTCTTCAAGGTGTTTTATATTGTTTCTGGTTAAAGCCCCCCTCTTGATATGGGTCAAGTGGTCAAAGAGACTGTGTATACTGACCAGATTCATCGGGAAATGGGCGAATTTAGATTACAGGGTGTTTTGTGTTGTTTCTGGTGAAAACCCCCCTCTTGAGATGGGTCAAGTTGTCAAATAGACTGTGTATACTGACCAGATACATCGGGGCATGGTCAGATTTGATTACAGGGTGTCTTCAGTGTGTTTTTTGTTGTTTCTGGTTAAAGCCCCCAGTCTGAGATGGGTCAAGTGGTCAAATTGACTGTGTATACTGACCAGATTCATTGGGGAATGGGCAGATTTAGATTACAGGGTGTCTTCAAGGTGTTTTGTATTGTCTCTGGTTAAAGCCCCCCACTTGAGATGGGTCAAGTGGTCAAATAGACTGTGTTTTCTGACCAGATACATCATAGCATGGGCAGATTTAGATTACAGGGTGTCTTCAAGGTGTTTTGTATTGTCTCTGGTTAAAGCCCCCCTCTTTAGATTGGTCCAGTGGTCAAATTGACTGTGTATACTGACCAGATACGTCATAGCATGGGCAGATTTAGATTACAGGGTGTCTTCAGGGTGTTTTGTATTGTCTCTGGTTAAAGCCCCCCTCTTGAGATGGGTCAAGTGGTCAAATAGACTGTGTATACTGATCAGATACATCGGGGCATGGTCAGATTTAGATGACAGTGTTTCTTCAAGGTGTTTTGTATTGTTTCTTGTTAAAGGCCCCCTCTTGTGATGGGTCAAGTGGTCAAATAGACTGTGTATACTGACCAGATACATCGGGGCATGGTCAGATTTAGATTACAGGGTATCTTCAGGGTGTTTTGTATTGTCTCTGGTTAAAGCCCCCCTCTTGAGATGGGTCAAGTGGTCAAATTGACTGTGTATACTGACCAGATTCATCGGGAAATCGGCGGATTTAGATTACAGGGTGTTTTGTGTTGTTTATGGTGAAAACCCCCCTCTTGAGATGGGTCAAGTGGTCAAAGAGACTGTATACTGACCAGATTCATCGGGAAATGGGCGGATTTAGATTACAGGGTGTCTTCAGGGTGTTTTATGTTGTTTCTGGTGAAAACCCCCCTCTTGAGATGGGTTAAGTGGTCAAATAGACTGTGTATACTGACCAGATAGATCGGGGCATGGGCAGATTTAGATTACAGGGTGTCTTCAGTGTGTTTTGTATTGATTCTGGTTAAAGCCCCCCTCTTGAGAGGGGTCAAGTGGTCAAATAGACTGTGTATACTGACCAGATACATCGGGGCATGGGCAGATTTAGATTACAGGGTGTCTTCAGGGTGTATTGTATTGTCTCTGGTTAAAGCCCCCCTCTTGGGATGGGTCAAGTGGTCAAATAGACTGTGTTTTCTGACCAGATACATCATAGCATAAGCAGATTTAGATTACAGGGTTTCTTCAAGGTGTCTTGTATTGTTTCTTGTTAAAGCCCCCCTCTTGAGATGGGTCAAGTGGTCAAATAGACTGTGTATACTGACCAGATACATCGGGGCATGGTCAGATTTAGATTACAGGGTGTCTTCAGGGTGTTTTGTATTGTCTCTGGTTAAAGCCCCCCTCTTGAGAGGGGTCAAGTGGTCAAACTGACTGTGTATACTGACCAGATACATCATAGCATGGGCAGATTTAGATTACAGGGTATCTTCAGGGTGTTTTGTATTGTCTCTGGTTAAAGCCCCCCTCTTGAGATGGGTCAAGTGGTCAAATTGACTGTGTATACTGACCAGATATATCGGGGCATGGGCAGATTTGATTACAGGGTGTCTTCAGTGTGTTTTTTGTTGTTTCTGGTTAAAGCCCCCAGTTTGAGATGGGTCAAGTGGTCAAATTGACTGTGTATACTGACCAGATTCATCGGGGAATGGGCAGATTTAGATTACAGGGTGACTTCAGGGTGTTTTGTATTGTCTCTGGTTAAAGCCCCCCTCTTGAGATGGGTTAAGTGGTCAAATAGACTGTGTATGCTGACCAGATACATCGGGAAATGGGCGGATTTAGATTACAGGGTGTCTTCAGGGTGTTTTGTGTTGTTTATGGTGAAAACCCCCCTCTTGAGATGGGTCAAGTGGTCAAAGAGACTGTATACTGACCAGATTCATCGGGAAATGGGCGGATTTAGATTACAGGGTGTCTTCAGGGTGTTTTATGTTGTTTCTGGTGAAAACCCCCCTCTTGAGATGGGTTAAGTGGTCAAATAGACTGTGTATACTGACCAGATAGATCGGGGCATGGGCAGATTTAGATTACAGGGTGTCTTCAGTGTGTTTTGTATTGATTCTGGTTAAAGCCCCCCTCTTGAGAGGGGTCAAGTGGTCAAATAGACTGTGTATACTGACCAGATACATCGGGGCATGGGCAGATTTAGATTACAGGGTGTCTTCAGGGTGTATTGTATTGTCTCTGGTTAAAGCCCCCCTCTTGGGATGGGTCAAGTGGTCAAATAGACTGTGTTTTCTGACCAGATACCTCATAGCATGGGCAGATTTAGATTACAGGATTTCTTCAGGGTGTTTTGTATTGTCTCTGGTTAAAGCCCCTCCTTTTGATATGGGTCAAGTGGTCAAATAGACTGTGTATACTGACCAGATACATCGGGGCATGGTCAGATTTAGATGACAGGGTTTCTTCAAGGTGTTTTGTATTGTTTCTTGTTAAAGCCCCCCTCTTGAGATCGGTCAAGTGGTCAAATAGATTGTGTTTTCTGACCAGATACATCGGGGCATGGGCAGATTTAGATTACAGGGTGTCTTCAGGGTGTTTTGTATTGTTTCTGGTTAAAGCCCCCCTCTTGAGATTGGTGCAGTGGTCAAATAGACTGTCTGTACTGACCAGATACCTCATAGCATGGGCAGATTTAGATTACAGGATTTCTTCAGGGTGTTTTGTATTGTCTCTGGTTAAAGCCCCTCCTTTTGATATGGGTCAAGTGGTCAAATAGACTGTGTATACTGACCAGATACATCGGGGCATGGGCAGATTTAGATTACAGGGTGTCTTCAGTGTGTTTTGTATTGTCTTTGGTTAAAGCCCCCCTCTTGAGATGGGTCAAGTGGTCAAATAGATTGTGTATACTGACCAGATACATCGGGGCATGGCCAGATTTAGATTACAGGGTGTCTTCAGGGTGTTTTGTATTTTCTTCTGGTTAAAGCCCCCCTTTTGAGACGGGTCAAGTGGTCAAATAGACTGTGTATACTGACCAGATACATCATAGCATGGTCAGATTTAGATTACAGGGTGTCTTCAGGGTGTTTTGTATTGTCTCTGGTTAAAGCCCCCCTCTTGAGATGGGTCAAGTGGTCAAATAGACTGTGTATACTGACCAGATAGCTCATAGCATGGGCAGATTTAGATTACAGGATTTCTTCAAGGTGTTTTTTATTGTCTCTGGTTAAAGCCCCCCCTCTTGATATGGGTCAAGAGGTCAAATAGACTGTGTATACTGACCAGATACATAGGGGCATGGTCAGATTTAGATTACAGGGTGTCTTCAGGGTGTTTTGTATTGTTTCTTGTTAAAGCCCCCCTCTTGATATGGGTCAAGTGGTCAAATAGACTGTGAATACTGACCAGATACCTCATAGCATGGGGAGATTTAGATGACAGGGTTTCTTCAAGGTGTTTTATATTGTTTCTGGTTAAAGCCCCCCTCTTGAGATGGGTCAAGTGGTCAAATAGACTGTGAATACTGACCAGATACCTCATAGCATGGGGAGATTTAGATGACAGGGTTTCTTCAAGGTGTTTTATATTGTTTCTGGTTAAAGCCCCCCTCTTGATATGGGTCAAGTGGTCAAATAGACTGTGAATACTGACCAGATACCTCATAGCATGGGGAGATTTAGATGACAGGGTTTCTTCAAGGTGTTTTATATTGTTTCTGGTTAAAGCCCCCCTCTTGATATGGGTCAAGTGGTCAAATAGACTGTGAATACTGACCAGATACCTCATAGCATGGGGAGATTTAGATGATAGGGTTTCTTCAAGGTGTTTTATATTGTTTCTGGTTAAAGCCCCCCTCTTGATATGGGTCAAGTGGTCAAAGAGACTGTGTATACTGACCAGATTCATCGGGAAATGGGCGAATTTAGATTACAGGGTGTTTTGTGTTGTTTCTGGTGAAAACCCCCCTCTTAAGATGGGTCAAGTTGTCAAATAGACTGTGTATACTGACCAGATACATCGGGGCATGGTCAGATTTGATTACAGGGTGTCTTTAGTGTGTTTTTTGTTGTTTCTGGTTAAAGCCCCCAGTCTGAGATGGGTCAAGTGGTCAAATTGACTGTGTATACTGACCAGATTCATTGGGGAATGGGCAGATTTAGATTATAGGGTGTCTTCAAGGTGTTTTGTATTGTCTCTGGTTAAAGCCCCCCACTTGAGATTGTTCAAGTGGTCAAATAGATTGTGTATACTGACCAGATACATCGGGGCATGGTCAGATTTAGATTACAGGGTGTCTTCAGGGTGTTTTGTATTTTCTTCTGGTTAAAGCCCCCCTTTTGAGACGGGTCAAGTGGTCAAATAGACTGTGTATACTGACCAGATACATCATAGCATGGTCAGATTTAGATTACAGGGTGTCTTCAGGGTGTTTTGTATTGTTTCTGGTTAAAGCCCCCCTCTTGAGATGGGTCAAGTGGTCAAATAGACTGTGTTTTCTGACCAGATACATCATAGCATGGGCAGATTTAGATTACAGGGTGTCTTCAAGGTGTTTTGTATTGTCTCTGGTTAAAGCCCCCCTCTTTAGATTGGTCCAGTGGTCAAATTGACTGTGTATACTGACCAGATACGTCATAGCATGGGCAGATTTAGATTACAGGGTGTCTTCAGGGTGTTTTGTATTGTCTCTGGTTAAAGCCCCCCTCTTGAGATGGGTCAAGTGGTCAAATAGACTGTGTATACTGATCAGATACATCGGGGCATGGTCAGATTTAGATGACAGTGTTTCTTCAAGGTGTTTTGTATTGTCTCTGGTTAAAGCCCCCCTCTTGAGATGGGTCAAGTGGTCAAATTGACTGTGTATACTGACCAGATTCATCGGGAAATCGGCAGATTTAGATTACAGGGTGTTTTGTGTTGTTTATGGTGAAAACCCCCCTCTTGAGATGGGTCAAGTGGTCAAACTGACTGTGTATACTGACCAGATACCTCACAGCATGGGCAGATTTAGATTACAAGGTGTCTTCAGGGTGTTTTGTATTGTTTCTGGTTAAAGCCCCCCTCTTGAGATGGGTCAAGTGGTCAAATAGACTGTGTATACTGACCAGATACATCGGGAAATGGGCGGATTTAGATTACAGGGTGTCTTTAGGGTGTTTTGTATTGTTTCTGGTTAAAACCCCCCTCTTGAGATGGGTCAAGTGGTCAAATAGATTGTGTTTTCTGACCAGATACATAGGGGCATTGGCAGATTTAGATTACAGGGTGTCTTCAGGTTGTTTTGTATTGTCTCTGGTTAAAGCCCCCCTCTTGAGATGAGTCAAGTGGTCAAATAGATTGAGTATACTGACCAGATACATCGGGGCATGGTCTGATTTAGATTACAGGGTGTCTTTAGGGTGTTTTGTATTGTGTCTGGTTAAAGCCCCCCTCTTGAGATGGGTCAAGTGGTCAAATAGACTGTGTATACTGACCAGATACATCATAGCATGGGCAGATTTAGATTACAGGGTGTCTTCAGGGTGTTTTGTATTGTCTCTGGTTAAAGCCGCCCTCTTAAGATGGGTCAAGTGGTCAAATAGACTGTGTATACTGACCAGATACATCGGGGCATGGGCAGATTTGATTACAGGGTGTCTTTAGTGTGTTTTTTGTTGTTTCTGGTTAAAGCCCCCTGTTTGAGATGGGTCTAGTAATCAAATTGACTGTGTATACTGACCAGATTCATCGGGGAATGGGCAGATTTAGATTACAGGGTGTCTTCAGGGTGTTTTGTATTGTCTCTGGTTAAAGCCCCCCTCTTGAGATGGGTCAAGTGGTCAAATAGACTGTGTATACTGACCAGATACATCGGGGCATGGTCAGATTTAGATTACAGGGTGTCTTCAGGGTGTTTTGTGTTGTTTCTGGTTAAAGCCCCCCTCTTTAGATTGGTCCAGTGGTCAAAGTGACTGTGTATACTGACCAGATACCTCATAGCATGGGCAGATTTAGATTACAGGGTGTCTTCAGGGTGTTTTGTATTGTCTCTGGTTAAAGCCCCCCTCTTGAGATGGGTCAAGTGGTCAAATAAAATGCGTATACTGACCAGGTACATCGGGCATGGTCAGATTTAGATTACAGGGTGTCTTCAAGGTGTTTTGTATTGTCTCTGGTTAAAGCCCCCCTCTTGAGATGCGTCAAGTGGTCAAATAGACTGTGAATACTGACCAGATAGCTCATAGCATGGGCAGATTTAGATTACAGGATTTCTTCAAGGTGTTTTGTATTGTCTCTGGTTAAAGCCCCCCCTCTTGATATGGGTCAAGTGGTCAAATAGACTGTGTATACTGACCAGATACATCAGGGCATGGGCAGATTTAGATTACAGGGTATCTTCAGGGTGTTTTGTATTGTCTCTGGTTAAAGCCCCCCTCTTGATATGGGTCAAGTGGTCAAAGAGACTGTGTATACTGACCAGATTCATCGGGAAATGGGTGGATTTAGATTACAGGGTGTCTTCAGGGTGTTTTGTATTGTTTCTGTTTAAAGCCCCCCTCTTGAGATGGGTCAAGTGGTCAAATAGACTGTGTATACTGACCAGATACCTCATAGCATGGGCAGATTAAGATTACAGGGTGTCTTCGGGGTATTTTGTATTGTCTCTGGTAAAAGCCCTCCTCTTGAGATGGGTCAAGTGGTCAAATAGACTGTGAATACTGACCAGATACCTCATAGCATGGGCAGATTTAGATTACAGGATTTCTTCAAGGTGTTTTGTATTGTCTCTGGTTAAAGCCCCCCCTCTTGATATGGGTCAAGTGGTCAAATAGACTGTGTATACTGACCAGATACATCAGGGCATGGTCAGATTTAGATGATAGGGTTTCTTCAAGGTGTTTTGTATTGTTTCTTGTTAAAGCCCCCCTCTTGAGATGGGTCAAGTTGTCAAATAGACTGTGTATACTGACCAGATACATCGGGGCATGGTCAGATTTAGATTACAGGGTGTCTTCAGGTGTTTTGTATTGTCTCTGGTTAAAGCCCCCCTCTTGAGATGGGTCAAGTTGTCAAATAGACTATGTATACTGACCAGATACCTCATAGCATGGTCAGATTTAGATTACAGGGTGTCTTCAGGGTGTTTTGTATTGTTTGTGGTTAAAGCCCTCCTCTTGAGATGAGTCAAGTGGTCAAATAGACTGTGTATACTGACCAGATACATCGGGGCATGGGCAGATTTAGATTACAGGGTGTCTTCAGGGTGTTTTGTGTTATCTCTGGTTAAAGCCCTCCTCTTGAGATGGGTCAAGTGGTCAAATAGACTGTGTATACTGACCAGATACATCGGGGCAGGGGTAGATTTAGATTTCAGGGTATCTTCAGGGTGTTTTATATTGTGTCTGGTTAAACTGCATTTGATAGTCTTGGAATTTGTGTGCACTTTAAGGATGCCTGCATGGTGTGGACAATTCAGGTTGCAGGTTCTCAAATCAAAGTTAAAGACCTTTGGCCCCAGATCGTAAAGAGTTGCTGTCGCTTCTTTGTGGAACTCACTCACTCTCACACTGAAACCAACACTTCACTCCCCGAAGTCTGGGTGTAAAACACACATCTTCCAGGACAATACCCATTGAGACTGCAGATCTGGTTGATAAGCACTTTCAGAGTAAACTGTAATTGATAGTCTTGCAATTTGTGTGCACTTTGTGCATGCACGCCTGTTGTGGACAAATAGTGCAACATACATGGCCTACTTATTATTATTTTTGACAAAGCTCACCTAAAACTAAGCCAAGTTTGGAACAAGAACAAACCATTATTAAAGAAATATATCTATTAAATCAGTTTGTTTTGAATACGTAATTATCAATAAAACATAATACGGAACGTAACCCTTTGGGACAACTATCACACACGGATCTATTTATATATAGAACATTGTATTCTAACATAACATTTAACTCTATTATCTGCAGAATTGCCTGACTAATGGCCACTAATGGGTTTTGCAATACAGTTACCCCAGTATGTTAATTAACAATTGCATTTCTGATTGCAACAAAGTCTGAAAATGTTTCAGGTTAACAGCTGCAGAAATTTTCAATAAACAAGTGTCTCACTCAAGCAGTGAGTGAGTGAGTGAGTGAGTGAGTGAGTTTGGTTTTAAGCCGCTTTTCCACTCCAGCAAAAGTTCACACACAATAAACACAATATGATACAAGGCATAAACTGCAGACCAGCTGAGACACTTAGATACAATACAATGACACATACATGCATACAATACCCACATGCATACAATACAATGACACCTACATGCATACAATACCCACGTACATACAATACAATGACATCTACATACATACAATACCAACATACATACAATACAATGACACCTACATACATACAATACAATGACACCTACATACATACAATACCCACATACATACAATACAATGACACCTACATGTATACAATACCCACATACATACAATACAATGACACCTACATACATACAATACAATGACACCTACATGTATACAATACCCACATGCATACAATACAATGACACCTACATGTATACAATACCCACATACATACAATACAATGACACCTACATACATACAATACAATGACACCTACATACATACAATACCCACATACATACAATACAATGACACCTACATGTATACAATACCCACATGCATACAATACAATGACACCTACATGCATACAATACCCACGTACATACAATACAATGACATCTACATACATACAATACCAACATACATACAATACAATGACACCTACATACATACAATACAATGACACCTACATACATACAATACCCACATACATACAATACAATGACACCTACATGCATACAATACCCACGTACATACAATACAATGACACCTACATGCATACAATACCCACATACATACAATACAATGACACCTACATACATACAATACCCACGTACATACAATACAATGACACCTACATACATACAATACCCACATACATACAATACAATGACACCTACATACATACAATACCCACGTACATACAATACAATGACACCTACATGCATACAATTTCCACATACATACAATACAATGACACCTACATGCATACAATACCCACGTACATACAATACAATGACACCTACATACATACAATACCCACGTACATACAATACAATGACACCTACATACATACAATACCCACGTACATACAATACAATGACACCTACATGCATACAATACCCACATACATACAATACAATGACACCTACATGTATACAATACCCACGTACATACAATACAATGACACCTACATGCATACAATACCCACGTACATACAATACAATGACACCTACATGCATACAATACCCACATACATACAATACAATGACACCTACATACATACAATACCCACGTACATACAATACAATGACACCTACATACATACAATACCCACATACATACAATACAATGACACCTACATACATACAATACCAACATACGTACAATACAATGACACCTACATGTATACAATACCCACGTACATACAATACAATGACACCTACATGCATACAATACCCACGTACATACAATACAATGACACCTACATGCATACAATACCCACGTACATACAATACAATGACACCTACATGCATACAATACCCACGTACATACAATACAATGACACCTACATACATACAATACCCACATACATACAATACAATGACACCTACATGTATACAATACCCACGTACATACAATACAATGACACCTACATGCATACAATACCCACGTACATACAATACAATGACACCTACATGCATACAATACCCACATACATACAATACAATGACACCTACATACATACAATACCCACGTACATACAATACAATGACACCTACATACATACAATACCCACGTACATACAATACAATGACACCTACATACATACAATACCCACATACATACAATACAATGACACCTACATACATACAATACCAACATACGTACAATACAATGACACCTACATGTATACAATACCCACGTACATACAATACAATGACACCTACATGCATACAATACCCACGTACATACAATACAATGACACCTACATGCATACAATACCCACATACATACAATACAATGACACCTACATACATACAATACCCACGTACATACAATACAATGACACCTACATGCATACAATACCCACATACATACAATACAATGACACCTACATGTATACAATACCCACGTACATACAATACAATGACACCTACATGCATACAATACCCACGTACATACAATACAATGACACCTACATGCATACAATACCCACATACATACAATACAATGACACCTACATACATACAATACCCACGTACATACAATACAATGACACCTACATACATACAATACCCACATACATACAATACAATGACACCTACATACATACAATACCCACGTACATACAATACAATGACACCTACATGTATACAATACCCACGTACATACAATACAATGACACCTACATACATACAATACCCACGTACATACAATACAATGACACCTACATGTATACAATACCCACATACATACAATACAATGACACCTACATGCATACAATACCAACATACATACAATACAATGACACCTACATACATACAATACCCACATACATACAATACAATGACACCTACATACATACAATACCCACGTACATACAATACAATGACACCTACATACATACAATACCCACGTACATACAATACAATGACACCTACATACATACAATACCCACATACATACAATACAATGACACCTACATGTATTCAATACCCACGTACATACAATACAATGACACCTACATGCATACAATACCCACATACATACAATACAATGACACCTACATGCATACAATACCCACGTACATACAATACAATGACACCTACATGCATACAATACCCACATACATACAATACAATGACACCTACATGTATACAATACCCACGTACATACAATACAATGACACCTACATGCATACAATACCCACGTACATACAATACAATGACACCTACATGCATACAATACCCACGTACATACAATACAATGACACCTACATGCATACAATACCCACATACATACAATACAATGACACCTACATACATACAATACCAACATACATACAATACAATGACACCTACATACATACAATACCCACGTACATACAATACAATGACACCTACATACATACAATACCCACGTACATACAATACAATGACACCTACATGCATACAATACCCACATACATACAATACAATGACACATACATAGATACAATACCCACGTACATACAATACAATGACACCTACATGCATACAATACCCACATACATACAATACAATGACACCTACATACATACAATACCCACATACATACAATACAATGACACCTACATGCATACAATACCCACATACATACAATACAATGACACCTACATACATACAATACCCACATACATACAATACAATGACACCTACATACATACAATACCCACGTACATACAATACAATGACACCTACATGCATACAATACCCACATACATACAATACAATGACACCTACATACATACAATACCAACATACATACAATACAATGACACCTACATACATACAATACCCACGTACATACAATACAATGACACCTACATACATACAATACCCATGTACATACAATACAATGACACCTACATACATACAATACCCATGTACATACAATACAATGACACCTACATACATACAATACCCACATACATACAATACAATGACACCTACATGCATACAATACCCACGTACATACAATACAATGACACCTACATACATACAATACCCATGTACATACAATACAATGACACCTACATACATACAATACCCACATACATACAATACAATGACACCTACATACATACAATACCCACGTACATACAATACAATGACACCTACATACATACAATACCCACATACATACAATACAATGACACCTACATACATACAATACCCATGTACATACAATACAATGACACCTACATACATACAATACCCACATACATACAATACAATGACACCTACATACATACAATACCCACGTACATACAATACAATGACACCTACATACATACAATACCAACATACATACAATACAATGACACCTACATACATACAATACCCACATACATACAATACAATGACACCTACATACATACAATACCAACATACATACAATACAATGACACCTACATGTATACAATACCCACGTACAATACAATACGACACCTACATGCATACAATACCCACGTACATACAATACAATGACACCTACATACATAGAATACCCACATACATACAATACAATGACACCTACATGTATACAATACCCACGTACAATACAATACGACACCTACATGCATACAATACCCACGTACATACAATACAATGACACCTACATACATACAATACCCACGTACAATACAATACGACACCTACATGCATACAATACCCACGTACATACAATACAATGACACCTACATGCATACAATACCCATGTATAATACAATGACACCTACATGCATACAATACCCACGTATAATACAATGACACCTACATACATACAAACCCATGTACATACAATACAATGACACCTACATGCATACAATACCCACGTGCATACAATACAATGACACCTACATACATACAAACCCATGTACATACAATACAATGACACATACATACATACAATACCCACGTGCATACAATACAATGACACCTACATACATACAATACCCACATACATACAATACAATGACACCTACATACATACAATACCCACATACATACAATACAATGACACCTACATGCATACAATACCCACATACATACAATACAATGACACCTACATGCATACAATACCCACGTACATACAATACAATGACACCTACATACATACAATACCCATGTACAATACAATACGACACCTACATGCATACAATACCCACGTACATACAATACAATGACACCTACATACATACAATACCCACGTACAATACAATACGACACCTACATACATACAATACCCACATACATACAATACAATGACACCTACATACATACAATACAATGACACCTACAAACATACAATACCCACATACATACAATACAATGACACCTACATACATACAATACCCACATACATACAATACAATGACACCTACATGTATACAATACCCATGTACATACAATACAATGACACATACATACATACAATACCAACATACATACAATACAATGACACCTACATGCATACAATACCCACATACATACAATACAATGACACCTACATGCATACAATACCCACATACATACAATACAATGACACCTACATGCATACAATACCCACGTACATACAATACAATGACACCTACATACATACAATACCCACATACATACAATACAATGACACCTACATACATACAATACCCACATACATACAATACAATGACACCTACATACATACAATACCCACGTACATACAATACAATGACACCTACATGTATACAATACCCATGTACATACAATACAATGACACATACATACATACAATACCAACATACATACAATACAATGACACCTACATGCATACAATACCCACATACATACAATACAATGACACCTACATGCATACAATACCCACATACATACAATACAATGACACCTACATGCATACAATACCCACGTACATACAATACAATGACACCTACATGCATACAATACCCACATACATACAATACAATGACACCTACATGCATACAATACCCACGTACATACAATACAATGACACCTACATACATACAATACCCACATACATACAATACAATGACACCTACATGTATACAATACCCACATACATACAATACAATGACACCTACATGTATACAATACCCATGTACATACAATACAATGACACATACATACATACAATACCAACATACATACAATACAATGACACCTACATGCATACAATACCCACATACATACAATACAATGACACCTACATACATACAATACCCACGTACATACAATACAATGACACCTACATGCATACAATACCCACATACATACAATACAATGACACCTACATACATACAATACCCACATACATACAATACAATGACACCTACATGCATACAATACCCACATACATACAATACAATGACACCTACATGTATACAATACCCACATACATACAATACAATGACACCTACATGTATACAATACCCATGTACATACAATACAATGACACATACATACATACAATACCAACATACATACAATACAATGACACCTACATGCATACAATACCCACATACATACAATACAATGACACCTACATACATACAATACCCACGTACATACAATACAATGACACCTACATGCATACAATACCCACATACATACAATACAATGACACCTACATACATACAATACCCACATACATACAATACAATGACACCTACATACATACAATACCCACATACATACAATACAATGACACCTACATACATACAATACCCACGTACATACAATACAATGACACCTACATACATACAATACCAACATACATACAATACAATGACACCTACATACATACAATACCCACATACATACAATACAATGACACCTACATGCATACAATACCCACGTACATACAATACAATGACACCTACATACATACAATACCCACATACAATACAATACAATGACACCTACATACATACAATACCCACGTACATACAATACAATGACACCTACATGCATACAATACCCATGTACATACAATACAATGACACCTACATGTATACAATACCCACATACAATACAAACACACCTACATGTATACAATACCCATGTACATACAATTAAGAAATGATTTTAACTTTGTGTGGGTTCATCGGAGTATGAACCTTGCTAGAGTGAGGGCCAAATTGTATGAATGTCGGAGCTTGCGGAGTTCCCCCAAAAGAGAGGTGACATGTATGCTCAACTTGCTTTACAGGAACATCTGTTGTAGTTTGTTTTCAAGCAGCATATTCAAATAATATCATCATTGGGAGAGTGAGTGAGGATTGTATTAGCAATATACCATCAATATCAGTCAGGGGACACCAGAAATGGGCTTCACACATTGTACCCATGTGGGGAATCGAACTGAATCTTTGCCATGACAAGCAAACACTTTAACCACTAGGCTATCCAACTTCCGGGTGAATGGTACTACTTCAAACATACTGTACATCATTCGTAACATACTGTACACCATTGGGAACATACTGTACATCATTCGTAACATACTGTACACCATTGGGAACATACTGTACATCATTGGGAACATACTGTACATCATTGGGAACATACTGTACACCATTGGGAACATACTGTACATCATTAGGGACATACTGTACATCATTAGGGACATACTGTACATCATTGGGAACATACTGTACACCATTGGGAACATACTGTACATCATTGGGAACATACTGTACATCATTAGGAACATACTGTACATCATCGGGGACATACTGTACATCATTGGGGACATACTGTACATCATTGGGAACATACTGTACATCATTGGGGACATACTGTACATCATTGGGAACATACTGTACATCATTGGGAACATACTGTACATCATTGGGAACATACTGTACATCATTGGGAACATACTGTACACCATTGGGAACATACTGTACATCATTGGGAACATACTGTACATCATTGGGGACATACTGTACATCATTGGGGACATACTGTACATCATTGGGAACATACTGTACATCATTGGGAACACACTGTACATCATTGGGAACAATGTACACCATTGGGGACATACTGTACATCATTGGGAACATACTGTACATCATTGGGAACATACTGTACATCATTGGGAACATGCTGTACACCATTGGGAACATACTGTACATCATTGGGAACAATGTACACCATTGGGGACATACTGTACATCATCAGGAACATACTGTACATCATTGGGGACATACTGTACATCATTGGGGACATACTGTACATCATTGGGAACATACTGTACATCATTGTGAACATACTGTACATCATTGGGGACATACTGTACATCATTGGGAACATGCTGTACATCATTGGGAACATACTGTACATCATTGGGAACATACTGTACATCATTTGGGACATACTGTACATCATTGGGAACATACTGTTCATCATTGGGAACATACTGTACATCATTGGGAACATACTGTACATCATTGGGGACATGCTGTACATCATTGGGAACATACTGTACATCATTGGGGACATACTGTACATCATTGGGGACACACTGTACATCATTGGGAACATGCTGTACATCATCGGGAACACACTGTACATCATTGGGGACACACTGTACATCATTGGGGACATACTGTACATCATTGGGGACATACTGTACATCATTGGGGACATGCTGTACATCATTGGGAACATACTGTACATCATTGGGGACATACTGTACATCATTGGGGACACACTGTACATCATTGGGAACATACTGTACATCATTGGGGACATACTGTACATCATTGGGGACATACTGTACATCATTGGGGACACACTGTACATCATTCGGAACACACTGTACATCATCGGGGACACACTGTACATCATGTGGGACATACTGTACATCATTGGGAACATGCTGTACATTATGGAGGACATGCTGTACACCATTGGGGACATACTGTACATCATTGGGGACATACTGTACATCATTGGGGACATGCTGTACATCATTGGGGACACACTGTACATCATTGGGAACATACTGTACATCTGAAAAACAAAGTCCCATGCCTCTTGCTACATCAATAAACAAGGGTCATCAGAAGATGACAACCCCCCCCCCTCCCCCTCCAATTGGAAAGAACAATTTATCTGACAGTTACTTATCAATGATGAGAGAATTACTGCCTGTACATATACATGAGTAGTTATTGAGCTATCAAAACAAGACCATGGAATCGGGATTCGGAACTTAGTATTTCTATGTCAAATACACTTAAATATCAACAGAGTCAAAATCAAACTTGTTGCCCTGGAAACCGAAAAAAAATAAGTTCTAAACATCCCTAAGTAGCAAAAGGCATCGTTTGACAACCTGGTGTTTGTGTGTGTAAAGTGTCATGAAAGAGTACCTAATAGTTTGAGGGATATGGTACAGACAAACACACCACTAGGAAAGGAGTCAGTCAAATTTGTTGCCATGGAAACAGGATTTTGTTTTTGTTGAAATTCCTTAATAGTGAAAGGCACAACTTCAGCCCTTGATTAATACATGAACCATGTTTGGATGAAAAATGTTGAATAGTTTTTTACTTCTGCTCCCAAACGACACCTACCAGTGTTTCAGCTAAGTCAACTTGTTTACATGGACAATGATGGAAACAGGGAAAAAAAACAAATTTTGAAAAATTCCTAAAAAACAAAAGCCACTACTTCAGCCCTTGGTTAATACATGTACCTGGTTTGGATGGAAAGTCTTTAACAGTTTTCAAGTTGTGCTCTGTAAACATCACCTACCCCTCCCTTTTAAGACAAATAAAAATGTCAAAAATCTACAAATACAATGTTTTCTTTTCTTTAAATGTGAAATAGAACATGTAACACCCTTCCTTTGCTCTAGCAATTTCTTTGCCTTTTTCCTCATGTATTAGACTCCCTCAATATTCCAAAAGGTCGTCTTCGCAAATGTCTTTTTGTGAAAACACCAAAGCCAAAGTGTGAAAATGCAACATACATTTTATCTGAACAGATAGTTGTAGTGTTAGAAAGTGAAAGGGGTTTGCAAGTTTAAACAGTTCATAATCAGGGCTTGATTTAACATGATATAGGTTACACACAAACAAATGTTTTCCCATAGACTTCTTATGTAATGTTATATAATTTTTTTTTAATAACTAAGCATTCACCAGCCATTTAATAAATACACATGTCTGCACAGTTTGGCCTCAAAGCTGCACTAAAAACAAAAAGAATTGACTAGCTTAGCCAGCTCCTTTTCCAAATACAGGAAGCCTAACACACTACCCCCAGTTCTGCACCAAATGTGACTTGCTTGAAAATATCTGTGGTCACATTCAGCATAAGTGATCATGTTAAAAAAGACAGCACTAAATATAGAAAAACATTGTCAGTTTTAATTACTTGATGGAAGTACATTACAAAAAACATTAAATTGTACACAAACTTCCAATCACAGCTGCCAGATAATTCAAAAAGGCTGTCCATGAAATCTGTTTGTTAAACAACTGATTTTGATTTGTTGTTGTACGACCTGCAGACAAATTAGAAAACATTGGGGTTGAGGCTGCATAGATCATATTGCCCAAAAATAGTTTTTTAACTGAAGAAAATAAACAAATCTTTAAACTTCAAAACCAGTAACAATACATATTTAAAATTAAGTAGTGGTCTGTTGTTTGCCTTCCTTTGCTGACATCATCAGAACATAGCAGAGTCTGCTACATTCATGGAATATGGTTTTGACACTCATGACATGATGCAATTGATATTGTTTGAGATTGTTTGAACTTACACCATCCATTGTTTATATAATTAAACACTCAAATTACTGTCAGCATTTGGTTAATCATCTATGGAGGGGCTATCACAAATGTTTGTGATTTCATTTATTCCAAAAATCAAAAGTATAATCACCTATGATATAGGCTGGTGACATAAGTACACATGGAAAGGAATCAGAAAAAAATCTCCAAGTTGGACAGAGAGCAGGGCAACAATTGTCAAGGGACACATTTAGCAGCTTTAAAGTCATCATATATGTAAGGCTTGATAATGAAAATAGGAAGTAAAGGGGTGATTGTTCCTAGCGATCTCAAACACTGACCAGTGAAGCCAAGAAATGGAAATGGCCCCTAAAGTAGAAGAAAGCTCTTTGAAACCACAACATGGAAGGAAATTACTCTTAACTCTATAGATTTATTTAGTTAAGACTTGAAAATACTCCCAGGAGAAAAAAAATACTTCCTGTTAAATGTTTCAAGGTGGCTAAACTTGCTAATTACAGTTATTGGCCAGTTTAAAGAAATCAAAGTAAAAAATCAATATAATTTAGAAAATGTACAGCTTATCCTGACAAAAAAGTAATTATTTTTATTCACAATTAACAGTGTCATGCAATACCAGCTTTAAAAAGTGTTTCTCTCCTATAATTTATGAGTTTATGGGGGATGGAAAGATACAATGCATTTTACTAAACAGGGGAGACAATTTAGTAATGTCACTAACTATCAATTTTTTACTTATCCTGCATTACACCTTAATGCATATTACTGCTTGTTCTTGACAGAAAAAGAGCTGTGTGAGGGTCTTGCTTGAAGAAGTTGTTCCAACTAGCTGAGAGACCAACCCTGTCACGCAGCTCCCACGTGACCAAGGGAAGTGACGTCACGGATCCTCACATTACTCTTGTCACTTAATGAGAGAAGACCTGTGTTTTTTTGCTGTAACATAAACTGATTCAAACCCTCACGTGTTTGCTATCTGAGTTAATGTTGTTTTGTCTTTGTGTTGTGCCTATGGTTTGTATCTAGAACATTCTATGTTTCATAAACATTTGCATAACGTTATTAGACGCTTACTGGCGTTTTCTCAAAAGAAAACATAAGGCCAGGTGTCTTGTTGCTCTAAGTAGCCATCTTGAATATTTCGCCTTCTCGATTGGCTATCTCGGATGACCACCCCCTGACCTCAACTGCTACCTTGATGTCGGACCCCATGGTTGTAGTCTCTACCCAGAGCACTTCGACAACCACGACAGGGTCTATCTTTACGGCGGTAACCACCGTGACGCCCGGCGTGGCGCTCACATACCAAATGGCGCCTATACTATCCTACAGCACAGACGCTCGGTCTCCCACAGGCGCCCCCATCTTCGGCACAGACGCTCGGTCTCCAACAGGCGCCCCTGTTTACGGCACAGATGCTCGGTCTCCCACAGGCGCCCCCATCTTCGGCACAGATGCTTGGTCTCCCACAGGGGCCCCTGCCTACGGCTCTGACGCTTGGTCTCCCACAGGCGCCCCCATCTTCGGCACAGGTGCTTGGTCTCCCACAGGCACCCCTGTTTACGGCGCTGATGCTTGGTCTCCCACAGGCGCCCCCATCTTCGGCACAGACGCTTGGTCTCCCACAGGCGCCTACGGTGGTGACGCTTGGTCTCCCACAGGCGCCTACGGAGGTGACGCTTGGTCTCCCACAGGTGCCTACGGCACTGATGCTTGGTCTCCCACAGGTGCCCCCATCTTCGGCACAGACGCTTGGTTTTCCACAGACGCCCCCATCTTCGGCGCTGACGCTTGGTCTCCCACAGGCGCCCCCATCTTCGGCACAGACGCTTGGTCTCCCACAGGCGCCCCCGCCTACGGCACTGACGCCCATGATAGACGCCTCACCCCTCCAGTACATTCAGTACCGTCGATGCCAGCGCCTTTACAGACGCCTCTACAAGCGCCTCCCATAGCGCCTCTGAAGACGCCTCTACTAGTGCCTATACAGATAGCGCCTATCCTTAAACAGCGCTGGTAAAGACGCCAGCGCCTCATCGGACGCCTATACAGATGCCAGTTCCTCATCGGACGCCTATACAGACGCCAGTGCCTCGTCGAACGCCTATACAGACGCCTTTACAAAAGCAACGTCTACAGCGTCCATAAAGGCGTCTATGCTGGCGTCTTTGGATGTGCCTGTCCTTGTGTCTCTCCCAAATACGCCTCTACATACGCACACCCGGGACAACCGCGCAGACAGACAATTAGCCATTCCACGATGTCCTTGAGGCTACCTGCTCTCATTCTAAAGGCTTATGTAATCGTCAGCTCCCCAAGACCAACTAACTACGGACACCAGAGCGTGAGCAGGGCACTTGATTGGCGTCCCTACAACGGCGCTACAACACGGACACTTGATGGGCATCAATACAACGTCGCTCCAACACGGACACTTGATTGGCGTCAATACAACGGCGCTCCAACACGGACACTTGATGGGCGTCCCTACAACGGCGCTACAACACGGACACTTGATGGGCGTCAATACAACGGCGATCCAACACGGACACTTGATGGGCGTCAATACAACGGCGCTACAACATGGACACTTGATGGGCGTCAATACAATGGCGCTCCAATAAGGACACTTGATGGGCGTCCCTACAATGGCGCTCCAACAAGGACACTTGATGGGCGTCCCTACAACGGTGCTCCAACACGGACACTTGATTGGCGTCCCTACAACGGCGCTCCAACACGGACACTTGATGGGCGTTAATACAACGGTGCTCCAACACGGACACTTGATGGGCGTCAATACAACGACCCTCCAACACGGACACTTGATTGGCGTCCCTACAACGGCGCTCCAACAAGGACACTTGATGGGCGTCAATACAACGGCACTCCAACACGGACACTTGATTGGCGTCAATACAACGTCGCTCCAACACGGACACTTGATGGGCGTTAATACAACGGCGCTCCAACACGGACACTTGATGGGCGTCCCTACAACAGCACTCCAATACGGACACTTGATGGGTGTCAATACAACGGCGCTCCAACACGGACACTTGATGGGCGTCCCTACAACGGCGCTCCAACACGGACACTTGATGGGCGTCCCTACAACGTCGCTCCAACACGGACACTTGATGGGCGTCCCTACAACGGCGCTCCAACACTGACACTTGATGGGCGTCCCTACAACGGCGCTCCAACACGGACACTTGATGGGCGTCAATACAACGGCACTCCAACACGGACACTTGATTGGCGTCAATACAACGGCGCTCCAACACGGACACTTGATGGGCGTTAATACAACGGCGCTCCAACACGGACACTTGATGGGCGTCAATACAACGGCACTCCAACACGGACACTTGATTGGCGTCAATACAACGTCGCTCCAACACGGACACTTGATGGGCGTTAATACAACGGCGCTCCAACACGGACACTTGATGGGCGTCAATACAACGGCGCTCCAACACGGACACTTGATTGGCGTCAATACACTGGCGCTCCAACACTTCCCAAGGTCCTGGAAGCGCCTAACCTCGTGGTGACGGTTCTGTGGATATCTCCCACCAATTCTCCTCGTCTATCAACATTAGTTGATTGTTTCTTCAGTGAAAGCGAATGAACTCTCAAAGATGTCCCTACCCATGGCGTCTGGTAGATATTATCTGCACCACAGTTGACGATCACAACCCCATGACCGATTCGGTATTCAACAGAATCCTCATATGCTTCCGGGTACCCAACTGGGTCATCGTTCCCAACACCGGACCAGTTGTCACTCTTATCATTGGGATCAACTTGCCCTCACACCGGCAACGTCACAGTTCCTATTCAGAACTCGTACACACCACTGGTCTGTCAACAACAGGGTTCACAGGGGATTGGCCGTGTGTGGAGCTTGAACTAGTCCACTCAGCCTACAGGGTCCCAGTTTACTGCGCAGGACGACATACATGTCACGTGTCAAGAACTACGACCATTAACATCGTTGACTGTAATCAGGTCAACCGACCTTATGGGATCCGTGCAGTGTATTTGTACAGATTGGCTTGCATGATCGCTTATGCGTAACACATCAACCACTCGACCAGAAGCCTGTCGCTGTACATCAAGGACTCAATCCCGAGTCTCAGCCTTCACCCGAGACGAGACAGCTCTCAAGACGCTGGCTAGGGTGTCACAACCAGCCTTCGCTGTGGCGTCCCATGCTGGCGCATACCAGCCGCGACGCAACACCCTCCAGCCCCAGTGGCGCGGCACCACCTCAACCCCTCGGGGTAGAGGAAAAAGCAGGGCATCAGACTTCCAGTGAATAGCCAGACACGCACGACTGGGACTTCCACCCCCTGCAGTGATGGGGCACACACCTGAAGGGACAGGTTGCCTCGGGGCTGTGGTCCGCCGATCAGCGCCTATGGCACATCAACAACCTTGAACTGGAAGCGCTTATCTTAGCCATCGCTCACTGGAAGCAGGCCCTCAGACATGCCCGGCTCTCCATCACTGTCATATGGTGCCTTCGGAACCAAGGAACGACTCACTCGACTTCGCTCCTTCAACTTCGTCCTGGCAGTTCCGGAAGATCGACGCATGACGTAAATCCAGGAACTACAGGCTCTGCTCCGATCATTCAGGCTGGAAAACCAAAAGGCAAAATCTCGTACACCAGCTTGGGGCTTGAACGTCATTCTTACCTCGCTGAGAGACACACCTTTCGAGCCACTCGAAAAATCGTCATTCTACAACCTGACAAAAAGACGGTCGTGACACGGGTCCGCTTTGAGCAGGGAGCACACAGAGCCGTGCATCTGGGCCTGTGCTGGGACTTCATTGCAAAGAATCAGCACCCATGCACGCACAGCTTTGGTTCGTTAGTAGTGGCCCAGCAGGTCACCACTACTACACGTCTTTGACCACGCCTCCAAGTCCAGAGCCGGCCTTTCGACCTCCCCTGGCGTGAGCCCTGGACTAGAAGGTTCATGCCTCATTTGCATACTGCTCAGTACTCCAGTCTCGACCTAACGGAGAGTTATTGTCAGGCTGCGCTGTACCAGGACACAACGCATACCTGACTCTTCCCTTCCATGTAATGGTCATCCAGGCCGACCACAGCCGAAGACGGGCTGGGGGAAACGGAGTTTCCTATACAGGAAGTGGTCACACGATGCCGACCACACAGCCAAGGACAGGCTAAGGGAATGGGAGGTTCCCACACATGGAGTGGTCACCCGATGCCGACCACACAGCCAAGGATTGGCTAAGGGAATGGGAGGTTCCCACACATGGAGTGGTCACCCGATGCCAACCACACAGCCAAGGATTGGCTAAGGGAATGGGAGGTTCCCACACATGGAGTGGTCACCCGATGCCGACCACACAGCCAAGGATTGGCTAGGGAACAGAGTCTGGAAATAACAGATGAAAGTCCACATTTGAAGGTATGCCCACCTCCGGTTCTGTCTGATAAAAATGCATTAAGGAGTAATGCAGGATGAGTAAAAAATCTAGTAAATCCTAAATATTACTGCCTCTAAAGGGACACGCCCATCCCAGACCTACCTCCCCACGATGCCTTCCGATGTTCCGGACCTCAGAGTAATGTGAGGATCCGTGACATCACTTCCCTTGGTCACGTGGGAGCTGCGTGACAGGGTTCCTCTCTCAGCTAGTTGGAACAACTTCTTCAAGCAAAGATCTTCACACAGCTCTTTTCTCTGTCAAGAACAAGCAGTAATGTTCATTAAGGAGTAATGCAGGATAAGTATACAAATATAAAAATATATCTAGGATTTTACTAGGATTCTTTACAGATGATTTCAGAACCATAATGTTACATACCAGAAGAGCCAGTGGGTATTATTTTCATCTAAGCAGGTTCTGGGGCTGGTGTATAGCCCTTGCTTCATGTTTGTAAACTGAAAAACTTCACAGTGAGGCATTAAGGGAGCCCTGTCAGACATTTCTAATGCATGAGGTAGTCTTGTGATGGAACTTGATAGTGAGCAACAGAGGTTGGACTGGGGTTCTTTAATGTACTTAATGTGCCTGCATGTCCAAGTTCCACAACTTCTGTAAGGTGATAGAGCGCAGCGAGGCAAAACAAGGCTTGTCGATCATACACCTGCCAACACCGGACTTCAGATCGGCTTCTCTAAATTCCAAATTGGATGTGAAAACTTCTATTTCTTCTGCATGAGTGCACATTTACCTCCCCAGTCAACATCAGGCATGCTAAAAGCTGAAAACAGTGTTGAGATAATATTAAAATCGATCCATTTTGGATATAACAGCCAGAAGACAGTTCTTGAGGGAAAAAAAATATTATTTGAAAGGCAGATACCCCCAGCCCAGGGTGACAGTTACACCCAGATGGCAGATACCCCCAGCCCAGGGTGACAGTTACATCCAGATGGAAGGTCCCCCCTCCCCAGGTGACAGTTACACCCAGATGGCAGATACCCCCTCCCCAGGTGACAGTTACACCCAGATGGCAGATACCCCCTCCCCAGGTGACAGTTACACCCAGATGGCAGATACCCCCAGCCCAGGGTGACAGTTACATCCAGATGGAAGGTCCCCCCTCCCCAGGTGACAGTTACACCCAGATGGCAGGTCCCCCCTCCCCAGATGACAGTTACACCCAGATGGCAGATACCCCCTCCCCAGGTGACAGTTACATCCAGATGGCAGGTCCCCCATCCCAGGGTGACAGTTACACCCAGGTGACAGTTACACCCAGATGGCAGGTCCCCCCTCCCCAGATGACAGTTACACCCAGATGGCAGATACCCCCTCCCCAGGTGACAGTTACATCCAGATGGCAGGTCCCCCATCCCAGGGTGACAGTTACACCCAGGTGACAGTTACACCCAGATGGAAGGTACCCCCTCCCCAGGTGACAGTTACACCCAGATGGAAGGTACCCCCTCCCCAGGTGACAGTTACACCCAGATGGCAGATACCCCCTCCCCAGGTGACAGTTACATCCAGATGGCAGATACCCCCTCCCCAGGTGACAGTTACACCCAGATGGCAGATACCCCCTCCCCAGGTGACAGTTACATCCAGATGGCAGGTCCCCCCTCCCCAGGTGACAGTTACATCCAGATGGCAGGTCCCCCCTCCCCAGGTGACAGTTACAGCCAGATGGCAGATACCCCCTCCCCAGGTGACAGTTACACCCAGATGGCAGATACCCCCAGCCCAGGGTGACAGTTACATCCAGATGGAAGGTCCCCCCTCCCCAGGTGACAGTTACACCCAGATGGCAGGTCCCCCCTCCCCAGATGACAGTTACACCCAGATGGCAGGTCCCCCCTCCCCAGGTGACAGTTACACCCAGATGGCAGATACCCCCTCCCCAGGTGACAGTTACATCCAGATGGCAGATCCCCCCTCCCCAGGTGACAGTTACAGCCAGATGGCAGATACCCCCGCCCCAGGTGACAGTTACATCCAGATGGCAGATCCCCCCTCCCCAGGTGACAGTTACATCCAGATGGCAGATCCCCCCTCCCCAGGTGACAGTTACATCCAGATGGAAGGTCCCCCCTCCCCAGGTAACAGTTACACCCAGATGGCAGATACCCCCTCCCCAGGTGACAGTTACACCCAGATGGCAGATACCCCCTCCCCAGGTGACAGTTACATCCAGATGGAAGGTCCCCCCTCCCCAGGTGACAGTTACACCCAGATGGCAGATACCCCCTCCCCAGGTGACAGTTACATCCAGATGGCAGATACCCTCTCCCCAGGTGACAGTTACACCCAGATGGCAGGTCCCCCGTCCCCAGGTGACAGTTACATCCAGATGGCAGGTCCCCCCTACCCAGGTAACAGTTACACCCAGATGGCAGATACCCCCTCCCCAGGTAACAGTTACACCCAGATGGCAGGTCCCCCCTCCCCAGGTGACAGTTACATCCAGATGGCAGATACCCCCTCCCCAGGTGACAGTTACATCCAGATGGCAGATACCCCCTCCCCAGGTGACAGTTACACCCAGATGGCAGATACCCCCTCCCCCAGGTGACAGTTACATCCAGATGGCAGGTCCCCCCTCCCCAGGTGACAGTTACAGCCAGATGGCAGATACCCTCTCCCCCAGGTGACAGTTACATCCAGATGGCAGGTCCCCCCTCTCCAGGTGACAGTTACATCCAGATGGCAGATACCCCCTCCCCAGGTGACAGTTACACCCAGATGGCAGATACCCTCTCCCCCAGGTAACAGTTACATCCAGATGGCAGGTCCCCCCTCTCCAGGTGACAGTTACATCCAGATGGCAGATACCCCCTCCCCAGGTGACAGTTACATCCAGATGGCAGATACCCCCTACCCCAGGTGACAGTTACATCCAGATGGCAGGTCCCCCCTCCCCAGGTGACAGTTACACCCAGATCGCAGATACCCCCTACCCCAGGTGACAGTTACACCAAGATGGAAGGTCCCCCCTCCCAGGTGACAGTTACACCAAGATGGAAGGTCCCCCCTCCCCAGGTGACAGTTACACCCAGATGGAAGGTCCCCCCTCCCCAGGTGACAGTTACACCAAGATGGAAGGTCCCCCCTCCCCAGGTGACAGTTACATCCAGATGGCAGATACCCCCTCCCCAGGTGACAGTTACACCCAGATGGCAGATACCCCCTCCCCAGGTGACAGTTACACCCAGATGGCAGATACCCCCTCCCCAGGTGACAGTTACATCCAGATGGCAGATACCCCCTCCCCAGGTAACAGTTACACCCAGATGGCAGATACCCCCTCCCCAGGTGACAGTTACATCCAGATGGAAGGTCCCCCCTCCCCAGGTGACAGTTACACCCAGATGGCAGATACCCCCTCCCCAGGTAACAGTTACACCCAGATCGCAGATACCCCCTCCCCACGTGACAGTTACATCCAGATGGCAGATACCCCCTCCCCAGGTGACAGTTACATCCAGATGGAAGGTGCTAAGATCGCTTTGTGGAATGGGTCCCAGGACACTAGCCTAACCCCCACCATTTTCATCATTATATCTTATTTCCATGGAAACTGCAAAGAAAAGGTAAAAACTTCAGGAAGTTGAAAAATAGCAAAAGGCACAAGTACTCAACCTGTTTGATAAGTGTATAAAGTTTCATGTAGCTAGGGTGTACGGTTTGGGAGATATACTCCAAACAAGAACCTTACCACAAAACTCTACTTTTTATTTATTTTTCCCATGGAAAGTGACAAGAAGAAAACAGCCCCACTTTGTGGCGGGGATAAAAGTAGTGCCACAGCACTGTATCTTGCTCACCTGTCTTAAATATATAATTCAGTTTGCCCCGATTATGTTTCTAGGTTTGTCAGCACCATACCCGTGCTCATGGGTTTCACCGAAGTGGTAAACGTCTGAGACCTGCATCACTTCGGGCTTTCCTCCCACATTAAGCTGTCATGCCGCGATATACGTGGAATACTGTTAAAAGAGGCGTTAAACCCAACTCACTCACTCACTCACACTAAATATATAATGGCTATATATTGCTGATTTTGATGGCATTACCAAGATCAAAAATTCAAATGATGGTCTTTCAACACAAAACAATCACAGTTGGATATATGTTGCTTTTCACTTCAAGCTTAGCAGATTAGCAGATATTGAACATAATTATCTGCCAAAATAGCAGTGTTATCCCCCAAATAGACTCTTCAATATGGTAGCTATGGCAACCACTTTAAATTACCCAACTGAAACCAAAACAAAAACAATAAAAGCGAAGATTAAATGTTTTTGCATGGTCTCAGTTGCATGGATGCATAAATTTAGCAAATTGTAATCAAACTGCCATAAAGATGATTTTAAGAGCATGTCTAACGTGCAAAGGTCAAATGTAGGTCAAAATTCAAAATACAGCAAAAACCGTCTGAAACATGGTGCTTTTCAGTACAAACTCTCCAGGTACCAAGAGTCATCAAAGGATGACAAATTCCCTGACCCACACAAATTCAAAAGAACAAATCATCTGACTCAACTTTAAGTCCATCTTGATGAGAAAATTTCTATCTAATATGTCTCTCCATATACAAGAGTAGATTTTGAGCTATCACAACAATACCATGGAATTGGGACTCAAAACTTGGTATTTCCTGTCAGGTACACAACCCTAAGAACAGTCAAAATATCACTTGTTGCCATGGAAACAGAAAATACATAAACTCTAAATATCCTCAAAGAATAGAATGAATAGAATGGAATTAGGATTTGAAACTTTGTTCATATTGGTGTGTACCCAACATAGAAAGAGAGTAAAAATATCAAGCTTGTAATCATGGAAACAGAAAAAATAGAAATTCAAAAAATCCCAAGATAGCAAAAGGCACAGTGGACAATCTGAGTGTTCAGTTTCAAGAAAACACCTATTAGTCATAGTATGGTTTTACGCCGCTTTTAGCAATATTGCAGCAATATCACAGCAGGGGACACCAGAGTGAGTATGGTTTTACGCCGCTTTTAGCAATATTGCAGCAATATCACGGCGTGGGACACCAGAGTGAGTATAGTTTTACGTCGCTTTTAGCAATATTGCAGCAATATCACGGCGGGGGACACCAGAAATGGGCTTCACACATTGTACCCATGAGGGAAATCGAACCCACTTCTTCGGCGTGACGAGCGAACGCTTTAACCACTAGGCTACCCCACCGCCCAGTACCTATTAGTTATAAAATATGGTCCAAACAAACACTCAACTATGAGTCAAAGTTAAAACTTATTGCCATGGAAACAGAAAAAATATATATTCTAAAGACCCCTTAGGAGTGAGAGGCACTAGTTAACAACCTGGTTTTTGTCATGAAAGAATACCTATTAGTTATAAAGTCTGGACAAACACACCACTATGAACAGAGTGAAAGTCAAACTTGTTGCCATGGAAACAGCAAAAAAACTTTTTTCAAATTCAAAATTAGCAAAAGACACCGCTTCAACCCCTGCCCTAATAAATTATATATGCACCAGCTTGGATGAAAAATGTTGAATAGTTTTCAAAATCTGCTCTGGAAATGACACCTTCCTCCGTTCCAACTGGTCAAACTTGTTTCCATGGAAAGAGGTGAAAGGCAAAGTTTGAAACTTCCTAAATAGCAAAAGGCACCATTTCAGCCCTTGGTAAATACATGTACCAGGTGTGGATGAAAAGTCTTTCACAGTTTTCAAGTAGTGCTCGGAACACAAAATCCACCACCCCCTTTTGAGACTAAGTCCAAAAATGTTTCCATGGAAATCGAGAAATATGAAAATGACAAAACTCTGCAAATAGCAACAGGCACCACCTCAGGATCTGTTGATATATCTGCCAAATCTTGTAGAAATATAATGGACGATTTTTGAGTTTTGAAATGAAATGATTACGGACGGACGGACGGACGGACAGAAACTGACATACCTGTAGCCGACCCCCCCCCAGCATTAATGGCTGACATTTGTTCCACACTGGCGTGGAACAATAACATTCCCTATTTCTAGTGTACAAGCTGTGAGTAGATCACAGTTGTCTTTTCTTATTCCGGTGGTGACCTTGCCCTTCGATTGTTTGAAGCTATCACGGACATCACTGAGTTTGTTTATTTTCACGTCTTCAGTAAAGGGTGGTACAGTAAACATGAATGTCTTTGGCCAACACTCTGATTCCCCTCTTCCAAAGTGGTACGGACATGATATAAATTCAGCTGATAGATCAAGGAAACCGAACAATTTTGATTGCACAGACGGGCCCTGGCAGTAGGTCCAATATTCAAATAGCTTCTGACTTTTCAAATTTTCTTATAGGTGTCCTGCGTATTAACAACATGGCATTTGAATTACCATAAGTTGAAGAAATTGTTCCAAAATGATCTTCAGTGTTGGTGCATTTTTACGAAAACTCATGAACTTTTTATCGTATCTGACCTCACTTTCGCTCGGTCAGATACCATAGAAAGTCCACTCATTTTGTAAAAATGGTATCAAATGAGAATGAGTGTAGTATTCTCTATTTCTGAAAACCTGAGTGATTTGACACGGCTTAATCAATTAACTCCATGTTCGTGTGGCTTTTATGACAATATCTTAACAATTGTCAATCATTACATAAAGAACTTATAAAAATGGCAATCATTTAGGCGGGGTTTTATGACAATATCCTAACAATTGTCAATCATTACATAAAGAATTTTTAGGGTTTTATCCTCAAAATAGCTTAATTATCTGTCAAGTAAAACAGTGGCCATTTTACATTTGATGATATTTCTCAGTTATTTGGGAGTTCATGTCAAGATAGAACCTTAATCCATAATGGGTGAGAAACATTAATAAAACTTTATACACACTGACAAATTAAAGAAGAAGAATAAAGTAAATGATTTCTATGTAACTTGAATTTATAATGATACAGTTCTCCAACTACAAGTAAAGGTTAGGCACCAGACACTTGGGTAGAAGGATGGATTTCATCTCAGATGCCATCTATAGGTTGTCAGACTGCTGTTGAGCTTAACCTCTTTGGTCATGCTGTCATGGTGCTGAGGGTCATGGGTTCAAATCACAGATCAGTGCCAGAAAAGGGTTGTGGCTACTTATTGGAGCCCAACATGGGCCTGGGTCTTTTAAATACTTGATCTATATGGCTCAGTTCCTCTAAGGCAAGGGATGTACCTTTACGGGCCAAGGGAGTAGGGGCGACGAATAGGTCTTCAGCAACACATGCTTGTTGAAAGAGGCGACCAACGGGATCAGGTAATCAGGCTCGCTGACTTGGTTGATGCATGTCATAGTATCCCAATTGCGTGGATTGATGCTCATGATGTCAATCACTGGATTGTCTGATCCAGACTCGATTATTTACAGACTGCCGTCATATAGCTGGAATATTGCTGAGTTCGGCATTAAACAACAAACAAACAAATCATAGCAGATGTCTTTTGTCTAGGTTAGCCTAGCCTGCCTCAGGAGCAGAGGGTCACATGGAACAGAGGGTCACATGGGGCAGAGGGTCACATGGAGCAGAGGGTCACATGCGGCAGAGGGTCACATGGAGCAGAGGGTCACATGGAACAGAGGGTCACATGGAGCAGATGGGCACATGGAGCAGAGGGTCACATGGGGCAGAGGGTCGCATGGAACAGAGGGTCACATGGAGCAGATGGGCACATGGAACAGAGGGTCACATGGGGCAGAGGGTCGCATGGAGCAGAGGGGCAGAGGGTCACATGGAGCAGAGGGTCACATGGGGCAGAGGGTCACATGGGGCAGAGGGTCACATGGAGCAGATGGGCACATGGAGCAGAGGGTCACATGGAGCAGAGGGTCACATGGGGCAGAGGGTCACATGGAGCAGAGGGTCACATGGGGCAGAGGGTCACATGGGGCAGAGGGTCACATGGAGCAGAGGGTCACATGGGGCAGAGGGTCGCATGGAGCAGAGGGTCACATGGAGCAGAAGGGCACATGGAGCAGAGGGTCACATGGGGCAGAGGGTCACATGGGGCAGAGGGGCAGAGGGGCACATGGGGCAGAGGGGCACATGGGGCAGAGGGTCACATGGGGCAGAGGGTCACATGGGGCAGAGGGTCACATGGAGCAGAGGGTCGCATGGAGCAGAGGGTCACATGGAGCAGAGGGTCACATGGAGCAGAAGGGCACATGGAGCAGAGGGTCACATGGAGCAGAAGGGCACATGAGCAGAAGGGCACATGGAGCAGAGGGTCACATGGGGCAGAGGGTCACATGGGGCAGAGGGTCACATGGGGCAGAGGGTCACATGGGGCAGAGGGTCACATGGGGCAGAGGGTCGCATGGAGCAGAGGGTCACATGGAGCAGAAGGGCACATGGAGCAGAAGGGCACATGGAGCAGAGGGTCACATGGGGCAGAGGGTCACATGGGGCAGAGGGGCAGAGGGTCACATGGGGCAGAGGGGCACATGGGGCAGAGGGTCACATGGGGCAGAGGGTCACATGGGGCAGAGGGTCACATGGAGCAGAGGGTCGCATGGAGCAGAGGGTCACATGGAGCAGAGGGTCACATGGAGCAGAAGGGCACATGGAGCAGAGGGTCACATGGGGCAGAGGGTCACATGGGGCAGAGGGGCAGAGGGTCACATGGGGCAGAGGGTCACGAGGGGCAGAGGGTCACATGGGGCAGAGGGGCAGAGGGTCACATGGGGCAGAGGGTCACATGGAGCAGAGGGTCGCATGGAGCAGAGGGTCACATGGGACAGAGGGTCACATGGTGCAGAGGGGCAGAGGGTCACATGGAGCAGAGGATCACATGGAGCAGAGGTTCACATGGGGCAGAGGGTCACATGGTGCAGAGGGGCAGAGGGTCACATGGAGCAGAGGATCACATGGAGCAGAGGGTCACATGGAGCAGAGGGTCACATGGGGCAGAGGGTCACATGGTGCAGAGGGGCAGAGGGTCGCATGGAGCAGAGGGTCGCATTGAGCAGAGGGTCACATGGAACACAGGGTCACATGGGGCAGAGGGTCGCATTTAGCAGAGGGTCACATGGGGCAGAGGGTCGCATGGAGCAGAGGGTCAAATGGGGTAGAGGGTCGCATGGAGCAGAGGGTCACATGGGGTAGAGGGTCACATGGAGCAGAGGGTCACATGGGGCAGAGGGTCGCATGGAGCAGAGGGTCACATGGAGCAGAGGGTCACATGGAACAGAGGGTCACATGGGGCAGAGGGTCACATGGAGCAGAGGGTCACATGGAACAGAGGGTCACATGGGGCAGAGGGTCACATGGAGCAGAGGGTCACATGGGGCAGAGGGTCACATGGGGCAGATGGGCACATGGAACAGAGGGTCACATGGAACAGAGGGTCACATGGAGCAGAAGGGCACATGGAGCAGAGGGTCACATGGGGCAGAGGGGCACATGGGGCAGAGGGGCAGAGGGCACATGGAGCAGAGGGTCACATGGAGCAGAGGGGCAGAGGGGCACATGGGGCAGAGGGGCACATGGGGCAGAGGGGCACATGGGGCAGAGGGGCACATGGGGCAGAGGGTCACATGGAGCAGAGGGTCACAGGTTTGAATCTAAGATCCGAAACAGAAAATGACTGCTACAATAAGCCAATTAACCTACCTTTTTTTGCCAAGGGTAAGCTGAAGTTCCAGCCCCGTCACAACTCATCACCAATTCTAATTGTTCGCAAAGCGATAAAGAATATTCTGGCGACGTTGTCAATGCTGATGTCATTTGGAACACAATTCAGATATTGATGACAATCTTCCAAGACTGCCATCTTTGTTTGGTAGCATTGACACTACAAATAACAACAGAATTCTGGGTGATAAATATCTTTAAAATATTGAGAGGAGTCACTTGAGAAAAGGTAAATAATACAGATAATTATTATATGGAATATTTTTAGTTAAAAGTTGATATTGTCTAGAATCATTTTTAAATGTATGCTAAAGAATTTTTGAGACCCTAAATATTTTTGTTTACATTTTTTAAGATTTTGCAAACATGAAACTACTTTTTAAGTCGCAATTACAATGGGTGGTGATCTGTCCCTGTGTGTTAGGGTAACTCAATGGCTGATGCAATGTTAAATTTTAACTCACTCACTCACTGTTTTTTCGGAAGGGAGAATTTACGTTTTAAGGTTTTACATTTGTAATGAAATAATTTAGTTTTCCGGTAGACAACTACACACAATGTATAATAAAATGGATATTCCACATGTCTCGTGAAAAACATGTTTCTCTCATCGAGTGACTTGGGGAAATGAGATGTTTCTCGTTTTCACCCTGTCACATGAACTATCCCCTATGTACTAGGGGCGGTCGGGTAGCCTAGTGGTTAAAGCGTTCACTCGTCACGCCGAAGACCCGGGTTTGATTCCCAACATGGGTACAATGAGTGAAGCCCATTTCTGGTGTCCCCCGCCGTGATATTGCTGGGATATTGCTAAAAACGGCGTAAAACCAAACTCACTCACTCACTCACTCTATGTACTAGTCCTGTCCAGTGCAATCTCACTGGATACCACACTTAGACACGTTATGCCAAACGCACCATATGAAAGCAGTTGCATCGCAGAATGGAATCCAGGATTATCAGGCAAAAAAGTAGAGACACTAATCAATGGATAGTACATATAAATATGGGCTTACTACACAACTTAAGTATGCTGCTAGGTCTAAAGGGAAATCTTACTTAATGAGCAATTTTACTCTATATTTTTAAGGGGGGACGGGTGGCCCAGTCGTCTAAGGCGCCGTGATTCGCTGTGCAGAGTTGCGTCCCTTTGGCACGCCAGAAACCTATGATTGTGGGTTCGAATCCCAGTTCGCCCCGATTATGTTTCTAGGTTTGTCAGCACCGTACCCGTGCTCGTGGGATTCACCGAAGTGGTAAATGTCTGAGACCTGCATCACTTCGGGCTTTCCTCCCACATTAAGCTGACTGGGGTACTGTTAAAAGCGGTGTTAAACCTAACTCACTCACTCACTTTATTTTTAATGTAAAAACTGTACCTGTAGGTTCATCAACAACCTTAACATCAAACAGCTCCTTGGTTATGAACTGATTTTCCTTCTGAATTGGGAGTCTTTCTTTCAGCCTTGTCTATTTCCTACTGCTAGAAGACCTGAAACAAACATTTCATGGGCTCAGAGATGTCAGTCACTTTCATGAACAGTACAAAGAGGAAAAATCTGTTCATCTCATTTTCTGTTGTATTACGCCTGTACCAATTTTAATTATACATTAACCTTTCTTCTTACCTGCAAACTAATTACTATCTAGATATGTATTTTTAAAGCTGAAAAAAATGTCCAAAGATTCAAGTGACTCACCCTGTCTTTACACCATGAAGCAGCTTTGACTTGCCCATTGCTGTCAGTTTCTCCTCCAAACTGCACAACACCTGTAAACAGAGGTGAGGTGAAATGGGGTTTAACGTCGCGTCCAAGATTATTGCAGTTATATAGCGACGTGCATGCACGTGCGTGTGTGTGGCTGCTTGTACTAGTCCGGACTGATGCCGATTTATAGTGCTAGCTCACTGAGATACCATGCTGCAGTTTAACATGAATACCCCACTCAGACACAGTATACTGACTCCGAGCCGATCAGTCCTTGTTTTAGCCCCTTAATGCCGAGCCCCAGACAGGGCAACGACAAGTACCATCTTTTAACGTCTTTTGGTATGACGCGGTCGAGGATCGAACCCCGCGCTCCGGGCGGACGCTCTACCATTAGACTATGGAGGCGGTCCTTGTAAACAGAAATAGTGTCATTACAATCAAGTGCACATTGATCAAGGTTTCATAGTTAACTAGTTTATTATCCCCCGGGAGGCAGGAGAGTTAACTGACTATAAAAGTCAAGTTTCCACCCGTGTTAAACTAGGCTGATATTATGGAGTTACATTTTGGCTGGACTAACGAGTCTATGCATAGTCCAATCAAAATCGTGCTCTGAAATCTAAATCCGGTTCGTAAACTGTTGTGCAGATTTCGGTCGATTGCAGGATTTACAAAGCACCTCACTGACTCGTCAGCAGATATTTTCCAAATCTTTTCATGTTTTTAATCAAGGTGCTCACGTGATTTGATGCATTTCGTGATGTAAGACCCATTTTATCACAATATAGACCTTGATTATCGATCAGATCGTCCTGATCGGGTGCCGCCATTTTGTGTGAAGCAAACGCAAGTGACACCAGAGAAGGAAGTTGATTGGTCCATAGGAGAGGCATAGAAGGAACATAACTGGTAATAGCCACTGGTGGCGCTATGATCGAGCCCAGTAATTCCAGCCTAGTTCGGCAAGGGTGGAAACTGGATATCAAAAGTCAGTTCACTCTCTTCCCTCAGGAAGATGCTAGTTTGTATACCAAGGTATACTCACTTAGGATAAACCAAACAAAATATCAAAATATACTTTATTTTTATGAATTTTAAATTTCAGAAAAGAAGTGGTTTATTTTAATGCAGCAACTATGTCGGTGATATATTTAGGTTTGGCTTCATCATGTCCATAGTCCATGATAGTGATAATCTTGTCATAAAGTATTAAAGAGTCCAGGAGAGGATAACTGGCTATCAGCATTAATAATGCATGAACAAATATCCTGGCACATTTTTCCAGACTGGATCAACTTTGAGATAGTATTCTGTAACTTTACCCCATTCTTACAGACCTTGCATGAACTTTGACCGACCAATGGAATGACTGACAACATGGACAAGAAGTCGACATTAGTCAATCAGAAGGTAGCTTTCTTGTGCTTTACGGCACTAATTTCAAATTGGCGACCACACTTCGAAAACATATTTTGATGAATTCTTGATTAAAAATTCAAAAAATGAACAAAAGAACATTCTGGAATGGCTTATAGATGGTCTAGATTGTATGAATTCAGTCATTAAGTCCCTAACTATCTTTCGGAATACCCTGTGTTAAAGTTTTCAAGGTTGTATGATAAGAAATCATATTCCGACTGTCACTTTCATGATCTGGTGACGCTCTGATTGGTCGGATGAAAGGTCTTTCTGACCTGACCCCTAATGGGATGTCCTCAGATCTTTGCTTAGCTGTAGTGAGAACTAAGATCTTATTTAATGAGATTGTAGTACTTAGTAGTTCCAAGTTGGAAATACCCTCTCCATGTTTACCACTCTGGTGAAACCCACGAGCCAGGTATGGTGCTGACAAACTTAGAAACATAATCGAGGCAAACCGGGATTCAAACCCCAATCATAGGTTTCTGGCGTGCCCAAGGGACGCAACTCTGAAGAGCAAATCGTGGGGCCTTAGACGACTGGGCCACCCGTGCCCCATATTTACAACAGAAAAATCACTGATTCTGTATTGACCGAAACAGTCTGACAGAGACGCCAACCCTAACCATGTTTATTGTTGTTTGTTTGTTGTTTAACGCCGCACTCAGCAATATTCCAGCTATATGACGGCAGTCTATAAATAATCAAGTCTGGACCTGACAATCCACTGATTGACATCATGAGCATCAATCAGTGCAATTGGGATCAATGACATGCATCAACCAAGTCAGCGAGCCTGACCACCTGATCCCATTAGTCGCCTTTTACGACAAGCATAGATGCCTTTTACGGCACGCATGGGTTGCTCCAACCCTAACTGGTGGTCAGGCTCGTACACATGCATTGACGCAACTAATGTAGCTGTGCTATTTTAAAAACAGGTCCATAAAGCTCAAAACACCCAGAAAAATTACTCCGTTTACGTTTGTATGTTTAAATAGGACTAAACCTCGAAATTGAATATCAATTCAAACATAGGAAAAAATTGACATCAACAGAAGTTCTAAAATGACATGCGACAATCTCGGTGACATTCATCTGAACCACATTTCAAACAAACACGCTGTACTTTGAACAATTACAGATTACAAATCACTTACGTAAGTATTTGATTCAAGCTGTCGTGGGCAACCCTCCTGATGTTTTGGTGCCAAAACAAAATGGCACCTGAAACACGTGGTCAAAGCTTCACACATGTTTAAAATTCATGATGTGACAATATTAACTGTATCGCAGAAAGACAATGTGGTGTTTCGAGTTCCTGAGAAATACTGATGTACATGCAGTTAGCTCCCTGCAGAATGCTTCACGTGATCGATACATTAACAATTTGCTCTCCGTGATATTTTAGACATAGATCTATATATGATTCGTGAAATATCAAAAATCTTCATTTGGGGAGGATAAGCATAATAGCCTAATTTCAGACTCAAAAGCGTATTGGTTGGCATCTCTGCTGCATAAAATCATTGTTACTTGCAAGTTCCTACATAAATTGTGTTTCTGTAAAAGGTTGACTGATGTAAATTCAGGGGCCAAATCATGCTTGCATTTGAATATTTCACAAAACCTGTCTGGTGTGTGTGTATCCCCACTAACACATAGCCTCCTGCCAAATATCAGCAGAGCTTCAGAAGAAACGACCGACCAAAGGGAGTTATGGCCATAAAGTACTGTCGGACAGGAAAATAAAATGAAATTTGGCTCTCACAAAACCTCAGTTGAAAAACCACTAAATTGACAAATGTTTATCGTCATAGAAAAAACACTTTTGTTCCAAGTAGGATTCTTACGAAAACATGTTTGCTTGTAAACATAAGCAAAACTCAGGGTTTGTAAGGAAATATGAAACAGATTATGACAGTTACCTGTGGCCAGGTGAAGGCTCGTGACGGTGAAGGCTCGTGAGGGTGAAGGCTCGTGAGGGCTCCCCTCAGCAGCAGTCAGCACAGGTGTGACAATGTACACACGTGCTTTGCAATAAACTTTGAGTCTGAAATTAGGCTCTTATTGTGTTCAGGTGTATTTTATAAGAGAACTTTGAAAAAGTAAAATCGTTATCTGTTTTCTCACAATTTATTATTATTTTGAGGACATTCATCCCTTTGCGGTATTCCCGCTGTATGGACATGGATAATGCCACCCATGCACCACCTGTAGATGAGGACATTCATCCCTTTGCGGTATTCCCACTCTATGGACATGGATAATGCCACCCATGCACCGCCTGTAGATGAGGACATTCATCACTTAGAGGGATCCCCACTCTATGGACATGGATAATGCCACCCATGCACCACCTGTAGATGAGGACATTCATCACTTAGAGGGATCCCCACTCTATGGACATGGATAATGCCACCCATGCACCACCTGTAGATGAGGCCATTCATCACTTAGAGGGATCCCCACTCTATGGACATGGATAATGCCACCCATGCACCACCTGTAGATGACGCCATTCATCACTTAGAGGGATCCCCACTCTATGGACATGGATAATGCCACCCATGCACCACCTGTAGATGAGGACATTCATCACTTAGAGGGATCCCCACTCTATGGACATGGATAATGCCACCCATGCACCACCTGTAGATGAGGACATTCATCACTTAGAGGGATCCCCACTCTATGGACATGGATAATGCCACCCATGCACCACCTGTAGATGAGGCCATTCATCACTTAGAGGGATCCCCACTCTATAGACATGGATAATGCCACCCATGTACCACCTGTAGATGAGGCCATTCATCTCTTAGAGGGATCCCCACTCTATGGACATGGATAATGCCACCCATGCACCACCTGTAGATGAGGACATTCATCACTTAGAGGGATCCCCACTCTATGGACATGGATAATGCCACCCATGCACCACCTGTAGATGAGGCCATTCATCACTTAGAGGGATCCCCACTCTATAGACATGGATAATGCCACCCATGCACCACCTGTAGATGAGGCCATTCATCACTTAGAGGGATCCCCACTCTATGGACATGGATAATGCCACCCATGCACCACCTGTAGATGAGGCCATTCATCACTTAGCGGGATCCCCACTCTATGGACATGGATAATGCCACCCATGCACCGCCTGTAGATGAGGACATTCATCTCTTAGAGGGATCCCCACTCTATGGACATGGATAATGCCACCCATGCACCACCTGTAGATGAGGCCATTCATCACTTAGAGGGATCCCCTCTCTATGGACATGGATAATGCCACCCATGCACCACCTGTAGATGAGGCCATTCATCACTTAGAGGGATCCCCACTCTATGGACATGGATAATGCCACCCATGCACCACCTGTAGATGAGGACATTCATCACTTAGAGGGATCCCCACTCTATGGACATGGATAATGCCACCCATGCACCACCTGTAGATGAGGCCATTCATCACTTAGAGGGATCCCCACTCTATGGACATGGATAATGCCACCCATGCACCACCTGTAGATGAGGCCATTCATCACTTAGAGGGATCCCCACTCTATGGACATGGATAATGCCACCCATGCACCACCTGTAGATGAGGCCATTCATCACTTAGAGGGATCCCCACTCTATAGACATGGATAATGCCACCCATGCACCACCTGTAGATGAGGACATTCATCACTTAGAGGGATCCCCACTCTATGGACATGGATAATGCCACCCATGCACCACCTGTAGATGAGGACATTCATCACTTAGAGGGATCCCCACTCTATGGACATGGATAATGCCACCCATGCACCACCTGTAGATGAGGACATTCATCACTTAGAGGGATCCCCACTCTATGGACATGGATAATGCCACCCATGCACCACCTGTAGATGAGGACATTCATCACTTAGAGGGATCCCCACTCTATGGACATGGATAATGCCACCCATGCACCACCTGTAGATGAGGACATTCATCACTTAGAGGGATCCCCACTCTATGGACATGGATAATGCCACCCATGCACCACCTGTAGATGAGGACATTCATCTCTTAGAGGGATCCCCACTCTATGGACATGGATAATGCCACCCATGCACCACCTGTAGATGAGGCCATTCATCACTTAGAGGGATCCCCACTCTATGGACATGGATAATGCCACCCATGCACGCCTGTAGATGAGGCCATTCATCACTTAGAGGGATCCCCACTCTATGGACATGGATAATGCCACCCATGCACCACCTGTAGATGAGGCCATTCATCACTTAGAGGGATCCCCACTCTATGGACATGGATAATGCCACCCATGCACGCCTGTAGATGAGGCCATTCATCACTTAGAGGGATCCCCACTCTATGGACATGGATAATGCCACCCATGCACCACCTGTAGATGAGGCCATTCATCACTTAGAGGGATCCCCACTCTATAGACATGGATAATGCCACCCATGCACCACCTGTAGATGAGGCCATTCATCACTTAGAGGGATCCCCACTCTATGGACATGGATAATGCCACCCATGCACCACCTGTAGATGAGGACATTCATCACTTAGAGGGATCCCCACTCTATGGACATGGATAATGCCACCCATGCACCACCTGTAGATGAGGCCATTCATCACTTAGAGGGATCCCCACTCTATGGACATGGATAATGCCACCCATGCACCACCTGTAGATGAGGCCATTCATCACTTAGAGGGATCCCCACTCTATGGGCATGGATAATGCCACCCATGCACCACCTATAGATGAGGCCATTCATCACTTAGAGGGATCCCCACTCTATGGACATGGATAATGCCACCCATGCACCACCTGTAGATGAGGCCATTCATCTCTTAGAGAGATCCCCACTCTATAGACATGGATAATGCCACCCATGCACCACCTGTAGATGAGGCCATTCATCACTTAGAGGGATCCCCACTCTATGGACATGGATAATGCCACCCATGCACCACCTGTAGATGAGGCCATTCATCACTTAGAGGGATCCCCACTCTATGGACATGGATAATGCCACCCATGCACCACCTGTAGATGAGGCCATTCATCACTTAGAGGGATCCCCACTCTATGGACATGGATAATGCCACCCATGCACCACCTGTAGATGAGGCCATTCATCACTTAGAGGGATCCCCACTCTATGGACATGGATAATGCCACCCATGCACCACCTGTAGATGAGGCCATTCATCACTTAGAGAGATCCCCACTCTATAGACATGGATAATGCCACCCATGCACCACCTGTAGATGAGGACATTCATCTCTTAGAGGGATCCCCACTCTATGGACATGGATAATGCCACCCATGCACCACCTGTAGATGAGGACATTCATCTCTTAGAGGGATCCCCACTCTATGGACATGGATAATGCCACCCATGCACCACCTGTAGATGAGGACATTCATCTCTTAGAGGGATCCCCACTCTATGGACATGGATAATGCCACCCATGCACCACCTGTAGATGAGGACATTCATCACTTAGCGGGATCCCCACTCTATGGACATGGATAATGCCACCCATGCACCACCTGTAGATGAGGCCATTCATCTCTTAGAGGGATCCCCACTCTATGGACATGGATAATGCCACCCATGCACCACCTGTAGATGAGGCCATTCATCACTTAGAGGGATCCCCACTCTATGGACATGGATAATGCCACCCATGCACCACCTGTAGATGAGGACATTCATCACTTAGAGGGATCCCCACTCTATAGACATGGATAATGCCACCCATGCACCACCTGTAGATGAGGCCATTCATCACTTAGAGGGATCCCCACTCTATAGACATGGATAATGCCACCCATGCACCACCTGTAGATGAGGCCATTCATCACTTAGAGGGATCCCCACTCTATGGACATGGATAATGCCACCCATGCACCACCTGTAGATGAGGCCATTCATCACTTAGAGGGATCCCCACTCTATAGACATGGATAATGCCACCCATGCACCACCTGTAGATGAGGCCATTCATCACTTAGAGGGATCCCCACTCTATGGACATGGATAATGCCACCCATGCACCACCTGTAGATGAGGCCATTCATCACTTAGAGGGATCCCCACTCTATAGACATGGATAATGCCACCCATGCACCACCTGTAGATGAGGCCATTCATCACTTAGAGGGATCCCCACTCTATAGACATGGATAATGCCACCCATGCACCACCTGTAGATGACGCCATTCATCTCTTAGAGGGATCCCCACTCTATGGACATGGATAATGCCACCCATGCACCACCTGTAGATAAGGCCATTCATCACTTAGAGGGATCCCCACTCTATAGACATGGATAATGCCACCCATGCACCACCTGTAGATGAGGACATTCATCACTTAGAGGGATCCCCACTCTATAGACATGGATAATGCCACCCATGCACCACCTGTAGATGAGGACATTCATCACTTAGAGGGATCCCCACTCTATAGACATGGATAATGCCACCCATGCACCACCTGTAGATGAGGACATTCATCACTTAGAGGGATCCCCACTCTATGGACATGGATAATGCCACCCATGCACCACCTGTAGATGAGGCCATTCATCACTTAGAGGGATCCCCACTCTATGGACATGGATAATGCCACCCATGCACCACCTGTAGATGAGGCCATTCATCTCTTAGAGGGATCCCCACTCTATAGACATGGATAATGCCACCCATGCACCACCTGTAGATGAGGCCATTCATCACTTAGAGGGATCCCCACTCTATGGACATGGATAATGCCACCCATGCACCACCTGTAGATGAGGCCATTCATCACTTAGAGGGATCCCCACTCTATAGACATGGATAATGCCACCCATGCACCACCTGTAGATGAGGCCATTCATCTCTTAGAGGGATCCCCACTCTATAGACATGGATAATGCCACCCATGCACCGCCTGTAGATGAGGACATTCATCACTTAGAGGGATCCCCACTCTATGGACATGGATAATGCCACCCATGCACCACCTGTAGATGAGGCCATTCATCACTTAGAGGGATCCCCACTCTATAGACATGGATAATGCCACCCATGCACCACCTGTAGATGAGGCCATTCATCTCTTAGAGGGATCCCCACTCTATGGACATGGATAATGCCACCCATGTACCACCTGTAGATGAGGCCATTCATCTCTTAGAGGGATCCCCACTCTATGGACATGGATAATGCCACCCATGCACCACCTGTAGATGAGGACATTCATCACTTAGAGGGATCCCCACTCTATGGACATGGATAATGCCACCCATGCACCACCTGTAGATGAGGCCATTCATCTCTTAGAGGGATCCCCACTCTATAGACATGGATAATGCCACCCATGCACCGCCTGTAGATGAGGACATTCATCTCTTAGAGGGATCCCCACTCTATGGACATGGATAATGCCACCCATGCACCACCTGTAGATGAGGACATTCATCACTTAGAGGGATCCCCACTCTATGGACATGGATAATGCCACCCATGCACCACCTGTAGATGAGGACATTCATCTCTTAGAGGGATCCCCACTCTATGGACATGGATAATGCCACCCATGCACCACCTGTAGATGAGGACATTCATCACTTAGCGGGATCCCCACTCTATAGACATGGATAATGCCACCCATGCACCACCTGTAGATGAGGACATTCATCACTTAGCGGGATCCCCACTCTATAGACATGGATAATGCCACCCATGCACCACCTGTAGATGAGGACATTCATCTCTTAGAGGGATCCCCACTCTATGGACATGGATAATGCCACCCATGCACCACCTGTAGATGAGGACATTCATCACTTAGAGGGATCCCCACTCTATGGACATGGATAATGCCACCCATGCACCACCTGTAGATGAGGACATTCATCACTTAGCGGGATCCCCAGTCTATAGACATGGATAATGCCACCCATGCACCACCTGTAGATGAGGACATTCATCACTTAGAGGGATCCCCACTCTATGGACATGGATAATGCCACCCATGCACCACCTGTAGATGAGGACATTCATCACTTAGAGGGATCCCCACTCTATGGACATGGATAATGCCACCCATGCACCACCTGTAGATGAGGCCATTCATCACTTAGAGGGATCCCCACTCTATGGACATGGATAATGCCACCCATGCACCACCTGTAGATGAGGCCATTCATCTCTTAGAGGGATCCCCACTCTATGGACATGGATAATGCCACCCATGCACCACCTGTAGATGAGGCCATTCATCTCTTAGAGGGATCCCCACTCTATGGACATGGATAATGCCACCCATGCACCACCTGTAGATGAGGACATTCATCACTTAGCGGGATCCCCACTCTATGGACATGGATAATGCCACCCATGCACCACCTGTAGATGAGGCCATTCATCACTTAGAGGGATCCCCACTCTATGGACATGGATAATGCCACCCATGCACCACCTGTAGATGAGGCCATTCATCACTTAGAGGGATCCCCACTCTATAGACATGGATAATGCCACCCATGCACCACCTGTAGATGAGGACATTCATCACTTAGAGGGATCCCCACTCTATGGACATGGATAATGCCACCCATGCACCGCCTGTAAATGAGGACATTCATCACTTAGAGGGATCCCCACTCTATGGACATGGATAATGCCACCCATGCACCACCTGTAGATGAGGCCATTCATCACTTAGAGGGATCCCCACTCTATGGACATGGATAATGCCACCCATGCACCACCTGTAGATGAGGACATTCATCACTTAGAGGGATCCCCACTCTATGGACATGGATAATGCCACCCATGCACCACCTGTAGATGAGGCCATTCATCACTTAGAGAGATCCCCACTCTATAGACATGGATAATGCCACCCATGCACCACCTGTAGATGAGGCCATTCATCACTTAGAGGGATCCCCACTCTATAGACATGGATAATGCCACCCATGCACCACCTGTAGATGAGGCCATTCATCACTTAGAGAGATCCCCACTCTATAGACATGGATAATGCCACCCATGCACCACCTGTAGATGAGGCCATTCATCACTTAGAGTGATCCCCACTCTATAGACATGGATAATGCCACCCATGCACCACCTGTAGATGAGGCCATTCATCACTTAGAGGGATCCCCACTCTATGGACATGGATAATGCCACCCATGCACCACCTGTAGATGAGGCCATTCATCACTTAGAGAGATCCCCACTCTATAGACATGGATAATGCCACCCATGCACCACCTGTAGATGAGGCCATTCATCACTTAGAGGGATCCCCACTCTATAGACATGGATAATGCCACCCATGCACCACCTGTAGATGAGGCCATTCATCACTTAGAGAGATCCCCACTCTATAGACATGGATAATGCCACCCATGCACCACCTGTAGATGAGGCCATTCATCACTTAGAGGGATCCCCACTCTATAGACATGGATAATGCCACCCATGCACCACCTGTAGATGAGGCCATTCATCACTTAGAGGGATCCCCACTCTATGGACATGGATAATGCCACCCATGCACCACCTGTAGATGAGGCCATTCATCACTTAGAGGGATCCCCACTCTATGGACATGGATAATGCCACCCATGCACCACCTGTAGATAAGGCCATTCATCTCTTAGAGGGATCCCCACTCTATGGACATGGATAATGCCACCCATGCACCGCCTGTAGATGAGGCCATTCATCTCTTAGAGGGATCCCCACTCTATGGACATGGATAATGCCACCCATGCACCACCTGTAGATGAGGCCATTCATCACTTAGAGAGATCCCCACTCTATAGACATGGATAATGCCACCCATGCACCACCTGTAGATGAGGACATTCATCTCTTAGAGGGATCCCCACTCTATGGACATGGATAATGCCACCCATGCACCACCTGTAGATGAGGCCATTCATCTCTTAGAGGGATCCCCACTCTATGGACATGGATAATGCCACCCATGCACCACCTGTAGATGAGGACATTCATCACTTAGAGGGATCCCCACTCTATGGACATGGATAATGCCACCCATGCACCACCTGTAGATGAGGACATTCATCTCTTAGAGGGATCCCCACTCTATGGACATGGATAATGCCACCCATGCACCACCTGTAGATGAGGCCATTCATCTCTTAGAGGGATCCCCACTCTATGGACATGGATAATGCCACCCATGCACCACCTGTAGATGAGGCCATTCATCACTTAGAGGGATCCCCACTCTATGGACATGAATAATGCCACCCATGCACCACCTGTAGATGAGGCCATTCATCACTTAGAGGGATCCCCACTCTATGGACATGAATAATGCCACCCATGCACCACCTGTAGATGAGGCCATTCATCTCTTAGAGGGATCCCCACTCTATGGACATGGATAATGCCACCCATGCACCACCTGTAGATGAGGCCATTCATCACTTAGAGGGATCCCCACTCTATGGACATGAATAATGCCACCCATGCACCACCTGTAGATAAGGCCATTCATCTCTTAGAGGGATCCCCACTCTATGGACATGGATAATGCCACCCATGCACCACCTGTAGATGAGGACATTCATCTCTTAGAGGGATCCCCACTCTATGGACATGGATAATGCCACCCATGCACCACCTGTAGATGAGGACATTCATCACTTAGAGGGATCCCCTCTCTATGGACATGGATAATGCCACCCATGCACCACCTGTAGATGAGGACATTCATCTCTTAGAGGGATCCCCACTCTATGGACATGGATAATGCCACCCATGCACCACCTGTAGATGAGGACATTCATCACTTAGAGGGATCCCCACTCTATGGACATGGATAATGCCACCCATGCACCACCTGTAGATGAGGACATTCATCACTTAGAGGGATCCCCACTCTATGGACATGGATAATGCCACCCATGCACCACCTGTAGATGAGGACATTCATCACTTAGAGGGATCCCCACTCTATGGACATGGATAATGCCACCCATGCACCACCTGTAGATGAGGCCATTCATCACTTAGAGGGATCCCCACTCTATAGACATGGATAATGCCACCCATGCACCACCTGTAGATGAGGACATTCATCACTTAGAGGGATCCCCACTCTATGGACATGGATAATGCCACCCATGCACCGCCTGTAGATGAGGACATTCATCACTTAGAGGGATCCCCACTCTATGGACATGGATAATGCCACCCATGCACCACCTGTAGATGAGGCCATTCATCACTTAGAGGGATCCCCACTCTATGGACATGGATAATGCCACCCATGCACCACCTGTAGATGAGGACATTCATCTCTTAGAGGGATCCCCACTCTATAGACATGGATAATGCCACCCATGCACCGCCTGTAGATGAGGACATTCATCTCTTAGAGGGATCCCCACTCTATGGACATGGATAATGCCACCCATGCACGCCTGTAGATGAGGCCATTCATCACTTAGAGGGATCCCCACTCTATGGACATGGATAATGCCACCCATGCACCACCTGTAGATGAGGACATTCATCACTTAGAGGGATCCCCACTCTATAGACATGAATAATGCCACCCATGCACCACCTGTAGATGAGGACATTCATCACTTAGAGGGATCCCCACTCTATGGACATGGGTAATGCCACCCATGCACCACCTGTAGATGAGGACATTCATCACTTAGAGGGATCCCCACTCTATGGACATGGATAATGCCACCCATGCACCACCTGTAGATGAGGCCATTCATCACTTAGAGGGATCCCCACTCTATGGACATGGATAATGCCACCCATGCACCACCTGTAGATGACGCCATTCATCACTTAGAGGGATCCCCACTCTATGGACATGGATAATGCCACCCATGCACCACCTGTAGATGAGGACATTCATCACTTAGAGGGATCCCCACTCTATAGACATGGATAATGCCACCCATGCACCACCTGTAGATGAGGCCATTCATCACTTAGAGGGATCCCCACTCTATGGACATGGATAATGCCACCCATGCACCACCTGTAGATGAGGACATTCATCACTTAGAGGGATCCCCACTCTATGGACATGGATAATGCCACCCATGCACCACCTGTAGATGAGGCCATTCATCACTTAGAGGGATCCCCACTCTATGGACATGGATAATGCCACCCATGCACCACCTGTAGATGAGGACATTCATCACTTAGAGAGATCCCCACTCTATAGACATGGATAATGCCACCCATGCACCACCTGTAGATGAGGCCATTCATCACTTAGAGGGATCCCCACTCTATGGACATGGATAATGCCACCCATGCACCGCCTGTAGATGAGGCCATTCATCACTTAGAGGGATCCCCACTCTATGGACATGGATAATGCCACCCATGCACCGCCTGTAGATGAGGACATTCATCACTTAGAGGGATCCCCACTCTATGGACATGGATAATGCCACCCATGCACCACCTGTAGATGAGGCCATTCATCACTTAGAGGGATCCCCACTCTATGGACATGGATAATGCCACCCATGCACCACCTATAGATGAGGCCATTCATCACTTAGAGGGATCCCCACTCTATAGACATGGATAATGCCACCCATGCACGCCTGTAGATGAGGCCATTCATCTCTTAGAGGGATCCCCACTCTATAGACATGGATAATGCCACCCATGCACCGCCTGTAGATAAGGCCATTCATCTCTTAGAGGGATCCCCACTCTATGGACATGGATAATGCCACCCATGCACCACCTGTAGATGAGGCCATTCATCACTTAGAGGGATCCCCACTCTATGGACATGGATAATGCCACCCATACACCACCTGTAGATGAGGACATTCATCACTTAGCGGGATCCCCACTCTATGGACATGGATAATGCCACCCATGCACCACCTGTAGATGAGGCCATTCATCACTTAGAGGGATCCCCACTCTATGGACATGGATAATGCCACCCATGCACCGCCTGTAGATGAGGCCATTCATCACTTAGAGGGATCCCCACTCTATGGACATGGATAATGCCACCCATGCACCGCCTGTAGATGAGGCCATTCATCACTTAGAGGGATCCCCACTCTATGGACATGGATAATGCCACCCATGCACCGCCTGTAGATGAGGACATTCATCACTTAGAGGGATCCCCACTCTATGGACATGGATAATGCCACCCATGCACCACCTGTAGATGAGGACATTCATCTCTTAGAGGGATCCCCACTCTATAGACATGGATAATGCCACCCATGCACCACCTGTAGATGACGCCATTCATCACTTAGAGGGATCCCCACTCTATAGACATGGATAATGCCACCCATGCACCACCTGTAGATGACGCCATTCATCACTTAGAGGGATCCCCACTCTATGGACATGGATAATGCCACCCATGCACGCCTGTAGATGAGGCCATTCATCTCTTAGAGGGATCCCCACTCTATGGACATGGATAATGCCACCCATGCACCACCTGTAGATGAGGCCATTCATCACTTAGAGGGATCCCCACTCTATGGACATGGATAATGCCACCCATGCACCGCCTGTAGATGAGGACATTCATCACTTAGCGGGATCCCCACTCTATGGACATGGATAATGCCACCCATGCACCACCTGTAGATGAGGACATTCATCACTTAGAGGGATCCCCACTCTATGGACATGGATAATGCCACCCATGCACCGCCTGTAGATGAGGACATTCATCACTTAGAGGGATCCCCACTCTATGGACATGGATAATGCCACCCATGCACCACCTGTAGATGAGGACATTCATCACTTAGAGGGATCCCCACTCTATGGACATGGATAATGCCACCCATGCACCGCCTGTAGATGAGGACATTCATCACTTAGAGGGATCCCCACTCTATGGACATGGATAATGCCACCCATGCACCACCTGTAGATGAGGACATTCATCACTTAGAGGGATCCCCACTCTATGGACATGGATAATGCCACCCATGCACCACCTGTAGATGAGGACATTCATCACTTAGAGGGATCCCCACTCTATGGACATGGATAATGCCACCCATGCACCACCTGTAGATGAGGACATTCATCACTTAGCGGGATCCCCACTCTATGGACATGGATAATGCCACCCATGCACCACCTGTAGATGAGGACATTCATCACTTAGAGGGATCCCCACTCTATGGACATGGATAATGCCACCCATGCACCACCTGTAGATGAGGACATTCATCACTTAGAGGGATCCCCACTCTATAGACATGGATAATGCCACCCATGCACCACCTGTAGATGAGGACATTCATCACTTAGAGGGATCCCCACTCTATGGACATGGATAATGCCACCCATGCACCACCTGTAGATGAGGACATTCATCACTTAGAGGGATCCCCACTCTATAGACATGGATAATGCCACCCATGCACCACCTGTAGATGAGGACATTCATCACTTAGAGGGATCCCCACTCTATGGACATGGATAATGTCACCCATGCACCACCTGTAGATGAGGACATTCATCACTTAGAGGGATCCCCACTCTATGGACATGGATAATGCCACCCATGCACCACCTGTAGATGAGGCCATTCATCTCTTAGAGGGATCCCCACTCTATAGACATGGATAATGCCACCCATGCACCACCTGTAGATGAGGCCATTCATCTCTTAGAGGGATCCCCACTCTATGGACATGGGTAATGCCACCCATGCACCACCTGTAGATGAGGACATTCATCACTTAGCGGGATCCCCACTCTATGGACATGGGTAATGCCACCCATGCACCACCTGTAGATGAGGCCATTCATCTCTTAGAGGGATCCCCACTCTATGGACATGGGTAATGCCACCCATGCACCACCTGTAGATGAGGACATTCATCACTTAGAGGGATCCCCACTCTATGGACATGGATAATGCCACCCATGCACCACCTGTAGATGAGGCCATTCATCTCTTAGAGGGATCCCCACTCTATAGACATGGATAATGCCACCCATGCACGCCTGTAGATGAGGCCATTCATCTCTTAGAGGGATCCCCACTCTATGGACATGGGTAATGCCACCCATGCACCACCTGTAGATGAGGACATTCATCACTTAGCGGGATCCCCACTCTATGGACATGGATAATGCCACCCATGCACCACCTGTAGATGAGGCCATTCATCACTTAGAGGGATCCCCACTCTATGGACATGGATAATGCCACCCATGCACCACCTGTAGATGAGGCCATTCATCTCTTAGAGAGATCCCCACTCTATGGACATGGATAATGCCACCCATGCACCACCTGTAGATGAGGCCATTCATCACTTAGAGGGATCCCCACTCTATAGACATGGATAATGCCACCCATGCACCACCTATAGATGAGGCCATTCATCACTTAGAGGGATCCCCACTCTATGGACATGGATAATGCCACCCATGCACCACCTGTAGATGAGGCCATTCATCACTTAGAGGGATCCCCACTCTATGGACATGGATAATGCCACCCATGCACCACCTGTAGATGAGGACATTCATCACTTAGAGGGATCCCCACTCTATAGACATGGATAATGCCACCCATGCACCACCTGTAGATGAGGCCATTCATCACTTAGAGGGATCCCCACTCTATGGACATGGATAATGCCACCCATGCACCGCCTGTAGATGAGGCCATTCATCACTTAGAGGGATCCCCACTCTATGGACATGGATAATGCCACCCATGCACCGCCTGTAGATGAGGACATTCATCTCTTAGAGGGATCCCCACTCTATGGACATGGATAATGCCACCCATGCACCACCTGTAGATGAGGCCATTCATCTCTTAGAGGGATCCCCACTCTATGGACATGGATAATGCCACCCATGCACCACCTGTAGATGAGGCCATTCATCACTTAGAGGGATCCCCACTCTATGGACATGGATAATGCCACCCATGCACCACCTGTAGATGAGGACATTCATCTCTTAGAGGGATCCCCACTCTATGGACATGGATAATGCCACCCATGCACCACCTGTAGATGAGGACATTCATCTCTTAGAGGGATCCCCACTCTATGGACATGGATAATGCCACCCATGCACCACCTGTAGATGAGGACATTCATCTCTTAGAGGGATCCCCACTCTATGGACATGGATAATGCCACCCATGCACCACCTGTAGATGAGGACATTCATCACTTAGCGGGATCCCCACTCTATAGACATGGATAATGCCACCCATGCACCACCTGTAGATGAGGACATTCATCACTTAGAGGGATCCCCACTCTATAGACATGGATAATGCCACCCATGCACCACCTGTAGATGAGGCCATTCATCGCTTAGCGGGATCCCCACTCTATGGACATGGATAATGCCACCCATGCACCGCCTGTAGATGAGGCCATTCATCACTTAGAGGGATCCCCACTCTATGGACATGGATAATGCCACCCATGCACCACCTGTAGATGAGGACATTCATCACTTAGAGGGATCCCCACTCTATGGACATGGATAATGCCACCCATGCACCACCTGTAGATGAGGCCATTCATCACTTAGAGGGATCCCCACTCTATGGACATGGATAATGCCACCCATGCACCACCTGTAGATGAGGCCATTCATCTCTTAGAGGGATCCCCACTCTATAGACATGGATAATGCCACCCATGCACCACCTGTAGATGAGGCCATTCATCACTTAGAGGGATCCCCACTCTATAGACATGGATAATGCCACCCATGCACCACCTGTAGATGAGGCCATTTATCTCTTAGAGGGATCCCCACTCTATGGACATGGATAATGCCACCCATGCACCGCCTGTAGATGAGGCCATTCATCACTTAGCGGGATCCCCACTCTATGGACATGGATAATGCCACCCATGCACCACCTGTAGATGAGGCCATTCATCACTTAGAGGGATCCCCACTCTATGGACATGGATAATGCCACCCATGCACCACCTGTAGATGAGGCCATTCATCACTTAGAGGGACCCCCACTCTATAGACATGGATAATGCCACCCATGCACCACCTGTAGATGAGGCCATTCATCACTTAGAGGGATCCCCACTCTATGGACATGGATAATGCCACCCATGCACCGCCTGTAGATGAGGACATTCATCACTTAGAGGGATCCCCACTCTATGGACATGGATAATGCCACCCATGCACCACCTGTAGATGAGGACATTCATCACTTAGAGGGATCCCCACTCTATGGACATGGATAATGCCACCCATGCACCACCTGTAGATGAGGCCATTCATCTCTTAGAGGGATCCCCACTCTATGGACATGGATAATGCCACCCATGCACCACCTGTAGATGAGGCCATTCATCTCTTAGAGGGATCCCCACTCTATGGACATGGGTAATGCCACCCATGCACCACCTGTAGATGAGGCCATTCATCACTTAGAGGGATCCCCACTCTATGGACATGGATAATGCCACCCATGCACCACCTGTAGATGAGGACATTCATCACTTAGAGGGATCCCCACTCTATGGACATGGATAATGCCACCCATGCACCACCTGTAGATGAGGCCATTCATCACTTAGAGGGATCCCCACTCTATAGACATGGATAATGCCACCCATGCACCACCTGTAGATGAGGCCATTCATCACTTAGAGGGATCCCCACTCTATAGACATGGATAATGCCACCCATGCACCACCTGTAGATGAGGACATTCATCTCTTAGAGGGATCCCCACTCTATGGACATGGATAATGCCACCCATGCACCACCTGTAGATGAGGCCATTCATCTCTTAGAGGGATCCCCACTCTATGGACATGGGTAATGCCACCCATGCACCACCTGTAGATGAGGCCATTCATCACTTAGAGGGATCCCCACTCTATGGACATGGATAATGCCACCCATGCACCACCTGTAGATGAGGCCATTCATCACTTAGAGGGATCCCCACTCTATGGACATGGATAATGCCACCCATGCACCACCTGTAGATGAGGACATTCATCACTTAGAGGGATCCCCACTCTATGGACATGGATAATGCCACCCATGCACCACCTGTAGATGAGGCCATTCATCACTTAGAGGGATCCCCACTCTATGGACATGGATAATGCCACCCATGCACCACCTGTAGATGAGGACATTCATCACTTAGAGGGATCCCCACTCTATAGACATGGGTAATGCCACCCATGCACCACCTGTAGATGAGGACATTCATCACTTAGCGGGATCCCCACTCTATGGACATGGATAATGCCACCCATGCACCACCTGTAGATGAGGACATTCATCACTTAGAGGGATCCCCCCTCTATAGACATGGATAATGCCACCCATGCACCACCTGTAGATGAGGCCATTCATCTCTTAGAGGGATCCCCCCTCTATAGACATGGATAATGCCACCCATGCACCACCTGTAGATGAGGCCATTCATCTCTTAGAGGGATCCCCACTCTATGGACATGGATAATGCCACCCATGCACCGCCTGTAGATGAGGACATTCATCACTTAGAGGGATCCCCGCTCTATGGATATGGATAATGCCACCCATGCACCACCTGTAGATGAGGACATTCATCACTTAGAGGGATCCCCACTCTATAGACATGGATAATGCCACCCATGCACCGCCTGTAGATGAGGACATTCATCTCTTAGAGGGATCCCCACTCTATAGACATGGATAATGCCACCCATGCACCACCTGTAGATGAGGCCATTCATCTCTTAGAGGGATCCCCACTCTATGGACATGGATAATGCCACCCATGCACCGCCTGTAGATGAGGACATTCATCACTTAGAGGGATCCCCGCTCTATGGATATGGATAATGCCACCCATGCACCACCTGTAGATGAGGACATTCATCACTTAGAGGGATCCCCACTCTATAGACATGGATAATGCCACCCATGCACCGCCTGTAGATGAGGACATTCATCTCTTAGAGGGATCCCCACTCTATGGACATGGATAATGCCACCCATGCACCACCTGTAGATGAGGCCATTCATCTCTTAGCGGGATCCCCACTCTATGGACATGGATAATGCCACCCATGCACCACCTGTAGATGAGGCCATTCATCACTTAGAGGGATCCCCACTCTATGGACATGGATAATGCCACCCATGCACCACCTGTAGATGAGGCCATTCATCTCTTAGCGGGATCCCCACTCTATAGACATGGATAATGCCACCCATGCACCACCTGTAGATGAGGCCATTCATCACTTAGAGGGATCCCCACTCTATGGACATGGATAATGCCACCCATGCACCACCTGTAGATGAGGCCATTCATCACTTAGAGGGATCCCCACTCTATGGACATGGATAATGCCACCCATGCACCACCTGTAGATGAGGACATTCATCTCTTAGAGGGATCCCCACTCTATGGACATGGATAATGCCACCCATGCACCACCTGTAGATGAGGACATTCATCACTTAGAGGGATCCCCACTCTATGGACATGGATAATGCCACCCATGCACCACCTGTAGATGAGGACATTCATCACTTAGAGGGATCCCCCCTCTATAGACATGGATAATGCCACCCATGCACCACCTGTAGATGAGGCCATTCATCTCTTAGAGGGATCCCCACTCTATGGACATGGATAATGCCACCCATGCACCACCTGTAGATGAGGCCATTCATCTCTTAGAGGGATCCCCACTCTATAGACATGGATAATGCCACCCATGCACCACCTGTAGATGAGGACATTCATCACTTAGAGGGATCCCCACTCTATGGACATGGATAATGCCACCCATGCACCACCTGTAGATGAGGCCATTCATCACTTAGAGGGATCCCCACTCTATGGACATGGATAATGCCACCCATGCACCACCTGTAGATGAGGACATTCATCACTTAGAGGGATCCCCCCTCTATAGACATGGATAATGCCACCCATGCACCACCTGTAGATGAGGCCATTCATCTCTTAGAGGGATCCCCACTCTATGGACATGGATAATGCCACCCATGCACCACCTGTAGATGAGGCCATTCATCTCTTAGAGGGATCCCCACTCTATAGACATGGATAATGCCACCCATGCACCACCTGTAGATGAGGACATTCATCACTTAGAGGGATCCCCACTCTATGGACATGGATAATGCCACCCATGCACCACCTGTAGATGAGGCCATTCATCACTTAGAGGGATCCCCACTCTATGGACATGGATAATGCCACCCATGCACCACCTGTAGATGAGGACATTCATCACTTAGAGGGATCCCCACTCTATAGACATGGATAATGCCACCCATGCACCACCTGTAGATGAGGCCATTCATCTCTTAGAGGGATCCCCACTCTATAGACATGAATAATGCCACCCATGCACCACCTGTAGATGAGGACATTCATCTCTTAGAGGGATCCCCACTCTATGGACATGGATAATGCCACCCATGCACCACCTGTAGATGAGGCCATTCATCTCTTAGCGGGATCCCCCCTCTATAGACATGGATAATGCCACCCATGCACCACCTGTAGATGAGGACATTCATCTCTTAGCGGGATCCCCCCTCTATAGACATGGATAATGCCACCCATGCACCACCTGTAGATGAGGCCATTCATCACTTAGAGGGATCCCCACTCTATGGACATGGATAATGCCACCCATGCACCACCTGTAGATGAGGACATTCATCTCTTAGCGGGATCCCCCCTCTATAGACATGGATAATGCCACCCATGCACCACCTGTAGATGAGGCCATTCATCACTTAGAGGGATCCCCACTCTATGGACATGGATAATGCCACCCATGCACCACCTGTAGATGAGGACATTCATCACTTAGAGGGATCCCCACTCTATAGACATGGATAATGCCACCCATGCACCACCTGTAGATGAGGCCATTCATCACTTAGAGGGATCCCCACTCTATAGACATGGATAATGCCACCCATGCACCACCTGTAGATGAGGCCATTCATCACTTAGAGGGATCCCCACTCTATAGACATGGATAATGCCACCCATGCACCACCTGTAGATGAGGACATTCATCACTTAGAGGGATCCCCACTCTATAGACATGGATAATGCCACCCATGCACCACCTGTAGATGAGGCCATTCATCACTTAGCGGGATCCCCACTCTATGGACATGGATAATGCCACCCATGCACCACCTGTAGATGAGGACATTCATCACTTAGAGGGATCCCCACTCTATGGACATGGATAATGCCACCCATGCACCACCTGTAGATGAGGACATTCATCTCTTAGAGGGATCCCCACTCTATGGACATGGGTAATGCCACCCATGCACCACCTGTAGATGAGGCCATTCATCACTTAGAGGGATCCCCACTCTATAGACATGGATAATGCCACCCATGCACCACCTGTAGATGAGGACATTCATCTCTTAGAGGGATCCCCACTCTATGGACATGGATAATGCCACCCATGCACCACCTGTAGATGAGGACATTCATCTCTTAGAGGGATCCCCACTCTATGGACATGGATAATGCCACCCATGCACCACCTGTAGATGAGGACATTCATCTCTTAGAGGGATCCCCACTCTATGGACATGGATAATGCCACCCATGCACCACCTGTAGATGAGGACATTCATCTCTTAGAGGGATCCCCACTCTATGGACATGGGTAATGCCACCCATGCACCACCTGTAGATGAGGCCATTCATCACTTAGAGGGATCCCCACTCTATAGACATGGATAATGCCACCCATGCACCACCTGTAGATGAGGACATTCATCACTTAGAGGGATCCCCGCTCTATGGACATGGATAATGCCACCCATGCACCACCTGTAGATGAGGCCATTCATCACTTAGAGGGATCCCCACTCTATAGACATGGATAATGCCACCCATGCACCACCTGTAGATGAGGACATTCATCTCTTAGAGGGATCCCCACTCTATGGACATGGATAATGCCACCCATGCACCGCCTGTAGATGAGGCCATTCATCACTTAGCGGGATCCCCACTCTATGGACATGGATAATGCCACCCATGCACCACCTGTAGATGAGGACATTCATCTCTTAGAGGGATCCCCACTCTATGGACATGGATAATGCCACCCATGCACCACCTGTAGATGAGGCCATTCATCACTTAGAGGGATCCCCACTCTATAGACATGGATAATGCCACCCATGCACCGCCTGTAGATGAGGCCATTCATCACTTAGAGGGATCCCCACTCTATAGACATGGATAATGCCACCCATGCACCACCTGTAGATGAGGCCATTCATCACTTAGAGGGATCCCCACTCTATAGACATGGATAATGCCACCCATGCACCACCTGTAGATGAGGCCATTCATCACTTAGAGGGATCCCCACTCTATAGACATGGATAATGCCACCCATGCACCACCTGTAGATGAGGCCATTCATCTCTTAGAGGGATCCCCACTCTATGGACATGGATAATGCCACCCATGCACCACCTGTAGATGAGGACATTCATCACTTAGAGGGATCCCCACTCTATGGACATGGATAATGCCACCCATGCACCACCTGTAGATGAGGACATTCATCACTTAGAGGGATCCCCACTCTATGGACATGGATAATGCCACCCATGCACCACCTGTAGATGAGGACATTCATCACTTAGAGGGATCCCCACTCTATAGACATGGATAATGCCACCCATGCACCACCTGTAGATGAGGACATTCATCACTTAGAGGGATCCCCACTCTATGGACATGGATAATGCCACCCATGCACCACCTGTAGATGAGGACATTCATCTCTTAGAGGGATCCCCACTCTATAGACATGGATAATGCCACCCATGCACCACCTGTAGATGAGGCCATTCATCTCTTAGAGGGATCCCCACTCTATGGACATGGATAATGCCACCCATGCACCACCTGTAGATGAGGACATTCATCACTTAGAGGGATCCCCACTCTATGGACATGGATAATGCCACCCATGCACCACCTGTAGATGAGGACATTCATCTCTTAGAGGGATCCCCACTCTATGGACATGGATAATGCCACCCATGCACCACCTGTAGATGAGGCCATTCATCACTTAGAGGGATCCCCACTCTATAGACATGGATAATGCCACCCATGCACCACCTGTAGATGAGGACATTCATCTCTTAGAGGGATCCCCACTCTATAGACATGGATAATGCCACCCATGCACCGCCTGTAGATGAGGACATTCATCTCTTAGAGGGATCCCCACTCTATGGACATGGATAATGCCACCCATGCACCACCTGTAGATGAGGACATTCATCACTTAGAGGGATCCCCACTCTATGGACATGGATAATGCCACCCATGCACCACCTGTAGATGAGGACATTCATCACTTAGAGGGATCCCCACTCTATGGACATGGATAATGCCACCCATGCACCACCTGTAGATGAGGACATTCATCACTTAGAGGGATCCCCACTCTATGGACATGGATAATGCCACCCATGCACCACCTGTAGATGAGGCCATTCATCACTTAGAGGGATCCCCACTCTATGGACATGGATAATGCCACCCATGCACCACCTGTAGATGAGGACATTCATCTCTTAGAGGGATCCCCACTCTATAGACATGGGTAATGCCACCCATGCACCACCTGTAGATGAGGACATTCATCTCTTAGAGGGATCCCCCCTCTATAGACATGGATAATGCCACCCATGCACCACCTGTAGATGAGGACATTCATCACTTAGAGGGATCCCCACTCTATGGACATGGATAATGCCACCCATGCACCGCTTGTGGTGGGTGTGAGTGTGGGTGTTTGTATGGGTGTGTGTATGTGTGTGCGTGTGTTTGTGTTTGTGTGTGGGGGTGGGTTTGTGTGCGTGCCTTCGTGCGTGCGTGTGTGTTCATGCGTGAACACACACACATACAACATGGAAATACACTAAATAATCTCCATGTATTGAATGTGGTGATACATCACCTGGATGCTTGTTGTCAAGGTTCGTCTGAATGTTACCCTCTCACAGCAACCTCACTTGGTTGCTGGGAAATGTTGCTCCAATCAGTCTGTGCCCGACACTTGAGTCAACAGGCACTAATTTGGCATCAATGTAATGTTTTTTACGTTTAGTTTTTTCAAACAGACTTTTAATGGCTTAGCTTATAAGAATTGGCTTTCACTTTGTTTAAGTTCATTGGAGTATGAACCTTCAAAGAGTGAGGGCCGAACTGCATGAAAGTTTAAAGCTTGTGACGATGGTCATAATTTTTTATATGGCTACGTTTTACCTAGATCTATACACAATTTGATTCAGTATCTAGTGTGACTTCATGTTCACACTGACAGTCATACAACACCCAGCTGTGTCCTCAAAAAGAGAGGTGATATGAGCACAGGTATGCTCAACCTGCTCTACAGGAACATCTGTTGTAGTTTGTTAACAAATGTATTCACATAATATCATCATTGGATGAGAAAGGTGTGTAACAACCTCAGTCAGTCAGTCAGAAAGTAGTCAGTAGTCAGTCAGTCAGTAAGTCAGTCAGTCAGTCAGTCAGTCAGTCAGTCAGTCAGTAGTCAGTCAGTCAGTCAGTCAGCAGTCAGTCAGAAAGTAGTCAGTAGTCAGTCAGTCAGTAAGTCAGTCAGTCAGTAGTCAGTCAGTCAGTCAGTCAGTCAGTAAGCAGTCAGTCAGTCAGTAGTCAGTCAGTAGTAAGTAGTCAGTCAGTCAGTCAGTCAGTAGTCATCAGTCAGTAGTCAGTCAGTCAGTAAGTCAGTCAGTCAGTAGTCATCAGTCAGTAGTCAGTCAGTCAGTCAGTAAGCAGTCAGTCAGTCAGTCAGTCAGTAGTCATCAGTCAGTCAGTCAGTCAGTCAGTCAGTCAGTCAGTCAGTAGTAAGTAGTCAGTCAGTCAGTCAGTCAGTCAGTCAGTCAGTTACATCAAGTAAGTAAATCATGTCACAATCGGGTGACAGTAGAGATTCCAAAAGTCAATGAACCTGTGGCGGTTACATGTGTCAGTCAGTCAGTTATCATTCATCAATTGGACAATCATTGAAAGCTTATAATAGAGATGTGGCAAATAGATACTAAAATAGGATTCAATGAATTCTGTAGACTGTCACTGTCAGTCTAGACACTGACTGAGTTGACACTACAAAAGTTTGGATGTTCATTTCTTCGTTTTGTTCACTCAGATGGGTCGTATCGAAACTCTCTGACGTTTCTCAATGTATGGTAAAACAGTGAGGTAAAAGATTAAATGGTCTAAATGATCAGAAACAACACTTCTGTATGTAGCCTAGCTAGGGAATTCCCAGGTGCTACCTCAGGAACGTGGCAGTAGTTCGTCAGTGTATAATGTATGAACGTCAAAATGTGGTTATGTGATAACCCCGTCCAATGGAAAATCTGTACATCGTGACTTCACATGAACAAACTGTCCAAGACTGACTGTTACTAGACCTTGGCCTTGGGACCAGTGGCTCAAGTCGCAGACTCTGCATTTAACTTTCATCTCACTTTTAATTTATCCTTTGTGGTAACCAATACTTCCATGGCACTATTTTTGTAAAAACATTTTTAAGATTGTGTACTTATGTAACAGTTTGGGTATTGTAACTTGAACAAGATGTGTCATGTAATTCAGAAATAGAGGCTAAATCTGTGCGAATGGATGGTCTAAAGTGATGTCACATGACGAAGACCTTTAGGCCAGTGGGGCAGGTGGCATTCATGCAGTAGTCACAACAAAGCCCTTGGTTCCAATCCCCACATGGCTTCAACCTCTAAATCTGATTCTCGTTCTCCTTGTTGCTGTTGCTGGGCCGTATCTGGTACAAGTGACATAAGGTCATACTCACTGTCTTGTAAGGTTTTGGTTCTCAGTGTCATTTTTACAGCAATTCTGAAAGCATTGACCTCGATACACAAAACCTGTGACGATTCGGGTTAGAATAGGTTTTGAGCAACGCTTGTTTGCCGTAACAGGCAGCTATGCTTGTCGAAAGAGGTGGCTAACAGGATCAGGTGGTCAGGCTCACTGACTTGGTTCATATATATGTAATCTTACCCCAATTGCGTAGATCAATGCTCAGTCACTAGATTGTCTGGTCCAGACTCTTATGTATATACCCTGAACCTATAAGACACACAAAGTCGCATACCTCAAACCTTATTTTCATTCATAGCAGTAAATGCCCAATTATGAAATATGAGCAGTCATTAAAAAGGCTGATGGTGCAGGGCTGGTATGCTTGGCTGTATACATGCTGTGTCACACACTTCTGCCACAGATCGAGTACATACATCTGTTCGGTTCCTCTTACACTCCTGTAACTTGCACACATTACTAGAGGTTACAAATGGATATGTTCGGAGATTTGGCTCAATACATAGGCTCAAGCCATTGGAATTGTCAGGCATGTACGCTATATACGACAAACATGACAATGCTGAACTGAGGCTACTATTGACTGGATGACACAAATATTCAGGGGACAACAGAAGGAGTGATGCACACATGTTAATGTCTACTGTGTAGTACATGACTTTTGGGTATAAAGCCCAGATGGTGGGGTAGTCGTTCGCTCATCACACCGAAGGCCAGGCTTTTATACCGCTCATGGGAACAATGTGTGAAACTCATTTATTGTGTTCCCAGCTGGAATAGTGCTATAAACTGAATAAAACCATAATTCACTCTCTCACTCACTGTGATACTCTCCTCCATCAGAGAGAGGTGGGTTGCTTGGTTTGAATGGGGCCAATTACGAGTATATTTTGAAGAGACCTTTGCAGGGATCCTTTTGCTGGGATCCTATTGCTGGGATCCTATTGCAGGGATCCTATTACTAGTTGCTATTGCTGGGATCCTATCGCTGGGATCCTATTTCAGGGATTCTATCGCTGGGATCCTATCGCTGGGATCCTATTTCAGGGATCCTATTGCTGGGATCCTATCGCTGGGATCCTATTTCAGGGATCCTATTGCTGTGATATTCCTTCATGTTGGGAGTGACTTTAACCTTTGGGTTTGTACCTGCACATGTTCTTCACTGACATACATGAGATACTCCACCCCCTTTAAATTATTTATCAGCAGGACTGCAGTTTGCTAGGCTCAGAAAAACGTTGCGCTAATTGCCTCCAGCTCTGACTTTCATTCACCGATCTGACATGCCTGCTCAATCCTTATGTTGATTGTGTTAGTAGCTAATGAAGGGTACCTCTCACTCTGACCTAAGTTCTTGGATCCCCTTGGGTTAGGTGTGAGTTTGGCTTAGCTTAGTTATCTCACCACATTTACAAATGTGAGCCAGTGTAATCTGAAGTACATCATACAATTTCTTCAGAATCAGTGGGTGATTTTTCACCAGGGTGGATGGAGGGGGTGATTGTTCACCAGGGTGGGTGGAGGGGTGGGTGGATGGATGGTAGGGTGAATGGGTGATTTTCACCAGGGTGGATGGCAGAGTGATTGTTCACCAGGGTGGGTGAATGGGTAATTTTCCCCAGGGTGGATGGATGGGTGATTGTTCACCAGGGTGGATGGATGGGTGATTGTTCACCAGGGTGTATGGATGGGTGATTTTCACCAGGGTGGATGGATGGGTGATTGTTCACCAGGGTGTATGGATGGGTGATTTTCACCAGGGTGGATGGATGGGTGATTTTCACCAGGGTGGATGGATGGGTGGTTGATTGTTCACCAGAATGGGTGGTTGATTTTTCACCAGGGTGGGTGGTTGATTGTTCACCAGAATGGGTGAGTGATTATTCACCAAGGTTGGTGGGTGGGTGGGTGGATGGGTGGGTGATAGTTCACCAGAATGGCTTGGGAATTGTTCACCAGGGTGGGTGGTGAATTGTTCACCAGGGTGGATGGGGGGAAGGGTGATTTTCACTATTTTATTGTTCACCAGAATGGCTGGGGAATTGTTCACCAGAGTGGGTGGGAGATAGTTCACCAGAATGGCTGGGGAATTGTTCATCAGGGTGGGTGGTTGATTGTTCACCAGAATGGCTGGGCTATTGTTCACCAGGGTGGGTGGGTGGGTGGGAAATAGTTCACCAGAATGGCTGGGGAATTGTTCACCAGGGTGGGTAGGTGGGTGGGTAATAGGTGATAGTTCACAAGGGTGGGCTTTGGGTGTATGGATGATTGTTCCCTAGGGTGGATGGGCAATTGTTCACAGGCCTAGAACCTTGCTTTCATTTGTCACAATACACAGTGTGAGGTAAACAGGGTCTGTGTAGAGAGCCTGGCCACTATTTTCCACAATATGCTGTGTGATGCCTGCATTTAGCATCAGGTCTGGCGCCTGAGTCATGTGTGCGAAAGGGAAACCGTGCATCTCCATGTCTGTCCATCCTTATATTGTTTTAGGAGCAGACCGTGAAAGTTTTCTCTTCCAAACATGGTACCAGCACTAACCAGGGGCTGAAGTTGGGCCTTTTGCTATTGTCAGGGCTGGGGGCATGTGTCATCTTCTGATGACTTTTGTAAAAGAATGATTATGAACAGAACGTGTTGAAGATGAGCAACATTGCCCAGGTGTAAATTGCAAATTTTTGTTTCAAGGTCCTGTCCGATGACCAGTTCCTGTCTACCTGATGCCACGCCACACCACTCCACACCACTCCACTCAACTCAATTCCACGCCAAGCCACGCCACGCCATGCCATGCCAGGTCAAGCAACGCCACGCCACGCCACGCCATGCCCATATGTCTAAATGTGACATATCTCTCCCAGTTTGATCACCACTCAGTCGCCGACAGGTTTTAAGGTTGGGAACCAAAGCAGGTAGGACACCCCTTGAGGTGTCTTAGGGTTAGGGAACAAGGGAAGGGTCAGACATCCCTTGAGGTGTCTTAGGGTTAGGGAACAGGGGAAGGGTCAGACACCCCTTGAGGTGTCTTAGGGTTAGGGAACAGGGGAAGGGTCAGACACCCCTTGAGGTGTCTTAGGGTTAGGGAACAGGGGAAGGGTCAGACACCCCTTGAGGTGTCTTAGGGTTAGGGAACAGGGGAAGGGTCAGACATCCCTTGAGGTGTCTTAGGGTTAGGGAACAAGGGGAAGGGTCAGACACCCCTTGAGGTGTCTTAGGGTTAGGGAACAAGGGAAGGGTCAGACACCCCTTGAGGTGTCTTAGGGTTGGGAACCAAAGCAGGCAGGACACCCCTTGAGGTGTCTTAGGGTTAGGGAACAGGGGAAGGGTCAGACACCCCTTGAGGTGTCTTAGGGTTAGGGAACAGGGGAAGGGTCAGACACTCCTTGAGGTGTCTTAGGGTTAGGGAACAGGGGAAGGGTCAGACACCCCTTGAGGTGTCTTAGGGTTGGGGAACAGGAGAAGGGTCGGACACCCCTTGAGGTGTCTTAGGGTTAGGGAACAAGGGGAAGGGTCAGACACTCCTTGAGGTGTCTTAGGGTTAGGGAACAGGGGAAGGGTCAGACATCCTTTGAGGTGTCTTAGGGTTAGGGAACAAGGGGAAGGGTCAGACATCCTTTGAGGTGTCTTAGGGTTAGGGAACAGGGGAAGGGTCAGACACTCCTTGAGGTGTCTTAGGGTTAGGGAACAAGGGGAAGGGTCAGACATCCTTTGAGGTGTCTTAGGGTTAGGGAACAGGGGAAGGGTCAGACACCCCTTGAGGTGTCTTAGGGTTAGGGAACAGGGGAAGGGTCAGACATCCCTTGAGGTGTCTTAGGGTTAGGGAACAAGGGAAGGGTCAGACATCCTTTTAGGTGTCTTAGGGTTAGGGAACAGGGGAAGGGTCGGACACCCCTTGAGGTGTCTTAGGGTTAGAACCAAGGCAGCAAGGACACCCCTTGAGGTGTCTTAGGGTTGGAACCAAGGCAAATAGGACACAAATAGGACACCCCTTGAGGTGTCTTAGGGTTAGGGAACAGGGGAAGGGTCGGACACCCCTTGAGGTGTCTTAGGGTTTGGAACCAAGGCAGGTAGGACACCCCTTGAGGTGTCTTAGGGTTAGGGAACAAGGGAAGGGTCAAACATCCCTTGAGGTGTCTTAGGGTTAGGGAACAAGGGGAAGGGTCAGACATCCTTTGAGGTGTCTTAGGGTTAGAACCAAGGCAGCAAGGACACCCCTTGAGGTGTCTTAGGGTTGGAACCAAAGCAGGTAGGACACCCCTTGAGGTGTCTTAGGGTTAGGGAACAAGGGAAGGGTCGGACACCCCTTGAGGTGTCTTAGGGTTAGGGAACAGGGGAAGGGTCAGACATCCCTTGAGGTGTCTTAGGGTTAGGGAACAAGGGAAGGGTCAGACATCCTTTGAGGTGTCTTAGGGTTAGGGAACAGGGGAAGGGTCAGACACCCCTTGAGGTGTCTTAGGGTTAGGGAACAAGGGAAGGGTCGGACACCCCTTGAGGTGTCTTAGGGTTAGGGAACAGGGGAAGGGTCAGACACCCCTTGAGGTGTCTTAGGGTTAGGGAACAGGGGAAGGGTCAGACACCCCTTGAGGTGTCTTAGGGTTTGGAACCAAGGCAGGTAGGACACCCCTTGAGGTGTCTTAGGGTTAGGGAACAGGGGAAGGGTCAGACATCCCTTGAGGTGTCTTAGGGTTAGGGAACAAGGGAAGGGTCGGACACCCCTTGAGGTGTCTTAGGGTTAGGGAACAGGGGAAGGGTCAGACATCCCTTGAGGTGTCTTAGGGTTAGGGAACAGGGGAAGGGTCAGACATCCCTTGAGGTGTCTTAGGGTTAGGGAACAGGGGAAGGGTCGGACACCCCTTGAGGTGTCTTAGGGTTTGGAACCAAGGCAGGTAGGACACCCCTTGAGGTGTCTTAGGGTTAGGGAACAAGGGAAGGGTCAGACATCCCTTGAGGTGTCTTAGGGTTAGGGAACAAGGGAAGGGTCGGACACCCCTTGAGGTGTCTTAGGGTTAGGGAACAGGGGAAGGGTCAGACATCCCTTGAGGTGTCTTAGGGTTAGGGAACAGGGGAAGGGTCAGACATCCCTTGAGGTGTCTTAGGGTTAGGGAACAGGGGAAGGGTCGGACACCCCTTGAGGTGTCTTAGGGTTTGGAACCAAGGCAGGTAGGACACCCCTTGAGGTGTCTTAGGGTTAGGGAACAAGGGAAGGGTCAGACATCCCTTGAGGTGTCTTAGGGTTAGGGAACAAGGGGAAGGGTCAGACATCCTTTGAGGTGTCTTAGGGTTAGAACCAAGGCAGCAAGGACACCCCTTGAGGTGTCTTAGGGTTGGAACCAAAGCAGGTAGGACACCCCTTGAGGTGTCTTAGGGTTAGGGAACAGGGGAAGGGTCAGACACCCCTTGAGGTGTCTTAGGGTTAGGGAACAAGGGAAGGGTCAGACATCCTTTGAGGTGTCTTAGGGTTAGGGAACAGGGGAAGGGTCAGACACCCCTTGAGGTGTCTTAGGGTTGGAACCAAGGCAGGTAGGACACCCCTTGAGGTGTCTTAGGGTTAGGGAACAGGGGAAGGGTCAGACATCCCTTGAGGTGTCTTAGGGTTAGGGAACAAGGGAAGGGTCAGACATCCTTTGAGGTGTCTTAGGGTTAGGGAACAGGGGAAGGGTCAGACACCCCTTGAGGTGTCTTAGGGTTGGAACCAAGGCAGGTAGGACACCCCTTGAGGTGTCTTAGGGTTAGGGAACAGGGGAAGGGTCAGACACCCCTTGAGGTGTCTTAGGGCTAGGAACCAAGGCAGGTAGGACACCCCTTGAGGTGTCTTAGGGTTAGGGAACAGGGGAAGGGTCAGACACCCCTTGAGGTGTCTTAGGGTTGGAACCAAGGCAGGTAGGACACCCCTTGAGGTGTCTTAGGGTTAGGGAACAGGGGAAGGGTCAGACATCCCTTGAGGTGTCTTAGGGTTAGGGAACAAGGGAAGGGTCAGACATCCTTTGAGGTGTCTTAGGGTTAGGGAACAGGGGAAGGGTCAGACACCCCTTGAGGTGTCTTAGGGTTGGAACCAAGGCAGGTAGGACACCCCTTGAGGTGTCTTAGGGTTAGGGAACAGGGGAAGGGTCAGACACCCCTTGAGGTGTCTTAGGGCTAGGAACCAAGGCAGGTAGGACACCCCTTGAGGTGTCTTAGGGTTAGGGAACAAGGGGAAGGGTCAGACATCCTTTGAGGTGTCTTAGGGTTAGAACCAAGGCAGCAAGGACACCCCTTGAGGTGTCTTAGGGTTGGAACCAAGGCAAATAGGACACCCCTTGAGGGTTAGGGTTAGGGTTAGCTGGGTTATATGTTTGATGTCTGCCTCACCTCACGAGCATCACACATGTGGATTCCCCTTGTGACCCAGGCACTCAGTCATTGTGAAGGACTTCTCTGGGTTTACTGCAGTTTTGAACACAATTTATTTATGAACTATTTATACTCCTAGTTCCACTGTGGGCTACTGAGACAAAACAGAATCTGTTTCTGAATACAAAAAAGGAGCTTGTCAAATTGTGAATCATGTTTGTTGTTTATTCTATTTATGACTACCTGCACACCGGAAGGAATGTTGTTGCCAGTATCTTTTAATCCCTTTTATACACTGGGTCCGGAGTGGGCTGTTAGTGAGTGAGTGAGTGAGTGAGTGAGTCAATCTTTTACTCCCTTGTAGACACTGTATCCGGAGTGGGCTGTTAGTGAGTGAGTGAGTGAGTGAGTGAGTCAATCTTTTACTCCCTTGTAGACACTGTATCCGGAGTGGGGTGTTAGTGAGTGAGTGAGTGAGTGAGTCAATCTTTTACTCCCTTGTAGACACTGTATCCGGAGTGGGGTGTTAGTGAGTGAGTGAGTGAGTGAGTGAGTGGGTGAGTCAATGAGTCAATCTTTTACTCCCTTGTAGACACTGTATCCGGAGTGGGGTGTTAGTGAGTGAGTGAGTGAGTGAGTGAGTGAGTGGGTGAGTCAATCTTTTACTCCCTTGTAGACACTGTATCCGGAGTGGGCTGTCAGTGAGTGAGTGAGTGAGTGAGTCAATGAGTCAATCTTTTACTCCCTTGTAGACACTGTATCCGGAGTGGGGTGTTAGTGAGTGAGTGAGTGAGTGAGTCAATCTTTTACTCCCTTGTAGACACTGTATCCGGAGTGGGCTGTTAGTGAGTGAGTGAGTGAGTGAGTCAATCTTTTACTCCCTTGTAGACACTGTATCCGGAGTGGGCTGTTAGTGAGTGAGTGAGTGAGTGAGTCAATGAGTCAATCTTTTACTCCCTTGTAGACACTGTATCCGGAGTGGGGTGTTAGTGAGTGAGTGAGTGAGTGAGTCAATGAGTCAATCTTTTACTCCCTTGTAGACACTGTATCCGGAGTGGGGTGTTAGTGAGTGAGTGAGTGAGTGAGTGAGTGAGTGGGTGAGTCAATCTTTTACTCCCTTGTAGACACTGTATCCGGAGTGGGCTGTCAGTGAGTGAGTGAGTGAGTGAGTCAATGAGTCAATCTTTTACTCGCTTGTAGACACTGTATCCGGAGTGGGCTGTCAGTGAGTGAGTGAGTGAGTGAGTCAATGAGTCAATCTTTTACTCGCTTGTAGACACTGTATCCGGAGTGGGGTGTTAGTGAGTGAGTGAGTGAGTGAGTCAATGAGTCAATCTTTTACTCCCTTGTAGACACTGTATCCGGAGTGGGGTGTTAGTGAGTGAGTGAGTGAGTGAGTCAATGAGTCAATCTTTTACTCCCTTGTAGACACTGTATCCGGAGTGGGGTGTTAGTGAGTGAGTGAGTGAGTGAGTCAATGAGTCAATCTTTTACTCCCTTGTAGACACTGTATCCGGAGTGGGGTGTTAGTGAGTGAGTGAGTGAGTGAGTGAGTGAGTGGGTGAGTCAATCTTTTACTCCCTTGTAGACACTGTATCCGGAGTGGGCTGTCAGTGAGTGAGTGAGTGAGTGAGTCAATGAGTCAATCTTTTACTCGCTTGTAGACACTGTATCCGGAGTGGGGTGTTAGTGAGTGAGTGAGTGAGTGAGTCAATCTTTTACTCCCTTGTAGACACTGTATCCGGAGTGGGCTGTCAGTGAGTGAGTGAGTGAGTCAATCTTTTACTCCCTTGTAGACACTGTATCCGGAGTGGGCTGTTAGTGAGTGAGTGAGTGAGTCAATCTTTTACTCCCTTGTAGACACTGTATCCAGAGTGGGCTGTTAGTGAGTGAGTGAGTGAGTCAATCTTTTACTCCCTTGTAGACACTGGATCCGGAGTGGGCTGTTAGTGAGTGAGTGAGTGAGTGAGTCAATGAGTCAATCTTTTACTCCCTTGTAGACACTGGATCCAGAGTGGGCTGTTAGTGAGTGAGTGAGTGAGTCAATCTTTTACTCCCTTGTAGACACTGGATCCGGAGTGGGGTGTTAGTGAGTGAGTGAGTGAGTGAGTGAGTGAGTCAATCATTTACTCCCTTGTAGACACTGTATCCAGAGTGGGCTGTTAGTGAGTGAGTGAGTCAATGAGTCAATCTTTTACTCCCTTGTAGACACTGGATCCGGAGTGGGCTGTTAGTGAGTGAGTGAGTGAGTGAGTGAGTCAATCTTTTACTCCCTTGTAGACACTGTATCCGGAGTGGGCTGTTAGTGAGTGAGTGAGTGAGTGAGTGAGTCTATCTTTTACTCCCTTGTAGACACTGTATCCGGAGTGGGCTGTTAGTGAGTGAGTGAGTGAGTGAGTCAATCTTTTACTCCCTTGTAGACACTGTATCCGGAGTGGGCTGTTAGTGAGTGAGTGAGTGAGTCAATCTTTTACTCCCTTGTAGACACTGTATCCGGAGTGGGCTGTTAGTGAGTGAGTGAGTGAGTCAATCTTTTACTCCCTTGTAGACACTGTATCCAGAGTGGGCTGTTAGTGAGTGAGTGAGTGAGTCAATCTTTTACTCCCTTGTAGACACTGGATCCGGAGTGGGGTGTTAGTGAGTGAGTGAGTGAGTGAGTGAGTCAATCATTTACTCCCTTGTAGACACTGTATCCAGAGTGGGCTGTTAGTGAGTGAGTGAGTCAATGAGTCAATCTTTTACTCCCTTGTAGACACTGGATCCGGAGTGGGCTGTTAGTGAGTGAGTGAGTGAGTGAGTGAGTCAATCTTTTACTCCCTTGTAGACACTGTATCCGGAGTGGGCTGTTAGTGAGTGAGTGAGTGAGTGAGTGAGTCAATCATTTACTCCCTTGTAGACACTGTATCCAGAGTGGGCTGTTAGTGAGTGAGTGAGTCAATGAGTCAATCTTTTACTCCCTTGTAGACACTGGATCCGGAGTGGGCTGTTAGTGAGTGAGTGAGTGAGTGAGTGAGTCAATCTTTTACTCCCTTGTAGACACTGTATCCAGAGTGGGCTGTTAGTGAGTGAGTGAGTGAGTCAATCTTTTACTCCCTTGTAGACACTGGATCCGGAGTGGGGTGTTAGTGAGTGAGTGAGTGAGTGAGTCAATCTTTTACTCCCTTGTAGACACTGGATCCGGAGTGGGGTGTTAGTGAGTGAGTGAGTGAGTGAGTGAGTCAATCATTTACTCCCTTGTAGACACTGTATCCAGAGTGGGCTGTTAGTGAGTGAGTGAGTGAGTCAATCTTTTACTCCCTTGTAGACACTGTATCCAGAGTGGGCTGTCAGTGAGTGAGTCAATGAGTCAATCTTTTACTCCCTTGTAGACACTGGATCCGGAGTGGGCTGTTAGTGAGTGAGTGAGTGAGTGAGTGAGTGAGTGAGTCAATCTTTTACTCCCTTGTAGACACTGTATCCGGAGTGGGCTGTTAGTGAGTGAGTGAGTGAGTCAATCTTTAACTCCCTTGTAGACACTGTATCCAGAGTGGGCTGTTAGTGAGTGAGTGAGTGAGTCAATCTTTTACTCCCTTGTAGACACTGGATCCGGAGTGGGGTGTTAGTGAGTGAGTGAGTGAGTGAGTCAATCTTTTACTCCCTTGTAGACACTGTATCCGGAGTGGGCTGTCAGTGAGTGAGTGAGTGAGTGAGTCAATGAGTCAATCTTTTACTCGCTTGTAGACACTGTATCCGGAGTGGGGTGTTAGTGAGTGAGTGAGTGAGTGAGTCAATCTTTTACTCCCTTGTAGACACTGTATCCGGAGTGGGCTGTCAGTGAGTGAGTGAGTGAGTCAATCTTTTACTCCCTTGTAGACACTGTATCCGGAGTGGGCTGTTAGTGAGTGAGTGAGTGAGTCAATCTTTTACTCCCTTGTAGACACTGTATCCAGAGTGGGCTGTTAGTGAGTGAGTGAGTGAGTCAATCTTTTACTCCCTTGTAGACACTGGATCCGGAGTGGGCTGTTAGTGAGTGAGTGAGTGAGTGAGTCAATGAGTCAATCTTTTACTCCCTTGTAGACACTGGATCCAGAGTGGGCTGTTAGTGAGTGAGTGAGTGAGTCAATCTTTTACTCCCTTGTAGACACTGGATCCGGAGTGGGGTGTTAGTGAGTGAGTGAGTGAGTGAGTGAGTGAGTCAATCATTTACTCCCTTGTAGACACTGTATCCAGAGTGGGCTGTTAGTGAGTGAGTGAGTCAATGAGTCAATCTTTTACTCCCTTGTAGACACTGGATCCGGAGTGGGCTGTTAGTGAGTGAGTGAGTGAGTGAGTGAGTCAATCTTTTACTCCCTTGTAGACACTGTATCCGGAGTGGGCTGTTAGTGAGTGAGTGAGTGAGTGAGTGAGTCTATCTTTTACTCCCTTGTAGACACTGTATCCGGAGTGGGCTGTTAGTGAGTGAGTGAGTGAGTGAGTCAATCTTTTACTCCCTTGTAGACACTGTATCCGGAGTGGGCTGTTAGTGAGTGAGTGAGTGAGTCAATCTTTTACTCCCTTGTAGACACTGTATCCGGAGTGGGCTGTTAGTGAGTGAGTGAGTGAGTCAATCTTTTACTCCCTTGTAGACACTGTATCCAGAGTGGGCTGTTAGTGAGTGAGTGAGTGAGTCAATCTTTTACTCCCTTGTAGACACTGGATCCGGAGTGGGGTGTTAGTGAGTGAGTGAGTGAGTGAGTGAGTCAATCATTTACTCCCTTGTAGACACTGTATCCAGAGTGGGCTGTTAGTGAGTGAGTGAGTCAATGAGTCAATCTTTTACTCCCTTGTAGACACTGGATCCGGAGTGGGCTGTTAGTGAGTGAGTGAGTGAGTGAGTGAGTCAATCTTTTACTCCCTTGTAGACACTGTATCCGGAGTGGGCTGTTAGTGAGTGAGTGAGTGAGTGAGTGAGTCAATCATTTACTCCCTTGTAGACACTGTATCCAGAGTGGGCTGTTAGTGAGTGAGTGAGTCAATGAGTCAATCTTTTACTCCCTTGTAGACACTGGATCCGGAGTGGGCTGTTAGTGAGTGAGTGAGTGAGTGAGTGAGTCAATCTTTTACTCCCTTGTAGACACTGTATCCAGAGTGGGCTGTTAGTGAGTGAGTGAGTGAGTCAATCTTTTACTCCCTTGTAGACACTGGATCCGGAGTGGGGTGTTAGTGAGTGAGTGAGTGAGTGAGTCAATCTTTTACTCCCTTGTAGACACTGGATCCGGAGTGGGGTGTTAGTGAGTGAGTGAGTGAGTGAGTGAGTCAATCATTTACTCCCTTGTAGACACTGTATCCAGAGTGGGCTGTTAGTGAGTGAGTGAGTGAGTCAATCTTTTACTCCCTTGTAGACACTGTATCCAGAGTGGGCTGTCAGTGAGTGAGTCAATGAGTCAATCTTTTACTCCCTTGTAGACACTGGATCCGGAGTGGGCTGTTAGTGAGTGAGTGAGTGAGTGAGTGAGTGAGTGAGTCAATCTTTTACTCCCTTGTAGACACTGTATCCGGAGTGGGCTGTTAGTGAGTGAGTGAGTGAGTCAATCTTTAACTCCCTTGTAGACACTGTATCCAGAGTGGGCTGTTAGTGAGTGAGTGAGTGAGTCAATCTTTTACTCCCTTGTAGACACTGGATCCGGAGTGGGGTGTTAGTGAGTGAGTGAGTGAGTGAGTCAATCTTTTACTCCCTTGTAGACACTGTATCCGGAGTGGGGTGTTAGTGAGTGAGTGAGTGAGTGAGTCAATCTTTTACTCCCTTGTAGACACTGTATCCAGAGTGGGTTGTTAGTGAGTGAGTGAGTGAGTCAATCTTTTACTCCCTTGTAGACACTGGATCCGGAGTGGGGTGTTAGTGAGTGAGTGAGTGAGTGAGTCAATCTTTTACTCCCTTGTAGACACTGTATCCGGAGTGGGGTGTTAGTGAGTGAGTGAGTGAGTGAGTCAATCTTTTACTCCCTTGTAGACACTGTATCCGGAGTGGGGTGTTAGTGAGTGAGTGAGTGAGTCAATCTTTTACTCCCTTGTAGACACTGTATCCGGAGTGGGTTGTTAGTGAGTGAGTGAGTGAGTCAATCTTTTACTCCCTTGTAGACACTGGATCCGGAGTGGGGTGTTAGTGAGTGAGTGAGTGAGTCAATCTTTTACTCCCTTGTAGACACTGTATCCAGAGTGGGCTGTTAGTGAGTGAGTGAGTCAATGAGTCAATCTTTTACTCCCTTGTAGACACTGTATCCGGAGTGGGGTGTTAGTGAGTGAGTGAGTGAGTGAGTCAATCTTTTACTCCCTTGTAGACACTGTATCCGGAGTGGGGTGTTAGTGAGTGAGTGAGTGAGTGAGTCAATCTTTTACTCCCTTGTAGACACTGGATCCGGAGTGGGCTGTTAGTGAGTGAGTGAGTGAGTGAGTGAGTCAATCTTTTACTCCCTTGTAGACACTGTATCCGGAGTGGGGTGTTAGTGAGTGAGTGAGTGAGTGAGTGAGTCAATCATTTACTCCCTTGTAGACACTGTATCCGGAGTGGGCTGTTAGTGAGTGAGTGAGTGAGTCAATCTTTTACTCCCTTGTAGACACTGGATCCGGAGTGGGCTGTTAGTGAGTGAGTGAGTGAGTCAATGAGTCAATCTTTTACTCCCTTGTAGACACTGTATCCGGAGTGGGGTGTTAGTGAGTGAGTGAGTGAGTGAGTCAATCTTTTACTCCCTTGTAGACACTGTATCCGGAGTGGGCTGTTAGTGAGTGAGTGAGTGAGTCAATCTTTTACTCCCTTGTAGACACTGTATCCGGAGTGGGCTGTTAGTGAGTGAGTGAGTGAGTCAATCTTTTACTCCCTTGTAGACACTGGATCCGGAGTGGGGTGTTAGTGAGTGAGTGAGTGAGTGAGTGAGTCAATCATTTACTCCCTTGTAGACACTGTATCGGGAGTGGGCTGTTAGTGAGTGAGTGAGTCAATGAGTCAATCTTTTACTCCCTTGTAGACACTGTATCGGGAGTGGGCTGTTAGTGAGTGAGTGAGTGAGTGAGTCAATCTTTTACTCCCTTGTAGACACTGTATCGGGAGTGGGGTGTTAGTGAGTGAGTGAGTCAATCTTTTACTCCCTTGTAGACACTGTATCCGGAGTGGGCTGTTAGTGAGTGAATGAGTGAGTGAGTCAATCTTTTACTCCCTTGTAGACACTGTATCCGGAGTGGGCTGTTAGTGAGTGAGTGAGTGAGTCAATCGTTTACTCCCTTGTAGACACTGTATCCGGAGTGGGCTGTTAGTGAGTGAGTGAGTGAGTCTATCTTTTACTCCCTTGTAGACACTGTATCCGGAGTGGGCTGTTAGTGAGTGAGTGAGTGAGTCTATCTTTTACTCCCTTGTAGACACTGTATCCGGAGTGGGCTGTTAGTGAGTGAGTGAGTGAGTCAATCTTTTACTCCCTTGTAGACACTGTATCCGGAGTGGGCTGTTAGTGAGTGAGTGAGTGAGTCAATCTTTTACTCCCTTGTAGACACTGTATACGGAGTGGGAGTGAGTGAGTGAGTGAGTCAATCAGAGAGTCAATCTTTTACTCCCTTGTATACACTGTATCCGGAGTTGGCTGTCCGTTATTGAGTGAGTGAGTGAGTGAGTCAATCAGAGAGTCAATCTTTGTTCATAAGGTGGACTCGTTGAGTTTTTTAGTGAGAAAGTGAGTGTTTTGAATCGCACAGTAAATCAATCAATCAATCAATCAATCATCTTTAGTTGGCATTGTAGAGTCTGTAGTGTGAATGATAACACCGGTAGACTTGTGGCTGAAACCAAATATATATGTGTCTGGCCTGACATTGAAACATGTTGTCATAATGTCAGGGTCTGGAGTCAGGAGGCCTGGGTTGGAGCCTTCACCAGTAGACTTGTGGCTGAAACCAAATATATATGTGTCTGGCCTGACATTGAAACATGTTGTCATAATGTCACAGTCTGGAGTCAGGAGGCCTGGGTTGGAGCCTTCACCAGTAGACTTGTGGCTGAAACCAAATAAATATGTGTCTGGCCTGACATTGAAACATGTTGTCATAATGTCACAGTCTGGAGTCAGGAGGCCTGGGTTGGAGCCTTCACCAGTAGGCTTGTGGCTGAAACCAAATAAATATGTGTCTGGCCTGACATTGAAAGATGTTGTCATAATGTCACAGTCTGGAGTCAGGAGGCCTGGGTTGGAGCCTTCACCAGTAGACTTGTGGCTGAAACCAAATAAATATGTGTCTGGCCTGACATTGAAAGATGTTGTCATAATGTCACAGTCTGGAGTCAGGAGGCCTGGGTTGGAGCCTTCACCAGTAGACTTGTGGCTGAAACCAAATAAATATGTGTCTGGCCTGACATTGAAAGATGTTGTCATAATGTCACAGTCTGGAGTCAGGAGGCCTGGGTTGGAGCCTTCACCAGTAGACTTGTGGCTGAAACCAAATAAATATGTGTCTGGCCTGACATTGAAAGATGTTGTCATAATGTCACAGTCTGGAGTCAGGAGGCCTGGGTTGGAGCCTTCACCGGTAGACTTGTGGCTGAAACCAAATAAATATGTGTCTGGCCTGACATTGAAAGATGTTGTCATAATGTCAGGGTCTGGAGTCAGGAGGCCTGGGTTGGAGCCTTCACCAGTAGACTTGTGGCTGAAACCAAATATATATGTGTCTGGCCTGACATTGAAACATGTTGTCATAATGTCACAGTCTGGAGTCAGGAGGCCTGGGTTGGAGCCTTCACCAGTAGACTTGTGGCTGAAACCAAATAAATATGTGTCTGGCCTGACATTGAAACATGTTGTCATAATGTCACAGTCTGGAGTCAGGAGGCCTGGGTTGGAGCCTTCACCAGTAGGCTTGTGGCTGAAACCAAATAAATATGTGTCTGGCCTGACATTGAAAGATGTTGTCATAATGTCACAGTCTGGAGTCAGGAGGCCTGGGTTGGAGCCTTCACCAGTAGACTTGTGGCTGAAACCAAATAAATATGTGTCTGGCCTGACATTGAAAGATGTTGTCATAATGTCACAGTCTGGAGTCAGGAGGCCTGGGTTGGAGCCTTCACCAGTAGACTTGTGGCTGAAACCAAATAAATATGTGTCTGGCCTGACATTGAAAGATGTTGTCATAATGTCACAGTCTGGAGTCAGGAGGCCTGGGTTGGAGCCTTCACCAGTAGACTTGTGGCTGAAACCAAATAAATATGTGTCTGGCCTGACATTGAAAGATGTTGTCATAATGTCACAGTCTGGAGTCAGGAGGCCTGGGTTGGAGCCTTCACCGGTAGACTTGTGGCTGAAACCAAATAAATATGTGTCTGGCCTGACATTGAAAGATGTTGTCATAATGTCAGGGTCTGGAGTCAGGAGGCCTGGGTTGGAGCCTTCACCAGTAGACTTGTGGCTGAAACCAAATATATATGTGTCTGGCCTGACATTGAAACATGTTGTCATAATGTCACAGTCTGGAGTCAGGAGGCCTGGGTTGGAGCCTTCACCGGTAGACTTGTGGCTGAAACCAAATAAATATGTGTCTGGCCTGACATTGAAAGATGTTGTCATAATGTCAGGGTCTGGAGTCAGGAGGCCTGGGTTGGAGCCTTCACCAGTAGACTTGTGGCTGAAACCAAATATATATGTGTCTGGCCTGACATTGAAACATGTTGTCATAATGTCACAGTCTGGAGTCAGGAGGCCTGGCTTGGAGCCTTCACCAGTAGACTTGTGGCTGAAACCAAATATATACATGTGTCTGGCTTGACATTGAAAGATGTTGTCATAATGTCACAGTCTGGAGTCAGGAGGCCTGGCTTGGAGCCTTCACCAGTAGACTTCTGGCTGAAACCAAATATATACATGTGTCTGGCCTGACATTGAAAGATGTTGTCATAATGTCACAGTCTGGAGTCAGGAGGCCTGGGTTGGAGCCTTCACCAGTAGACTTGTGGCTGAAACCAAATATATATGTGTCTGGCCTGACATTGAAAGATGTTGTCATAATGTCACAGTCTGGGGTCAGGAGGCCTGGGTTGGAGCCTTCACCAGTAGACTTGTGGCTGAAACCAAATAAATATGTGTCTGGCCTGACATTGAAAGATGTTGTCATAATGTCAGGGTCTGGAGTCAGGAGGCCTGGGTTGGAGCCTTCACCAGTAGACTTGTGGCTGAAACCAGATATATATGTGTCTGGCCTGACATTGAAACATGTTGTCATAATGTCACAGTCTGGAGTCAGGAGGCCTGGGTTGGAGCCTTCACCGGTAGACTTGTGGCTGAAACCAAATAAATATGTGTCTGGCCTGACATTGAAACATGTTGTCATAATGTCAGGGTCTGGAGTCAGGAGGCCTGGGTTGGAGCCTTCACCAGTAGACTTGTGGCTGAAACCAAATATATATGTGTCTGGCCTGACATTGAAAGATGTTGAAATAATGTCAGAGTCTGGAGTCAGGAGGCCTGGGTTGGAGCCTTCACCAGTAGACTTGTGGCTGAAACCAAATATATATGTGTCTGGCCTGACATTGAAACATGTTGTCATAATGTCACAGTCTGGAGTCAGGAGGCCTGGGTTGGAGCCTTCACCGGTAGACTTGTGGCTGAAACCAAATATATATGTGTCTGGCCTGACATTGAAACATGTTGTCATAATGTCACAGTCTGGGGTCAGGAGGCCTGGGTCGGAGCCTTCACCAGTAGACTTGTGGCTGAAACCAAATAAATATGTGTCTGGCCTGACATTGAAAGATGTTGTCATAATGTCACAGTCTGGAGTCAGGAGGCCTGGGTTGGAGCCTTCACCAGTAGACTTGTGGCTGAAACCAAATAAATATGTGTCTGGCCTGACATTGAAAGATGTTGTCATAATGTCACAGTCTGGAGTCAGGAGGCCTGGGTTGGAGCCTTCACCAGTAGACATGTGGCTGAAACCAAATATATACATGTGTCTGACCTGACATTGAAAGATGTTGTCATAATGTCACAGTCTGGAGTCAGGAGGCCTGGGTTGGAGCCTTCACCAGTAGACTTGTGGCTAAAACCAAATATATACATGTGTCTGACCTGACATTGAAACATGTTGTCATAATGTCACAGTCTGGAGTCAGGAGGCCTGGGTTGGAGCCTTCACCAGTAGACTTGTGGCTGAAACCAAATAAATATGTGTCTGGCCTGACATTGAAAGATGTTGTCATAATGTCACAGTCTGGAGTCAGGATGCCTGGGTTGGAGCCTTCACCAGTTGACTTGTGGCTGAAACCAAATAAATATGTGTCTGGCCTGACATTGAAAGATGTTGTCATAATGTCACAGTCTGGAGTCAGGATGCCTGGGTTGGAGCCTTCACCAGTAGACTTGTGGCTGAAACCAAATAAATATGTGTCTGGCCTGACATTGAAAGATGTTGTCATAATGTCACAGTCTGGAGTCAGGAGGCCTGGGTTGGAGCCTTCACCAGTAGACTTGTGGCAGAAACCAAATAAATATGTGTCTGGCCTGACATTGAAACATGTTGTCATAATGTCACAGGCTGGAGTCAGGAGGCCTGGGTTGGAGCCTTCACCAGTAGACTTGTGGCAGAAACCAAATAAATATGTGTCTGGCCTGACATTGAAACATGTTGTCATAATGTCAGGGTCTGGAGTCAGGAGGCCTGGGTTGGAGCCTTCACCAGTAGACTTGTGGCAGAAACCAAATAAATATGTGTCTGGCCTGACATTGAAACATGTTGTCATAATGTCACAGGCTGGAGTCAGGAGGCCTGGGTTGGAGCCTTCACCGGTAGACTTGTGGCTGAAACCAAATAAATATGTGTCTGGCCTGACATTGAAAGATGTTGTCATAATGTCAGGGTCTGGAGTCAGGAGGCCTGGGTTGGAGCCTTCACCAGTAGACTTGTGGCAGAAACCAAATAAATATGTGTCTGGCCTGACATTGAAAGATGTTGTCATAATGTCACAGTCTGGAGTCAGGAGGCCTGGGTTGGAGCCTTCACCAGTAGACTTGTGGCAGAAACCAAATAAATATGTGTCTGGCCTGACATTGAAAGATGTTGTCATAATGTCATAGGCTGGTGTCAGGAGGCCTGGGTTGGAGCCTTCACCAGTAGACTTGTGGCAGAAACCAAATAAATATGTGTCTGGCCTGACATTGAAACATGTTGTCATAATGTCACAGGCTGGGGTCAGGAGACCTGGGTTGGAGCCTTCACCAGTAGACTTGTGGCTGAAACCAAATAAATATGTGTCTGGCCTGACATTGAAACATGTTGTCATAATGTCCCACTCTGGAGTCAGGAGGCCTGGGTTGGAGCCTTCACCAGTAGACTTGTGGCTGAAACCAAATAAATACAAGTGTCTGACCTGACATTGAAACATGTTGTCATAATGTCACAGTCTGGAGTCAGGAGGCCTGGGTTGGAGCCTTCACCAGTAGACTTGTGGCTGAAACCAAATATATACATGTGTCTGACCTGACATTGAAACATGTTGTCATAATGTCACAGTCTGGAGTCAGGAGGCCTGGGTTGGAGCCTTCACCAGTAGACTTGTGGCTGAAACCAAATATATACATGTGTCTGACCTGACATTGAAACATGCTTTTGAAATATATTGGTAAAACAAACAACCTTAAACACAAGTATTTGTTTTGCGCAACAGGGACACAGGTAGTGGATACTATTATTTACAGGCTGTGGTGATATCCCTCACTCACTCACAGCCATCATCCACCCATCCCGTCAAGCACCCACCCACATTTCATACATGTATGTAGTCTAGATCTAGTCCTGATGCTAAGATCATCGTAACTCCCCTTACTTTAACAAAGGCTTACAATAGTCGTAGCGCTAAGATCGCTTTGTGCAAGTGGACCAGTCTGCCTGCGCGCGACTGACTGACCGACTGACATTGTACATTTCACATGTATGTAGTCTAGATCTAGTCCTGATGCTAAGATCATCGTAACTCCCCTTACTTTAACATAGGCTTACAATAGTCGTAGCGCTAAGATCGCTTTGTGCAAGTGGACCAGTCTGCCTGCGCGCGACTGACTGACCGACTGACATTGTACATTTCACATGTATGTAGTCTAGATCTAGTCCTGATGCTAAGATCATCGTAACTCCCCTTACTTTAACATAGGCTTACAATAGTCGTAGCGCTAAGATCGCTTTGTGCAAGTGGACCAGTCTGCCTGCGCGCGACTGACTGACCGACTGACATTGTACATTTCACATGTATGTAGTCTAGATCTAGTCCTGATGCTAAGATCATCGTAACTCCCCTTACTTTAACAAAGGCTTACAATAGTCGTAGCGCTAAGATCGCTTTGTGCAAGTGGACCAGTCTGCCTGCGCGCGACTGACCGACTGACATTGTACATTTCACATGTATGTAGTCTACATCTAGTCCTGATGCTAAGATCATCGGAACTCCCCTTACTTTAACAAAGGCTTACAATAGTCGTAGCGCTAAGATCGCTTTGTGCAAGTGGACCAGTCTGCCTGCGCGCGACTGACTGACTGACTGACATTGTACATTTCACATGTATGTAGTCTAGATCTAGTCCTGATGCTAAGATCATCGTAACTCCCCTTACTTTAACAAAGGCTTACAATAGTCGTAGCGCTAAGATCGCTTTGTGCAAGTGGACCAGTCTGCCTGCGCGCGACTGACCGACTGACATTGTACATTTCACATGTATGTAGTCTACATCTAGTCTGATGCTAAGATCATCGGAACTCCCCTTACTTTAACAAAGGCTTACAATAGTCGTAGCGCTAAGATCGCTTTGTGCAAGTGGACCAGTCTGCCTGCGCGCGACTGACTGACTGACTGACTGACATTGTACATTTCACATGTATGTAGTCTAGATCTAGTCCTGATGCTAAGATCATCGTAACTCCCCTTACTTTAACAAAGGCTTACAATAGTCGTAGCGCTAAGATCGCTTTGTGCAAGTGGACCAGTCTGCCTGCGCGCGACTGACCGACTGACATTGTACATTTCACATGTATGTAGTCTACATCTAGTCCTGATGCTAAGATCATCGGAACTCCCCTTACTTTAACAAAGGCTTACAATAGTCGTAGCGCTAAGATCGCTTTGTGCAAGTGGACCAGTCTGCCTGCGCACGACTGACTGACTGACTGACATTGTACATTTCACATGTATGTAGTCTAGATCTAGTCCTGATGCTAAGATCATCGTAACTCCCCTTACTTTAACAAAGGCTTACAATAGTCGTAGCGCTAAGATCGCTTTGTGCAAGTGGACCAGTCTGCCTGCGCGCGACTGACCGACTGACATTGTACATTTCACATGTATGTAGTCTACATCTAGTCTGATGCTAAGATCATCGGAACTCCCCTTACTTTAACAAAGGCTTACAATAGTCGTAGCGCTAAGATCGCTTTGTGCAAGTGGACCAGTCTGCCTGCGCGCGACTGACTGACTGACTGACATTGTACATTTCACATGTATGTAGTCTAGATCTAGTCCTGATGCTAAGATCATCGTAACTCCCCTTACTTTAACATAGGCTTACAATAGTCGTAGCGCTAAGATCGCTTTGTGCAAGTGGACCAGTCTGCCTGCGCGCGACTGACCGACTGACATTGTACATTTCACAGGTATGTAGTCTACATCTAGTCCTGATGCTAAGATCATCGGAACTCCCCTTACTTTAACAAAGGCTTACAATAGTCGTAGCGCTAAGATCGCTTTGTGCAAGTGGACCAGTCTGCCTGCGCGCGACTGACTGACCGACTGACATTGTACATTTCACATGTATGTAGTCTAGATCTAGTCCTGATGCTAAGATCATCGTAACTCCCCTTACTTTAACATAGGCTTACAATAGTCGTAGCGCTAAGATCGCTTTGTGCAAGTGGACCAGTCTGCCTGCGCGCGACTGACCGACTGACTGACATTGTACATTTCACATGTATGTAGTCTAGATCTAGTCCTGATGCTAAGATCATCGTAACTCCCCTTACTTTAACAAAGGCTTACAATAGTCGTAGCGCTAAGATCGCTTTGTGCAAGTGGACCAGTCTGCCTGCGCGCGCCTGACCGACTGACATTGTACATTTCACATGTATGTAGTCTACATCTAGTCCTGATGCTAAGATCATCGGAACTCCCCTTACTTTAACAAAGGCTTACAATAGTCGTAGCGCTAAGATCGCTTTGTGCAAGTGGACCAGTCTGCATGCGCACGACTGACTGACTGACTGACATTGTACATTTCACATGTATGTAGTCTAGATCTAGTCCTGATGCTAAGATCATCGTAACTCCCCTTACTTTAACAAAGGCTTACAATAGTCGTAGCGCTAAGATCGCTTTGTGCAAGTGGACCAGTCTGCATGCGCACGACTGACTGACTGACTGACATTGTACATTTCACAGGTATGTAGTCTAGATCTAGTCCTGATGCTAAGATCATCGTAACTCCCCTTACTTTAACAAAGGCTTACAATAGTTGTAGCGCTAAGATCGCTTTGTGCAAGTGGACCAGTCTGCCTGCGCACGACTGACCGACTGACATTGTACATTTCATACATGTATGTAGTCTAGATCTAGTCCTGATGCTAAGATCATCGTAACTCCCCTTACTTTAACATAGGCTTACAATAGTTGTAGCGCTAAGATCGCTTTGTGCAAGTGGACCAGTCTGCCTGCGCGCGACTGACCGACTGACATTGTACATTTCACATGTATGTAGTCTAGATCTAGTCCTGATGCTAAGATCATCGTAACTCCCCTTACTTTAACAAAGGCTTACAATAGTCGTAGCGCTAAGATCGCTTTGTGCAAGTGGACCAGTCTGCCTGCGCGCGACTGACCGACTGACATTGTACATTTCATACATGTATGTAGTCTAGATCTAGTCCTGATGCTAAGATCATCGTAACTCCCCTTACTTTAACAAAGGCTTACAATAGTCGTAGCGCGAAGATCGCTTTGTGCAAGTGGACCAGTCTGCCTGCGCGCGACTGACTGACTGACTGACCGACTGACATTGTACATTTCACATGTATGTAGTCTAGATCTAGTCCTGATGCTAAGATCATCGTAACTCCCCTTACTTTAACATAGGCTTACAATAGTCGTAGCGCTAAGATCGCTTTGTGCAAGTGGACCAGTCTGCCTGCGCGCGACTGACTGACTGACTGACTGACTGACATTGTACATTTCACAGGTATGTAGTCTATATCTAGTCCTGATGCTAAGATCATCGTAACTCCCCTTACTTTAACAAAGGCTTACAATAGTCGTAGCGCTAAGACCGCTTTGTGCAAGTGGACCAGTCTGCCTGCGCGCGCGCGACTGACTGACTGACTGACCGACTGACATTGTACATTTCACATGTATGTAGTCTAGATCTAGTCCTGATGCTAAGATCATCGTAACTCCCCTTACTTTAACATAGGCTTACAATAGTCGTAGCGCTAAGATCGCTTTGTGCAAGTGGACCAGTCTGCCTGCGCGCGACTGACTGACTGACCGACTGACATTGTACATTTCACATGTATGTAGTCTATATCTAGTCCTGATGCTAAGATCATCGTAACTCCCCTTACTTTAACAAAGGCTTACAATAGTTGTAGCGCTAAGATCGCTTTGTGCAAGTGGACCAGTCTGCCTGCGCACGACTGACTGACTGACTGACTGACTGACATTGTACATTTCACAGGTATGTAGTCTAGATCTAGTCCTGATGCTAAGATCATCGTAACTCCCATACTTTAACATAGGCTTACAATAGTCGTAGCGCTAAGATCGTTTTGTGCAAGTGGACCAGTCTGCATGCGCGCGACTGACTGACTGACATTGTACATTTCACATGTATGTAGTCTATATCTAGTCCTGATACTAAGATCATCGTAACTCCCCTTACTTTAACATAGGCTTACAATAGTTGTAGCGCTAAGATCGCTTTGTGCAAGTGGACCAGTCTGCCTGCGCGCGACTGACCGACTGACATTGTACATTTCACAGGTATGTAGTCTAGATCTAGTCCTGATGCTAAGATCATCGTAACTCCCCTTACTTTAACAAAGGCTTACAATAGTTGTAGCGCTAAGATCGCTTTGTGCAAGTGGACCAGTCTGCCTGCGCGCGACTGACCGACTGACATTGTACATTTCACATGTATGTAGTCTAGTCCTGTGTTTATGATATGTTGAAGTTAAGTTGTTCGTAGTGGTTAAAGTCAAACGCAATCACCCAAAGAGGGCACAAACAGTGTTACTGGCAATAAGCCAAATGATTTAATTCTGATTCAGAAATAAAAGCATTAGGCCCACTACATCTACATGTTGAAATTATTTGTTGATGACTAACCCGTAAGACCAATGTGGACAGGTGTGTTAACATTCGTTCCCTGGCTGTCGGAATTGAATCTGGTAGAAGTTTGACAATTTCTCCTTACATTCACGTCTTCGTAGTAAACATAACACATGTATCCAGGCTGCACGTAGACTACGACTAGTCAACACACAGAGTCGGCTTCATTGATGAAGACAGTGTTGAATAGCGCACAGGGCCATGTAACAGTTACAAAAAGATTAAAAAGTCGCAGAAAGACCATGTGTATTGCGTTTTTTTGCGACTTTTTTCTTTTTTATTGTTATAATTAGTTACATGGTCCTGTCAATAGGGTCACAAATGTTCCTGTGTTTTATCCTGGGGTGCTTCGCTTGACAGTGATAATTAAACGTAACGTATGTTCCGCTTACTGACAATTATTTGTTTAAAAATGTACTCTGGACAATTAATTGTCCTGTACACTGAAATTATTTAAAACACAGACGTTAAATAAATACCAAAAAACAAGTCTATGACGATGTGCTTTGTACCTCATAAATCTTCTAAATTGGGGGAGAGAATTTAAAACCGTACATGCTGACTACCTACATGATATTTTTGTATTCCCGTCACTGTCATCTCGCCTCTGGGTCTAGCTTCGGACCAGTATGGCGGTGGTCACGTGACTTTATTCATAGTTTATCAACGTAAATAATACAGCTCTTTTTCTTTCTGTGACTCCTTTATAAAAGGCATTTCACCAACGTATTAAACATGTCAGTTAGGAATTAAACTGTGGCATTTCTTCAATTCCATATCTAGTCACACACACTGACGCATTGCACAGGGAAGGTCATCTAAAGTTGACCAGTTTTCAGGCGGAGTTCAACTGCACTGTGTACACATAAAGCGTCACTGTCAGCCGTCTGACGGCCAAGGCCACCGAGTTCAAGTACAGAGGGTATGACGTCATCATCGCCAGTTCTGACGTCACAGGTTTCAAGTCGTCTGTGGGTCGTCCGGCCAGTGTCAAGAAATGTAAGGTTCTTCCTAAGCGAGGCAGGACTTGGTCAACATTATTCTCGTCCTTCATAATGACTTCAGTAAAGATCTGTTAGATGTTGAATTTTCATGTATCCCCTCTCATGTTGGATTACTTGGAAATGAGAAAGCTGATAAAGTGGAAAAAGCTGCATTAGAATTAGATAAATCAGAACAGGATTAAACAATTTTACCTTCTCCTGCAGATTTAGGCACCGTCAGTATGACCCATGCTGACACAAAATGGCAGCAGAGATGGGCATCATCCTTAAAAGGACGTCATCTCTTTGTCATCGATCCCTTTATCACTAAATTACACATATGTAGAAATAATCGGAGAGAGGAGGTTCTCTAACCAGACTTCGTCTTGGGCATTGTGATCTTGGAGCTTATCTAAATGTTATTAATAAAGACATTTCTGCACATTGTACAGTGTGTAATCAGCTTGACAATGTAGCTATCTTTTTATTGCATTGCCAAAAGTAAGTTAATATCAGCGTAAGACAATGGTGGAGTCTCTAACAGTTCTCAATATTGACCTCTCATTGTCTGGTATTTGATGTTCTAGGAATATTGTTCACCATGAGGTTCAGAATGTCATTCCCGCTTATGATAAAGCGTGTGGCAGTTTTGATACTTTATAACTACTACTACTACTACTACTACTACTACTACTACTACTACTACTACTACTACTACTACTACTACTACTACTACTACTACTACTACTACTAATAATAATAATAATAATAGTAATAATATATGCATTGTATTGTGCAGCATTCGCTGTGCATAAGTGCTCTGTGCGCTAGGTACTATAGGTATATCGGTACTTAGAAATCTTTATTATGGACAAGGTGTAAATGGGCCTATAGCTAGTTGCCCGAACACCTATCAAACTTTTTAATGATCAAATCAAATCAAAAAATCTTTATAGTAAGCTTGGTTCCGTCTCTCAACGCCTCAATTATCGTGCATTGGAGAAAGGAAACAAGTTCAAAGAGCCAAACTGGTTTAACTCAATTATTATGTGCGCTGTCTATAGACGGATCTAAGTTTAGTGGCTGAGGGCGGAAAGACGAAATCGTGCTCAAAAGTGTCAGCCGGGATTAAGTATGAGCTTTATTGGACAATGACAGTCAATTCTCGCTAAGTAGAAACCTTCTTAGTGGAAGAACCTCTTACGTATATACTTTCCTTTGGTCCCCAGGGTTATGTTACCTGTTAAATTGTATTTCATTCATATAAGTAGAACAGCTATATCAGTGTGGCTGTAAACGCATTAATCACTGAATCGTCACTACTCAATTGAGTAATTATCAGACACTTGCAACCTACACTAATTGCCCTGTTAATCCCTAAACCACAATGACTTGCCACTGAGTTCATCCGCTAATACATAAGGTTTTGTTAGCGTAACAAGAAAATAAACACCAAAGTTGCGTTCGGGACAGTGTCTTAAAGGACGTGAGGTAGGAATGTGGCACGGAAGTCGTAGTGGGTTCACTGGATATTTCCTGGTTCCTTCATTTTCTGCTGTATGTGAACTGTTCATTCATTCATTCATTCATTCATTCATTCATATTTATTTGTTATATTTACCCGGTCTCTTCACGTTTCACACACACCCCGTTTGAACATAATAAATACAGATCTACTAGCAGCTTATCCTATGCACAGCTTTCATACAAAATATTTTTTTAATTTCTTGTGAAGTAATCCTCGGTATATGTTTATAAATTCCAAATCTTTCCAAAGAAGAAGCTTCTTTTCCCCCTGAAAAATATGCCCCCGAGCGTCATCATCGTTATCCTTAAACAAATTACAATTGTTTTTCACGAAAAATGTCATACTCCTTTAGTGTTTGTGTTACTTTTTGTATCTGGGTTTGTTTAATGACGTTTATCTTTTCGGGTTAGTTTTGTCCTATTTAGATTCTATACCAACACAAATATAACCGCCAATGTTTTTTTTTGTTTTTTTTCATTGAACAAATGTTCAAACAAGGTGAACGCCGACTAACAACATGTAGGTCAGACACTGGCTTGTGTCCCATTCCAAAATTCCCCAACGTGTTTTCCAAACATCGCCAGCACACTGTAACATTCCACAGAGTTAACTCTACAGCAAGTGACAGCAACTCACTCCCCAAACCCTTCCCCAACACCAGTGGTCACGAATGGACAAGCCACCATTTCAATATTCGCGCCTATTCGAATGCCACGATCATATTTCCTTCCGCGAGCCATCACAACTGTTTAAATAGGACCAGGACAAACACGAAAATATTATCAGGAGTCCGGGTGGCGCAGTGGGTAGCGTGTAGAACATTCAATGCTAGGGTTCTGAGTTCGATCCTCCGCTTTACACTTTTGGGGAATTGTTCATACATACAGAGCTAAATCAATTTTATTTTTCACCTTGTCATTACGAAAGATATCATTAGGCCTAGATTTCAGCAATCAATATCATTCTTTTTGTTTGCTACACCTCGTCGAGATCAGGTTTGAAGTCACAGTATCCGACCTGGTTTCTGTCAACAGCTACTTTTCCTATATTTTAATGCCGCTTCTGTCAGGTATCCCATATTTACCTGCCTGCTGTTTGTACTTTCCTGTATACAAAGCTGAAGTGATATTTGACACAATCAGCAACCCCACCCCACCCCACCCCACCCCTCCTCCACTCTTGCGACAAGCATAGGCTGGGACCGTGCATGCACATTATATCGCCCAGCCCAGCCCAGTCCAGCCAATTCCCGCCCATATAACAGTACAGTTTTAAATGTGGCTGCATGTTCAATTCCTTTAGCGAACCTCCCTTATTATTTAGGCATGACTAGGACAATTACATGCAATGAAACACAGATGAGTGTGGCGCAGTAGTAAACGAGTCGCCCTCTAAATGTAAAGAACCTGAGTTCGATTCTGTGTGTATACCTAAATTTTTTTTAGAATTATTTCTAAGTGTATGAATATACATGCACAGCTGAATTTGTATTCTGCTGTGTCGTTGAATAAGAAATGAGTATAGACTTCATGGAACACAGAGGCAATGACATGTATTTGAGCAGCGCAGCGCAGCACAGCACAGCACAGCACAGCACAGCTGCATATGTGTGCCCACCACCAACCCAACCCAAATTTATGTTCCGGGCCCTTCCACTTTGAGAAACGCTCAGGTACTACGCTCCATAATGCGAACGTTGCAACACACGCAGTAAACATTTTCCCGACGCCACAATCGAGCCATAATCATGTGTTCATATTCCCACGCATAACCACAATCGAGCCATAATCATGTGTTCATATTCCCACGCATAACCACAATCGAGCCATAATCATGTGTACATATTCCCACGCATAACCACAATCGAGCCATAATCATGTGTACATATTCCCACGCATAACCACAATCTAGCCTGTCCGATTCTATTCGCGAACCTCCCAAAATGTTTAGATATGACGAGGAAAATTACATGATGTTGTTAGATGATGTTAAATGATGGGTCGGTGAGTGAGTGAGTGAGTGAGTGAGTGGCTGGCTGGCTGGGTGGGTGGGTGGGTGAGTGAGTGAGTGAGTGAGTGAGTGAGAGTGAAAACCAGAAATATCAAATTGCTTACTTTTATCAGTAAGTATTGAATACTTCGGCTTGGAAGATGCATGGTGACATTCTATTTCTCCTCCAAAATGATTCTTCCAACATTTTTAGTTTGTGAACAGTGAGTGAGTGAGTGAGTGAGTGAGTGAGTATGCTTCAGTTCTGCTACAACATGAACGGCTATCTTAGGGCTAGTTTTATCATATGTAGGCCAATACCTACACACATATTTACGTGGAACAAATATTCCAACAAGGTGAACCCCGACAACAACGTGGCCGGTCGTCAAGCACTGGCTTGTGTCCTTATCCAAAATCACCTAACGAGTTTTCCGAGCATCCCCTAACACTCCACACAGTGAACGCTGTATCAATTTAAGCGACAGCAACAGCAACTTAATTACTCCCCAAACCTTTTCCCATCACCAGTGGTCACGATCGAATGGTTATGCCACAAGTTGGATATTCGCCCCCATTCAAATGCTAGACTTGATTCCGCGAATCCTTCAAAACTCTGTAGGTAAGACTAGGACAAACAACGACTGTTAGTATGCAGTGTGGTGCAGTTGGTTGCGATGTGGGCTAACAATGCAGAGGTCACGCGTGCTATCCTAGCTTGGGCTCTTTTTGAGAATTGTGCAAACAGACATACATAGCTAAATCGTTATTTTCACTTTGTCATTAATTAAGACACGGTCAGAGTATATTGAAACGTACGCAATAAATATCATTTGTTTGCTACACCTCGTCGGGATGAGTCACAGCATGAAACTGGGTTTTTGTGAACGGCTCTGTTTCCTATGTTTTTCTCCAGGTATTCCCTATGTATTAATTAACCTGGCCCACTGAAGCTGGCTAGCAGTTATAACGGTTTGTGTCCATGATAGATAGTTGAAGTGATATGAGACAACCTCGAGCCTGTCCACCCATCTATAGCACATGCTGGTAGGGACCATGATATACCCCGTGGGTGCATGGTTTCCCTGAACGGCTACTGTTAGAATATTTCTCTGCCGCTTCAGACAGTACTGTCATGCTAACCAGCGGTTTTCACAACACAGCCCCAGCCCAGCCCAGCCCAGCCCAGCCCAGCCCAGCCCAGCCCAGCCCCAGCCCAGCCCAGCCCAGCCCAGCCCAGCCCAGCCCAGCCCCAGCCCCAGCCCCAGTCCCCAGCCCCAGCCCCAGCCCCAGTCCCCAGCCCCAGCCCCAGCCCCAGCCCAGCCCCAGCCCCAGCCCAGCCCCAGCCCAGCCCCAGCCCCAGCCCCAGCCCCAGTCCCAGTCCCCAGCCCCAGCCCCAGTCCCAGTCCCCAGCCCCAGCCCCAGCCCCAGCCCCAGCCCCAGTCCCAGTCCCCAGCCCCAGCCCCAGCCCCAGCCCCAGCCAGAGAAACGCTCCAACAGCGTCGCAAAATCACCCAAGTTTTTTTTCTTCAAAACCTCAGCTGGTACAATAGCATAACAGAATAACATATAACTTTTGTATGCGCACTGACTTCCATGATGACTTTTGATTTATTGTTAACAATGGTTACATACAATGTACGCTCAATTTTTTAAATCCGCCCCTGCAGAGTGTGAACTGTGCACCAACAGATCGCGGCAAACATTCTCCCCACACTGGTGCTCACCGAATGAGCAACCGAGCAGGATCTTGTACATACAGCCACAACATGAAATCTTGCTTGTCTCATTATATCCGCTGACATCCCGAAATGTGTAGGTATGACTAGGAAAATTACAACCCATTTCAGTAGATGCCTTGGTAGCGCAGTCGGTAGCGCGTCGCGCTCGTAACCAAATACACTATGTTCGAATCCATGCTACCAATATTTTTGTAGTTATTCTTTGTATATGCATGCATGCATACCTGAATGGACATTATACCGTCTCGTCAAACAGATTATGTAGCAAACAATCCTAGCTGCACCTCATTACCATCAGACTTAAAGCCACAGTATCACAGCTTCAGTCAGTCAGTCAGTCAGTCAGACGTTTAGACAATCAACACACTTGGCGCAAGTAATAAATTAGAATCGCCCCAGCGGCGCCGCACCCTAAGCTCCATCAGCAAGCTTCAATTCCCGCTCTGAAAAGATGCTTTATTGTCATCCTTAAAATCCTGTAGGAAAAAATCACTGTCTTGCAAAACAGAATTTACAATGTAAATATATTTCACTTTATCTTTGTATGTTTATTTTAATCGTGTTTAGTATTGTCTTTTGACATGTGTATCGTGAAGATTGGGAATCGTACTTCTCGGCCCCTCCCACCAGCTCTGGGAATTCTAGCCATGGGGCTGTGTCCTATTACAAAGTCAACAGAGATTTTAAAACATCGCCCGGCATTGTATATTCCAACTCAAAGCCACAACAGTATTAAATGTGGCATGTCCGATTCCTTCTGCGAGCCCGTCCATAATGTTGAGCTATAATTAGGAAAATTAGACACATTATTCTCCAAGTGTTTGTGGCACAGTCGTCAACGAGTCGTGTTTCTATTACTGCGATCATGTGTTCGAATCCATGAATGCTATTAACCTTTTTCACAATTATTTCCTTGTATAAATACACATGCATAGCTGAAAAACTCCGTCTGTGTGAAACGCTTCTACTCTCCATTGTACCATTCCATCGTACGAAGGTTGCAGCAACAGACGGCAGTTAACATGTTTCCCGACACCAGTGGTCACCAACGGCCACAATCCAACCATAATTTGTACATATTCCCGCGCATAACACAACCTGGCATGTCCGAGTCTTTTCGCGAACCTCCCAAAGGTATGACTAGGGCAATTACGCACAGCTTGTAAGGAGGTGTTTGTAGCGCAGTCGGCAGCGTCTTACGTTTTATAAACCATAATTGTGAGTTCGATTCAGCTCAATGAAATGTTATTTTATTGATCTTTTGTAGAATTATACGTGCATTGCTGACTTACCCCCAACCTCAACCCCAACCCAAACATCAACCCAAACATCAACCCAAACCCAAACCCAAACCCAAACCCAAGCCCCAACCCCAATATCAACCCCAACCCAAACATCAACCCAAACCCAAGCCCCAACCCCAACCTCAACATCAACCCAAACATCAACCCAAACCCAAACCCAATCCCAAGCCCCAACCCCAATATCAACCCCAACCCAAACATCAACCCAAACCCAAGCCCCAACCCCAACCTCAACCCCAACCTAAACCCCATCCTAAACCCCATCCCCAACCCCAGACCCAGCCACAACCCCAACCTCAACCCAACCTCAACCCCAACCTCAACCCCAACCCCAACCTCAACTCTAACCGAAATCCCAAGCCCAACCTCAACCCTAACCGAAATCCCAAGCCCAACCTCAACCCAACCTCAACCCCAAACTAAACCCCAACCTAAACCCCAACCTAAACCCCAACCCCAACCTAAACCCCAACCTCAACCCCAACCTAAACCCCATCCTAAACCCCATCCCCAGCCACAACCCCAACCTCAACCCCAACCTCAACCCCAACCTCAACCCCAACCCCAACCTCAACTCTAACCGAAATCCCAAGCCCAACCTCAACCCTAACCGAAATCCCAAGCCCAACCTCAACCCAACCTCAACCCAACCTCAACTCCAACCCCAACCCCAACCCCAACCCCAACCCCAATATTATTTTGGTGGAAAAAAACAACATCATTGAAACATAGATTTCGTGGTTCATGCTGACAGCCTGAAATGTTTATATATGAGAGAGATATTTTTCCAGAATTTAATTGCCCATAATTTAGGGTGCATATAACGCACATGTGCGTATTATACGCGAATAAATAAGTCCTGTGTACAATGATCAATCGGAAGGGGTGCTAATTGTTATTGTTCTAGCCAATATATTAGCAAATATCGCCGTGGGCGCTTATTACGTCGAATACGGTATGTCAGAACTTTTAAAACCTAATAACCTCTTGGGAGGTTTCACTTTTTCCTTTTATAACCTCAAAGTTCCGTCATCGGCAATGGCGGGCGCTCTAAACTCCGTCACAATGGCGGGCGCTCTAAACTCCGTCATCGGCAATAGCGACCGCTCAGCAGCAATGGAGGCCGCTCTAATTAAGTTCCGTCGGCGGCAATGGCGGCCGCTCTAAGCTCCGTCATCGGCAATAGCGGCCGTTCAAAGTTCCGTCATCGGCAAAAGCGGCCGCTCTAAGCTCCGTCATCGGCAATAGCGGCCGCTCAAAGTTCCGTCATCGGCAATAGCGGCCGCTCAAAGTTCCGTCGGCAATGGCGGCAAAGTTCCGTCGGCGGCAATAGCGGCCGCTCTAATTTAAGCTCCGTCATCGGCAAAAGCGGCCGCACTAAGCTCCGTAATCGGCAATAGCGGCCGCACTAAGCTCCGTCATCGGCAATAGCGGCCGCACTAAGCTCCGTCATCGGCAATAGCGGCCGCACTAAGCTCCGTCATCGGCAATAGCGATCGCTGAAATTTGCTTCATCGGCATTAGCGGCCGCTCAAAGTTCCGTCATCGGCAATAGCGGCCGCTCAAAGTTCCGTCATCGGCAATAGCGGCCGCTCAAAGCTCCGTCATCGGCAATAGCGGCCGCTCAAAGCTCCGTCATCGGCAATTGCGGCCGCTCTAAGCTCCGTCATCGGCACCGTTCAAAGTTCTGTCAACAGCAAGAGCGACCGCTCAAAGCTCTGCGGCCGTCCTAAGAGATACATTAACTACAGCTGTTTTACCATTATCGTGTGGCGTACTGCCAGAATTACTGTACCCACAGAATGTTTACCTACCATACACAGTTAGAAGGGCGTGTGGCAAGCCATCCAACAATGTAAACATGGACAGATTTGACACATGTGACACAAGAACAGGCGACGAAGTGCAATGAAAATATTCGGTCAATTGTCTTACAGCTGAAACTAACGCGGCCTTCAACCTGTATGTATGTCGATCAGAAGGTTGTAACTTGTCCTCCATTCGTTGTCCAGAAACATATAGACCACAATACAATATTGTACTTCGTACTGCCCTGTAACCTGAGCTGCATTATAACGTGTTTCATCGGAAGTAGAACCTCATTTCATAAATTGCCACACGTTGCTACCGGGAAGCGCCTGAAGACTTATGTGAAGTAAAAATAACAATTAATGTTTGCACCTAAAAAAAGAGGACATAGTTATAAAAGAAAATCCCCATGGGGATACGAACGCTGAACCTCGTAATTATGAAGCAACATGTGCTACCTCTCTGCTACCGCTAAGTGCATGCACAATTGCGTATTTAGAGACTATTTATGTCGTACGTCCTTGTTTTTTTTAATGGTTATTTCATCTTCATTTCAGAATTTTTCAGCCGTCTTTTATCTATATATAGTGTGGTCCGTGGAAAACCAAATTACCATTCTGTACAAGGTGTATCGGCCATTGCACCTACACCGTTCTTAAAACGTTCTCGGCTGACAAAGTACCGTTAAAACACACGAGGTTTGGTTGATGCACCCAGTATTATATGCATGGGAGCAGTAGTTATTGGGCTCAGCCCATCGCAGCTGGTTGAAAATCATGTAGAACACGCAGTCTACATTAAAAACATGCATTTACATTAACATGTAAACAGTTAAAATTGTCCAAATATTTCGGTCCGGTGAGAAAAGTTGTTACTTTTCAATGATAGCCTGCTAAATTCTTCCCAATATCATCGATGGCGAAATGGGCGAATGGGAGGCGTGCTCGGCATGTAAGTTTTGGTGTTTGGCGTTCAATCCCACTGGGAGCGTTTTGCTTTTTTCAAAATATTATTAAAAACAGACCATCGTTGTGGTTACATCCCCCGAAGCAATGTTTGAACATTCAGAGTCGCATATATCCACTTTCAGAACGTAGTCATAAGCTCATCTTATAGCGCGTGTGTGTGTGTGTGTGTGTGTGTGTGTGTGTGTGTGTGTGTGTGTTTGTTGTGTCGGCGCGGGGGGGTCGGCGCGGGGGGCGCGCGGGGGTGGGGGGGGGGGTGGGGGGGGGGGGGGGGGGGGGAGAGACTTTAATACAGAACGCAATACCCTACAATGGATCGATGAAGGTTCAGTGCACGTGGTACCAGGTATGCCATGTACAACATTGTCCCACACTATCCCGAGCAAAACGGCCATTCAGCCTCCCCAGCCTGTACAGTAGAAGCTGTATCTGCACCTCATCCATTATCACAACGTAGACAACTTCACAACAACGAGCGTCAATGTTGCATTGTCTGTAGACGGACATCTTGTTTCTGAAATCAACTTATCTTACAATAATATCTGTGTTTGTGGTTCCGGCATATTTTTGCATTTTTACAAAAGAAATACCATATTAGGCCACGTATGGTATTCAGTTTTAGTAAACCTTCACTGGTGGGTAACGGTGGGAATTTCCATCCACTCTAGTGTCCTCTTATACAGTTTCTGTTCAACGGTACCTGTATTGTAAACAATGTCGTATTTCCAAATCCTAGGGGAAAGGAATGAAAATTTGTCAAATATTGGGCAGAACCCCCAGACATTCACAGGTGAACTCTTATTCACTCTCAACTGAAAAGCTCTCCTTGTTTTCTTACGGCCAATGACCCTAAACAACTTTATATCGCCACCCATCTTGTTATTCAGAACATATACACCGCAATACAATATTGTACTTGGTATCGCCATTAATACTGAGCTCCGTTTTAACAACGTGTTTCATAGGAAGCAGAAGCTCCTTCCATAAATTGTAATACGTTCCTGTCAGCCCGAAGACTTATTTGAAGTAGCAATAACTGTTATTTTTGTACCCCAACAAATAAAAGTCTTCTGTCGGTAAACATGGGATTCGAACACATGACTCTGAAGTTGCATTCCAACACCGGTACCCCTGTACTAGCGGTATTTATATGAAATGTTCGTGTATTTTGAGACTATTTATGTATTTATATTTTTGTCTGGGTTTTTTTAATGGTAATTTCATGTTCGTTTCAGTAACTTGTAGTCGCCGTTTTTTTCTATAGTGCGGTGCATGGAAAACCAAATTAGATTATCAGTCTGTACTTGGTGTATCGGCCAACACACATACCGTTAAAACACCCGGTGTTGGGTTGGTGCGCACATTCAGTATCGTATTATATTTGTAGACGTGGGAGTAGTACAATCTGTGCAGCCTATCGCCATCATTGAGAAATTGCGTCTTTTACATGTTAGCCTGCATCAAAACACACATTCACACTCATATTGAGATGGTTTAATTATCTCCACAAATTAACATAATTAAGTCGTAATATTTACTTCACATTTGTTCTTTTACATGGTAGACAAATCAGCTCTCCCCCTTTTCCCTCCCCACCCTAGAAGTCTATATAATTCATCGTGCAGCTTATGTCATACAGAAAGTTAGAACACAACAACAACAACAACAACAACAACAACAACAACAACAACAGCAACCATGTCTATTTCCTATTTTTGGTTTATTGAGCCAAGGCGTGTGCTTTCCAATATTAACCTGCAAAATTCTTCATGATTTGTTGAGTGCAAAGTGGGCCAGTGGGTAGAGTGCTCAGTCAAGTTATCATGTGAGGAGTGATGATTGTGGGTTCGATCCAGCTTGTGGCATTTTGCAAAAGTTTGTTATTTACCCAATTTTATAACAAGCAGATTATCACCGAAGCGTTGCATGACAATTAAAGCAGCTATTTTGCCCCAAGTAGAACATGTTTCGGCAGATAATTTTAGTCTTGCATTGGCAGAAATTTACCTCAACATGGTATTAAGTTTTTGCATGGCAGCAGGGACCATTTTATGGACATCGCATGATTGCCTGTGAATCACACATTTCCATATCTGTGATAGTTATGAAATCATCCGTTCGTTCTAAACTTGCATCAAATGCAAGTGAAACGCAATTATGAATTTATACTTATAAAAGTGTACTTAGAAATGGTAGAGTATATATATATATAACATACAATATCCTATAGAATAATTTTCATATCAAACGCATTCTTTTTTGCTCTTCTGTTTTCGAGTCTGTAAATAGTAACTGTGTTTGTGGTTTAGGCTTCTCGGGCGTATTTTCAAAACTAGAAATATTATGCACCATATGGCATTCACTTTTAGGCCTCGGGAGAAAACCTGGTGAATCATGGAGTGTTTCTGTCCTATAGTACCTGTGTGGTAAAATGCCGCATTTCCAAATCCCGGGGCAAAGGAATGCAGAATTATTGGAAATTGAGAAGAAACCCTCGACATTCAACAATTCACTCTCGTCCACTCTCAGCTGGAAAGTGTTCCTTGTTTTCTCAAGGCCATTGACCCCAGAAACGCTTCACAATATTGACCCCCGGAAGTAGTCGTATCGCCACCCATTCCACGGTCGACTCCGCTTTCCTGGACCCCCATGGCCATGCAAGAACGACATAGCGGGGAAACCATGGCCCGTGTTCCTCCTCCACAGGGACCATCGGTACCATCCATCACTCCAGACGTCAACACCCAACCCCGAAGGGCACCGAGTCTGTCTCCCCACGTATTTCCATAAGGCACTCTGCCACCCCCGTCCACAAACTCGCATCCATCCGCTTGGCAACCGCTTCCCGAACAACATAAAAGCGACCAATCCCATTCGTCTGCATCCCTGAGTAGTAAAAACCTTGCGCCCATCTTGTCATTCAACCGACTTCTCGCTTATCCGCCTCCTCTTTCAGCCATAATCAAGGCTTCCTTTCCAAACACCATATATTTAGAAATAGCTTCAGTTCATCTTTCTTTCATTGCAGTCCATTATTTTTTTTTTTTTTTTTTTTTTTTTTTTTTTACATTTTCGTATTTTTGTTTACATTTAAAAAAAAAAAATTCCCGTGTTTCTCCTTGTCGTTTATTTTCTGCGCGTGTGTTGTGCATTTCTTTCTTGTTTTTCAGGGCTATTTGGTGATTTGGGGGTTCAATGCAACTCTTTGGAAAAAGTCATCAATTTTAACCCTTCTTAACTCTTTTATGCTCTTTATTTCTTTACGGTGTCAGTAAATCTATCTTCACATATATTCTTTATTTTTGTACAACAAAGTTAGGCATGAATTAACCAGTATGTCAAATATCTATTCTATTCTTCCACTCCTTTCCACTTGCTTCCACTTTTCACACCAACCCACCACGTGCGTGTTCCACCACACAGACCATCTTCTTCTGAAGCCGACTTGGTGTCGCGGCAGGTTCGCTACCTATAGTCCGTTTCATATCTCGGCAGTTTCGAATCGTGCTATAATCGTTACATGACCATGTTGTGAGCAAACTTTATACGTAACAGTAATTTGTAACAGAATACATTCCACTATATTAAACGAGCCAAGCAAAAACTCTTTCACGGGACACATATCCAATAATTTGATAGTAATAGCATCTTGTTAATTAAGCATTTCCTCAATGGACGGGTTGCCAAGTTCGGCACAGTCATTATAAATTCTGACCTCCAAAGACTTTAACACAATTTCCCACTCCCCAGCAAAACAAACAAACAAACGAGCAAACAAACAAAATCAAACAACATCATCAACAACCACAACAACAACAACATAACTCCCCTTGTGAGTGCTGGGTAATGCTATATATACAGTTATGTTTTGTATTGCTTTAACTTCTGTTTGAACGGGTTTATTTGTTAAATCTACCATGTGTCCCTTATTCTTCTTTGAATACATGTTTCAAGTCTCTGAAATAAATATATCCAATATATCCAATACAGCCCATGCAAGTCTATAATGTTTGGCAAGTCTACATTACTGCAGTATCAGATTATGAAGACAGTCGCTTGGTCCCTCTTTAATTTTATTTTATACGAAACTGCCGAGATACCAATCTAACGGGATACGAAACAACATGTAACCGAACCTACTACTAGACTTGCACATCTCGTGAAGGAAATTAGTATTGTCTTCCTACGCTTATGCTATTCCTTATAATTCCTACACTATGTACACAATAACAACAGCTTGTCGCCACAAAAGACTGGCATTCTTCGAGTACTGTCCGCTTATCTAGACTTGCCTATTATAAATATACAATAGCGACGCTTCCATGCTTTTTTTATTCAATAAAGCCTTGGAGAAAGGCTAACCAAATTCTGAGACGCAGTTTAGGAGCCATTTGGCACCGCTCGCCCATTTCCGTAACCCGGAAGCAAGCAGCAAGCACCAATCACAAGCGATGTCACAAACGCGAAAGGCCACGTGAAGCGCCATCCGCTGGCCATGGCGGCTCACGTAGACACCACGCCCTATGCAGCCTGATCGCTCGCTCGCTCGGTCTTGTCGCATGGCCGTCACTAGTCAGGACGATTATGCACATGCATCTGAAGGTAAGTGCATTCGTAATTTTCGCTCTATATCTTTCTTTCTCGCACACGACCGTCATTCTGTCCAACGAGGTCGCAGCATGTTCAAAACATTGTCCTGCCTTCGCCATTTGGCAACCCTTTTTCCATCACGGACAATGTCATCCGTTTTTGCCGCTCTCAGGTGCACATGTCAAGTGTTTTCGTGGCGAGGAAGGAAGGGAGCAGGCAGCCTAGCTTGCATGCATGATAAATGCGTACATTCGCCCATGGATCACCCCCGTTCGCACTGTAAACAAATCAACATTTTCAGCTACCGTATTACATCCAAAAAATGATACTGTGCTTTATTGTTGTCTAGTAAGCTCCATTCATTGATCAAGTTGTTTGTCTTTATTCCATTGCTGCTGCACAGGCCTGCTGACCCGACGTCGCACAACCCTGGGCCTCTCCCCTCCCCCTGGCTCCCCCCCCCAAGGAATAAGTTCATTGTGTCCTCAATTATTCTCTATGACATCTGCTCTGTTTTCTAAACACATAACCTAAAAGTCAATAGTATTGTTGTTGTCAAACACCAACCAGCTTTTGTCACTTTTCATTGTAACCATGGTAACAGATATCAAAATATTAAGTCACAATTTATTTATTTACACCTTTATATCCAAATTTCCATAGGAAATTCACTTTTATATTTTGTTTCCATGGTATCGGAACATTAATATTTGTAGAGTAATTGTGGTTTGTCTTTGTTTTGTTTGGCTGGGAATTGGTTGATCTCATTGTGTTGGACCTTGTTGCAGACCCTGACCAAGATTGCTGTGCGGCCACCGATGCAACCTCTCCACCCATGCAACCTCTCCACCGATGCAGCCTCTCCACCTATGCAACCTCTCCACACATCCTCCTGACACAACATCCTCACAGCCCCTCAATATGTTCTTGGAGATGGAAGATTGTGTACGGTAGGTGATTTTATACCAATGGTAGCTGCTGTATTCGCCGTATTAGCACCCCGCTCCAACATGATAATGAGGTACTTTTTTGTTTGTTTATTTTACAGCAATGTATAACTATTATCGAACATGGTTTGGTGTCAACAATGTTGCAACCAAGTTTCTTCTCCATCACTTTTTCTCTGACAACAAATTTGACTTGTGCCTGGTTTTAGTAGGCGCCACCTTTGTCAATTTTCCATCCTCGCGGGGCGTTTATTATGGCGAATATGGTGCTAACATTTTTCCTCTGGAATGAAAGTATGTTTACATTCTTTGTTTACATTTTCTTGCAATATATCACACGGCAATATATCACACAAAGGAATCCAGCAAATCTCTTCATTTTCAGGAAACATCCATATCTGGCAAGGCATTACACACTTGCTTTGAAGCTCTTGTATATTTTTACTTCAATGAAGAGTCTTATGAGAGACTAGCCCAATTGTACCTTCAATGTAGAGTCTTATGAGAGACTAGCCCTGTTGTACCTTCAATGCACAGTCTTCTGAGAGACTAGCCCAATTGTACCTTCAATGCACAGTCTTCTGAGAGACTAGCCCAATTGTACCTTCAATGCACAGTCTTCTGAGAGACTAGCCCAATTGTACCTTCAATGCACAGTCTTCTGAGAGACTAGCCCAATTGTACCTTCAATGCACAGTCTTCTGAGAGACTAGCTCAATTGTACCTATCAAAGTATCAATGTATGAGTGGGGGTGTGTATATGTAAACTGTTTCAGTAGTACATGTCCTGTACCATGTATGCTCATGGTAAAAGTACTATATCAACCCATTGCTGTTGGGGTTTGTGCAAGTCTAGGGTTGTCAGTTGCTGTATGCACTGGTCATAATACTGTACCACTTGCCATATACCCATGTGTATATATCTATATCCACCCATTGCACTTGGGGTTAATAGTGTGTATACATGGCTGGCAATACTGTTTGCGTCACTTGGGGTTAATAGTGTGTATACATGGATGGCAATACTGTTTGTGTCACTTGGGGTTAATAGTGTGTATACATGGCTGGCAATACTGTTTGTGTCACTTGGGGTTAACAGTGTGTATACATGGCTGGCAATACTGTTTGTGTCACTTGGGGTTAATAGTGTGTATACATGGCTGGCAATACTGTTTGTGTCACTTGGGGTTAACAGTGTGTATACATGGCTGGAAATACTGTTTGTGTCATGTTACATACTGTCTGACTCACACTTGACTCACACAGAGTGAGTCCTGTAATTTCTATACCCTGGGATATGTTGAAGAACTTTTGACCTCATGTCAAACACAAGATATTTTGTAGTGAATGCCTGATTTTGTTTTTTTTCAAGGCTGTGCGTATGTTGACCCTGCATTAGTGTAGCAGATCCGAAAGCATAGTCAGAATATACATGATATATTGTACATGCACCTTGTGTATGCCGATATGTATACATTTGAACTGTTGCACCAGTAGTCGTAAATCTGCCAGGATATATCGTACGTGCACCTTGTGTATATCGATATGTATGCATGTGAACTGTTGCACCAGTAGTCGTAAATCTGCCAGCATATATCATACAAGCCACTCGGCTCATCAATTTCTTATATTGTGGCCGGAGGCATGGCACTTTCTGTTTTATGATGACACTGCATATTGCATATATCAAAGATTAATTTACATTTGGTTTGGTCACCATGTACGTGACGCTGTACAGTGTTGAAGCACTGGAATATGGGCTACTTTTAAGAATGTCTTGATCTACTCATTTCTATGTATGGTATGTCTGATGTTGTGACAAGTGTTAAAGCTTACAGGGGCTACCTTATCTTCTCCAACATGCGGAATATTACTTTAGTAAGTTTCCATACATAAGGATTGCACGTTTCCCTCAGTGATTACCCGGGTGTGTCTACTTTCAAGTGGAGATAACTCTGAGTAATAACTTATCAGGTTTTGAGTCATTATTAACATGGGGTCCCAGGCTGGTGACATGTGGCACGCTTCACTTGATTCCCAAGAATTTTATTGATGTCACATCATTGCACATACTCAAAAGGTTTAAGACTATCATTTATGATATTTCATTGTTAATCAACCAATGACTCTGAACATTAAGTCTGCTTTTGTGTGGTAACCATATTTGTGTCCCATTCACAGTTTGTTTGCCTAGAATATCTGTCTCACAGTATCCATGTCCTAAAGCTTGTCATCGACAGTAGAATGTTGACTTGACTTGACTTGACTGCATAGTTAAGTAGCAGAGCTCTTGCTTTGAGTTGGGTTTCATAATGCTTTGAACAGTATTTCAGCTACATTCTGGCATGTCAGCTCGGGAAGATAGTCTGTGATACATGATCAGTGATTTTGCATGAGTACCGTTAACTTTATTTCATAATATGTCACCAACGTCTTGTATGATCTCAGAATGTGTTTGCTACTGCGTACATAACACAGCTTTCAGTAACTTGTAAATACTTTATTTAACTTTGCCAAGTGTTTCCAGGTCATTGGCCTCTAGTGAATGTCTGATGGCATGTCCTCTACACAAAACAACACTTATCAGTTGAATCTGGCCTTTCTCAGTGTTATCTCTTTGAGAAACATTCAGACCCTAGTTGTAGGAGTGCATTGTTTCACCCATAGTATGATACTAGTTGTACCCGTTTAATTGTCATAATATGTTAGGTTCAGACAATTCGGCTTAGGTAGTAATATTCACTGCTTTCATATAAGTGTATCCACTTTTAAGCCATGTGTCTCAGTTGAACATTTGTGATAAGGTCATCAACCATGACCATTTATCCCTCGTCCTCGGTTCGTGAAAAAAGAAAACGTTCAATGGATCAAACAGTTGCAATGCATATGATCAGATTGCCTTTTCCAAATAGTCGATCATTTACCTTTGTGCTCATTTCTCTTGTCAGTGTAGAATTCTTGTTCACATTGCTAATACCTTTATCTTTCTAAACTGTGTGTGCACCATCTCATCTTTTTAAAGACTGCCCTTGGTTTAACACAGTTACATTGTATGGACCTACCTTATCTTGACTGCTTTTGTTTACGTTGCTAGATTTTACTTACTTAGTTAATTGTTTATTGGCTGGTCAGCTGTGTCTGAATCTGGTCAGCCAGGTCTAGAATTTCTATAGCGCTGGCCAGGGGTCCGGAAAATTTAAAAACCCAATCGGACATTTACATTTATGCCACGTACTCAAACAGCGTGTTTTAGTACGACTTTTTACACACAAATTACAAGTTGTTACGTATTCGTAATATGATGAATTATGAATTGTTTCAATTTAAATTGTTTAATTCACCGGACAATTAATAACAAATAATATCGTTTTAGATATATATGGAAAACATACGTTTGTTTCTGTTATAATAACGATCTGTCAACGTTGTGAACGGTCTAATTAATATTCATGAGTCTGCTCAAGTGTACGCGTTGTAACATTTGCATCGAGACTATTATCCCATATTTGGTTATCACGTGACCTCACGGGAAAAGTGTTTTTTTTAAACTAAAGAATATTTAAAAACAAGACATATAATATAATCATAAATCCTAAACTATCGTTGAAAGCAGTAGTTATTTGAATACTTTTTCATCTGTACTTAATTATTGACCATAAAAAAATTTGATATCGATCGTCCGAGAAAGCAAAATGGCGGTCAATCAAGATTCAATATACGACTAGCTTCTGAAAACAATAAAATCTGCAAATCCTCGTTGTATGTCAACCAAGTGAAAGTCGTTAGCCACGACTTACAAAATGATCATTCAGACTTTGAGGGTTTGGCATATCCGCTCGACTGATCTGCATCGGTCGACTGGCTGTTGTCACGCTTTCGCTTCTTGACTGAGGTTACGTATCGTAGCATTGTGAGGATAATGAGGTACATCGATGATGCAAGGTATTTATGTACAGTTGTAAACACATTTTACTCAAATTAACAAGATGTTCTCAGTAATTAATCCTCGATTAATCAGTGTCAACTCATCTTATTGCCTATTACAGTGATTGACCGATTGGACTATCATTCTAGGTACGATGTATTTACAGCAATCAAAACAAACAAAGCTTGTCAGTGTAGATAATCTTCATTGTGTTACAACTGCAGACAGAAATTGCTCAGTCCTAACTGTTGATCATGTCCGGTCAAAATTTAAGAATGTCCGGACAGAAAAATTTAAATGTCCGGTAAGCAATATTTTAGACCGGACATTTGAGATTCCCAATCGGACATGTCCGTCGCATATGACGGTTTCCGGACCCCTGGCGCTAGCTGATTAGCATCTGCCAGCTCGTTTGACTGGTTTCGACAGCTTGCATCTCCATGCGTTACGTATTATGATAGGCGTCTTGTAAACTATGTAGTGTTTACTGGCTTGGGAATGTGAAACTTAAAGTAGAAGAATATATTTGATTTTGATAAAACTTGAAGAAAAATATCATGATTTTCGCACTGTTATAGTATGTTGGTTGGTTGGTTTGTTGCTTAACTCAGCACTCAGCAATATTCCAGCTATATGACGGCGGTCTGTAAATAATCGAGTGTGGACCAGACAATCCAGTGATTAATATCATGAGCATCGATCCACGCAATTGGGATCGATGACATGCATCAACCAAGTCAGCGACCCTGACCACCTGATCCCGGAAGTCGTCTCTTACGACAAGCATCCAAAATCATGTAAATCTTTTAAAATACCATGTTTCCATGCAGTGTCAAATGCCTCCTCTAAATCGACAAGGCCCGCGAAGATCCGGGATAGAATAGGTCTTCATAAAAGATGTAAATTTATCCTGATCTCATTGGGCTAATAACCAACGTCATTGACAGTGTCATTAGGATTGTGTGGCAAAATGGATTCTCTTCAATTGTTCCCAGGGATTACAGCCCTAATCCGGATAGTGGAGGTTTCTATCCATGTCAGTCAATGCGTTGTAATGCAACCAGTGTATTTTCAGAGGTGGAATTTGTCCTGCTTCGTTATCGTAAGTGTCAAGGCATATTGTGTGAATCAACATGATGACATATAATGTTTCAGTGAGTTAGTTTGAGTGAGGTAAGATTTATAGTCACATCGGCAGTATTTAAGCCATATCTTGACTAACTAAAATTATCCATAATATATATATTTAAAAGATAAAAGCCTGAAACCAGCAACTGAAGGAAGATCACTTAACTGGGAAACACGGGGACGTACAGTACTTTTGGTACCTACATGATCCCTGACCCGTGAAGATTCCGGGGTAGAATAGGTCTTCAGCAACCCATGCTTGCCGTAAAAGGCGACTATGCTTGTCGTAAAATGCGACTAACGGGATCGGGTGGTCAGGCTCGCTGACTTGGTTGATACATATCATCGATCCCAATTGCGTGGATTGATGCTCATGATATTAATCACTGGATTGTCTGGTTCAGACTCGATTATTTACAGACCGCCGTCATATAGCTGGAATATTGCTGAGTGCGGCGTTAAACAACAAACCAACTAACAAACATGATCCCTAGCAGGATTTACATCATCCCTGTTGGTGATTAGAGACAGATTTAGGCGAATAAAAAGAACACATATTCTGCAATTAAAAAGATCCTTGAGAGATGATGTCTGAAATATCTATCCCTTGTGATGGCAAAATCAATACAGCCAAGCAGGACATGTTTGACTGTGTTTCTCTCCTCACAAGGTATACAAAATGCAGGATCCTCACCTTTCAATAAATATTCACGTGTATATCTGCTATGGTGAGTGAGGTAGTATTTAAGCCATACCGTGACGAGAAGTGATATACATTAATGATACATATATTTAGACGAAATATATAGCTGCCACAGATTCGATTTAAAACTAGTTGAAAATATTAAAAAGCAGTAAGTATCAATGAACAACACAATATAAAAATGGGCTAGAGATCGTCAGTCACTGAAGGGTGATCACCATACCAGGGACCATGAGGACTTACACCACCCGTCAGTAGCTGGCGATAGTTTACCAGTTAAGCCTAAAATTATAATACTACGTTTAAAAGTCTGGCATGCATAAAAATACTTCCAATGATGTGGAACTTACATACCCTTTGAGGGGTACAATAATTTTACGCTACTTCAATCCCCACCCCCCTTTTAATCCTTAAAAAAAGGTCCTTAACTGTTTTACACTATAATATTTATACCTTGTGATGGAAAAATCAATACAGTCACGCAGAACATGCAATCATCACAAGGGATACGAAACGGAGGATCCTCACCTTTCAACAGATATTCATGGGTATATCTGTTGTGGTCAATACATTGTCACATAATTACCTCTTCAAATCTGGACTGACAGCCCGGGTATATCAGATAATTGGTTCAATTTCATGTAATTTATTTATACCCACTTGGGTGTCCCACTTCTTTTGCATCAGATCTCGATGTAGCATCTGATGAGAGGTTCAGTATCAGTGTATGGGATACAAAGTGGCGTCACAGATTTGTTGAGGGCTGCTTTTGCGGCAGCATCGGTCATTGTGTTCCCAGTGATTCCAACATGGCTGGGTAACCAACAGAAAACGATGTCGCATTGGCCAGTAGAAAGATCATTTAATAATACAACAATTTAAAAGTGGTTGCGTGGAAGACATGTGTTTAATAGCCTGGATGCAAAAAGATAATCTGAAAAAATTATGATCTGTTTATGTAGAGATTGTCTGTTGATGTATTGAAGTGCTGTTAAGATAGCATTTGCTTCTGCTGTAAAAATAGAACAGTTATCTGGTCATCTGGATGAGATAGTCCTGGATCCAATGACAGTGGCGCTGGCAAAAGCGTCACCATCCTCGGATCCCTGTGTCAATATTGATTTGTAAGTATCATATATGCTTCGTAATTCATTATATTGTTGTTGATACATTAGTTGATTTGTGTCGTATTTCTTTAGTTTAGTTAATGAAAGGTCCGCCTCTGGCTTCACCAACTGCCATGGTGGAGAAGTGAAAAGCTGAGTGGGGGCAATATTTCCAAGAATTATTTGCGCAGCAGAAATATGTGATTATATTCTTATTCCATGTGGTGGAATAAGAGATAATTTGGTTGGTAGAGATTTTTCTTATAGAGGATTAAAAACACGGTCATCAGCTGGATTGGATTTCAAAGAACGTAATTTAGTTATATATTGCAAAGATAATTTAAAGCGGCGTCGTTGAAGGGACAGCTCATCAGCCTCCACATACAGACTTGGTATCGACGTAGTTCGAAAGAGAAAGCCTCAATTGGTGGTGAATAGGATCTAGAATTTTTAAATTGCCTTCACAAGCTCCACCATAAATGATGGAGCCATAATCTAGTATGGAGCGGATTAGTGCTCTGTATAGTTGAAGGCGGGTTTTCTGATCTCCTCCCCTCTTAGAGTTTGACAAAAACTTTCAGTAAGTCCTTGCCCTTCAGACATATATTCTTCAATATTTCATGGGGGGGGGGGGGGGGGGGGGAGCAGCTATTAGTATTACCCAGCATCTCACCACGTGGAGGTTGCTCTTCAGCTCTTCATGAGTGCCTAATGTTTCAGTAATTTCGGTAGGAACTAGTCATTGACATCATGAACATCGATCCATAATTCGGGTTACGATGAATGACAACCGAGTAAACGAGCCAGACCACGTGATCTATTTAGTCGATCAACCATTTAGCGTTTCTTGCTGGGGAACGATATTCCTCAGAGGAATCACCACGTGTTCGAACCATATTTCAGTTATAGTACGGTGTGTAAGCTTAATGTGGGACGAAAACCCGAAACCAAACGAGGCAGGTCTTTGACGTTAACCAATGTCCCAAATCCCACGACCAGGTTTGGCGCTGACAAACCTAGCAACATCGTCAGGACGAACCGGTATTCGTACCACGATCATAGTTTTCTGGTACACATAAGGGACGCAACTCTGCACAACAACTGGCCCACTGCAAAACTATTAGTTAGTAATTTCAAACATGTAATATGTTAAACCTTATATGGGTTTGTTCATTCTCATGAGCATGTGAGCTTTTTTCTCAGTGTTCATAACTGTTTTAAAATGTCCTGAGACTGATGTTTATTAAATATCCTTTCCGACTTTTTCTTAACATTTCTAGCCTGTTGGTAATGATGAGGAGCCTGTTGAGGATAGATTTCGTAGCAGTATCAATTCCTACTTCCGAAAAAGTTTTAATTGGACCAGTATCATCAATATAAAAATCCGAATTGATGTCAGCATTACGTAAAGAAATGAAAGTAACCAAATCAGATTTCTTAAATTTCCGTTTAGTAGGAGGTGTATCTGCCAAGATTAGTTGGAAAATGATCACTGACACATAAATCCTTATGTACCGACCAAGAAGACTCGTCCAACATAGAAGGATTTAATATAGATGCATCTATTGAAGAATACATTACTGTTGTTGGATGTATATATGTATTACTACCATCATTAAATAAACATAGATGGTGTTTCATTAGGTGAGGTGAGGTGAGGTGAGGTGAGGTGAGGTGAGGTGAGGTGAAATTGGGTTTAACGTGGCGTCCACGATTATTGCACTTATATAGCGACGTGCATGTACGTGTGTGTGTTGGTGTGGCTGCTTGTACTAGTCCGGACTGATGCCGATTTATAGTGCTAGCTCACTGAGATACCATGCCGCACTTTGACATGAATACCCCACTCAGGCACAGTATACTGACTCCGAACCGACCAGTCCTTGTTTTAGCCCCTTAATGCCGAGCGCCAGACAGGGTAAGGTGTTTCATTAAATAAACAAAGATGGTGTTTCTGAAGCAAGTTCTCTGGCACTTTGTCAACCTGCGTAGTTGAGCCCCATACTGGATTGTGGCCAATTAAGTCCCCCACAAGCAGGACATTCTTGGAGAGCTGGTTAATAAGATTATCAGGAGTATTGACATGAAGATTTGAAGAAGGAGGTATGTATAATGTACAGAAAGTAATGTCAACATGACGTTATATGTACTGGGACTGCTTAAAGGTACGAAGTTAACGAAATACGACTGGGTAGTGTAACATTGATTTTTTTGGATTGGATTGGATTGTTGTTTCACGCCGCACTCGGCGGTCTGCAAATAATCGAGTCTGGACCTGACAATCCAGTGATTGACATCATGAACATCGATCCAAGCAAATGCGATACAATGACATGCATCAACCAAGTCAGCGAGCCTGACTACCCGATCCCGTTAGTCGCCTCTTTCGAGAAGCATAGTCGCCTTTTACGACAAGCATGGGTTGCTGAAGACCTATTCTAACCCTGATTTTCACGGGTCTTGTGTGTACACAAAGATTGATGAAACATCTTTTGCTCACATTTATTTGTTTGGACAATTTACTGAAACTTATATTCGCAGCAGTCAGTTCTGATATTCCCTGTTCATTTCGCATTTGGCCTTTGCTGAGCAGAACATAGTTGATGTCATTAAATTCATGGCTTGTGTTTTCCTAGTACGTTCAATCAAAATATGCAGATCGTAGTTATATTAACATTTACATCCTTCAACTCACCAGTCCAAGTATTCATTTCGGAATCAAGTTGAGAATCGGATTCTGGTAGTTGCCGTTTTGGTATTTGGGGATTCTGTTTACCAGTGGTTGTATTCATTGCGGTATTGCAAACCTGTTCCTTACCCGCCTCTGAATGCCAACAAGGGTCATGTCATATGTTAGTGGCATTCCAGCAAACTAACACCAAAGGGTTACAGGAATGTTATACTCCAACAGATCCATAGGATCAAACAGACTGATGTCCATGAGCCCCAATATTTAGAGTATATTCTCTAGGCAAGTGTCTTAAAGAACTTCATGAACAGAAAACTACTGGAAAGTAAGTTGAACGAGTCCAAATATATCAAAAAATTCATGCAGAGGGCTTGACATGACCAACCGAGAACCGGGCCCATTCTACCACCCGTCTAGGTGAAGTCAGGGTCAAAGTGGTGTGTTGGGCAAAGGAACTGCGTTCCTGGAACCAGTGCCCTCAACTACCAGACTCCGTTCCTCCTCCGACACAGTGGTGAACCCACGACAAACGAGTTGCCCAAATCGGTTGGCACTTACGACCAGCAATGGGATGCTGGGGACACCTTTTACCTGAGTAAGTGAGTGAGTTGGGTTTACACCGCTGTTAACAGTATTCCAGTTATATCGCGGCGTGTCAGCTTAATGTGGGAGGAAAGCCCGAAGTGATGCAGGTCTCAGACGTTTACCACTTCGGTGAAACCCACGAGCACGGGCGAACCGGGATTCGAACCCACAATCATAGGTTTCTGGCGTGCCCAAGGGGCGCATCTCTGCACAGCGAATCGAGGCGCCGTAGACGACTGGGCCACCCGTGCCCCCTTTTTACCTGAGCCGTGAGTTCGGGGAAGAATAGGTCTTCATCAACCCATGCTTGCCATAAAAGGGCGAATAATGGAATCGGATGGTCAGGCTCGTTGACTTCATTTGATGCATGTCATCGTATCCCAATTGCGTGGATCGATGCTCATGATGTCAGTCACTGGATTGTCTGGTCCAGACGCGATCTTTTTCAGTGCGACATTAAACAACAAACTAACAAACCTTCTACCGCGGGTCCCCAAGGGGGGCAAAAAGTAAAGCCTAGCAACAACAGCTAACAACATTCTATGATGTTCGATTTACCACCTGTAGCTATCATCAGACATGACTTAATACACCCACTGCCCTACTATTGTAACGGGAGGTAGGTGAAATCAGGTTTAACGTCACGTATAATATCATTGGACGATCTAAGAACAATCTTAAACTATTGGTTAGATTGTAAACTTTGAATATTCAATCTTGATTATCTATCGGAACTTTTTTCTATTGGGTGTAACAAGCAAAATAACGGTGATGATCCGATTATCGGATCACTGAACACCAGGTGTCTCACGAAAATGGCAATCATGTACCGTTAGTACCAGCCACTCGCACATTTTGCATAAAGAAAGTAAGTGCTTGTATGTTGCCTGATGTTATCCATCAAAACTAAGCCGGGGTTAAAATTGTCTTAAAAGGGGACACTATAATAATTTCATTTCACGATCCACCATGCATCATTAAAGAAGCGAATTCAGAACCACAAATGACCTTGGAACCACAAATGACCTTGGAACAACACATCTACAAATGACAATGAAGTGACAGGAATCAACGAGCCACACGTGCGAACCTTATAAACTCAGCACACCTCTATAGATTATACGTACTTATTTCCAATGAGTCATGCAGGCCATTGATATATGTGCAATGTACAGGTTGAGGGGGCAGGCTCACAGGCGTTACTTGTTTCAGGGAACTACATGTTGTGAACAGTTATTCGTAGTGCTGCAATTGGCGTCCTTGGACATGTCAGAAACATGATCGTGGTTTCCAATCCTGATTCGCCCCGATTTTGCTTCTGGGTCGTCAGCCCCATACCCCTGCTCCTCGTTTCACCGAAGTGATAAACATCTAGGATTGCATCACTTCGGACTGTCATCCAACATGAAGCTGAAACCCTTGATATACCTTAAATGTTGTTCAAAGCGGCGTTAAGCTAAACGCACCCACTCACTCATCCTACTCGCATGTATCTGAGGATGCCATGCGAAGTCCTTGACAGGGAAATGTTTTATGATTGATACTTCGGAACACGGGTCGCGGGTAACCTGATCGTTAATTATCATATTATAAGGATTGGCTAAGTCGCAGTCGCCTCCGCCTGGATACCGTGCCTCATTACATGATGTTGAAGGCTGAGAGTGATGATACCAGATGGATCATTAGCATCTTCTTGCTGTGTAAATAACGGGATCTTTATCTTGGTTCTGAAAGTGGCCACCTCAAGAATTCAGTAAGTGAGGAAATGAGAAGGCCGTGCGTGTGCGTGTGCGTGTGCGTGTGCGTGTGCGTGTTGTTTAACACCACACTCTGTAATATTCCCGTTAGGGCGGCATCTGTAAACAGTTCAGTCAGGACCAGACAATTAATTGACTGATATAATCAGCATCGATCTTCGCCTGATGAAAACAAGGCATTCCACAGTTTTCTTAAACGAGCTAAGGATGTGGGACATAATCGCAATGCCAGCGTTGATTTTGTTGACGGTTCTGTACTGCTGTACGGTACAGAAATGAGTGTCAACCAAGCGAAGTGCCATGTCAACTTGGCCCAGGCTCAGTTCTTCAAGGAGAGGCTATCTGAACCGACCACTGCATCAAGTTTATGTGCAGTGTGTTGAGAGGATCGGTAACCCTGCAGAGTCCTTCGCTTGGATGAGGTCGGCTGGCCTGAAAAGTGAAACAGAGGACTTTCTGTTTGCTGCTCAGGACCAGTCACTTCCCAGTCGAAACCGTCAATGTGTGATATTGCCTCAAAATGTAAATATGAAATGTAGATTATGCAATGAATTTGATGAGACTGCCCAACACATTGTCAGAGAGAAGTCCCATTCGCTGTCTGGGCTGCGTGTAGAGGAGGCAAGGGCCCTGAGCGGTCTGGATTTTCCGCATGTAAGCGTAAGCATGTCCTGCCCTGTCCTCAATGATTCCACAAAATTCGAGAATGTGTGAACATGGACTAGAGTGCCGTTGACGTTAACGGTGAGGTTAAATAGTATAATGCGCATTGATCATGCCCCCAAAATTCATGTCGGGAGTTTACTAATGTAAGTGCAGTTAGTTACCCTGAGATGTGAATTCTTTTCGGGGCACGACAGGATTCAATAGTAATTGGTAAGAATCTCAGATTCGCCTAGGTTATGATATTTGATTTCTTAGCACCAACCCACACCACCAACCCGAGGGTATCACCCAAGTGGTATATGCCCAAGTCAGGTGCCAGTTTGAGCATCCTTTCTTCACCAAGCTGATACACCATTATACTATGCAAAAAATATCCACTGTAGGTAATATAAAAAAAGGCACATTCTATTTGTTTTTATCAGCGTTTAATGAGGATATAGAAGTATGGGGGTAACGTTAATGTCAGCTTCCGTTTCCTGTATGACGGAAATTCTCTGAGAACCCAAAGCAACAAAACAATTATGAACAAATCTTGATTTGTTGTCCTTAACTGTACTACGAACTCTTGCCACAAATGTCAATTTTCCTGATCACTATTAACTTGGTTGTTATGTACATTTTAACAAATGGGGAGCTAACAGATAATTGGCGTGATAGGTGATAAGCAATGGACTGATTGGTAATAGGCAGTGGGCAAACGGGTGACCGGGGATAATTAATCCTGATAGGTCAGAGAATGGAAATGACAATGGACAAATGGAGGCCAGCATGATCATTAGCACCGACAAAGATCAAAGCAATGAATCCCAAGCACGAGAGGCAGATAGGTTCCCTGTCACGGTTCATGGCTGGCTTGTGTCTCCTGGTGTCTGATGTTCATTGAGTCTGGGGTTGAGTGAGTGAGTGAGCTTGTTTTTACGCCGCTTTATTCCAGCAATATCATGGCGGGGGACACCAGAAATGGGCTTCACACATTTTACCCTTGTCGGGAATCGAACCCGGGTCTCCGGCGTGACGAGCGAACGCTTTAACCACAAGGCTATCTGGGGTTAAGGGGTCTGAGGGTTTATCCAATGTTTTGGAAAAGATGACTTTCAAAGACTTAATCCGAAACATGTTCAGATCTAAACATGTCTAAGCATTACATTTTCACATTCTAAACTTAAGCAACTGGAATATCGTTTAAACAACGCTGAACCAGCCAACCCCTCACTCGCGTACTTAAAAGACAGTTATGCTTGAATTATCCACACTTATTTTGAACCAGCGTCAAGCGATTTGATAGGCGAAGAATAACCACTGATAGTTTAAATGCATGAAATATCTGATGATCATTGTTAGCGCCAGTGACGTACATTAATCTTTCACGTTTCAACAGATTCGGTGGTTTATAAAGGTGTCCAAGAAAGGTGTCCATGAAATCTTGTCCAAATGTGAATTGTTCCTATAATTGTATCACCTGACACAGTCAAGTAAAGTAGATATTTAACAAGAGTTTGTCACTAACACGGCTATATCCCCCGCCCTTGTTGCAGAATTTATGACATAATTAAATCTAAACAAACCCTAACCTTTTTTAAGGAACTTGTCTTGGAAATTGTAAAAAAAGAAGAGTTTGGAACCTAATTTTAGTCCATCTTGTTGCCATGTTTTTTTTTCTAAAATTTCTAAATAGCAAAAGGCACCAGTTCAGCATGCACCTGTCAAACCTGCAAAGTTTCATGAAAAAATATTGAACGGTTTATGAGTTATGCTCCGGAAACGAACCCCTACCATAACAGAACCTGAGTCCATCCTGTTGCCATGGACACCTTGAAAATAAAAATTTCTAAAATTTATAAATAACAAAAGGCACCAGTTCAGCATGTACTTGACAGACCTGCAAAGTTTCATGAAAAATGAAAAACGTATTGAACGGTTTCTGAGTTATGCTCCGGAAACGAAACGTGACGGACGGACGGGGCCCGTTTCTATATCCCCCGCCAACTTTGTTGGGCGGGGGATAATAACTCGTAAAGAAGATATTGAATAACTTGAAAAAATGACATTTATATACTCCGAAGGCTTCCTTCTCACATTGCACACTTGATAACTAATGATTGGAGTAGAGTGAGTGAATATGGTTTTACACCGTTTTTGGCAATATCCCACATGTACTCATGTGGCGAATCGAACCTGGTCCTGGTGACGAGCGAACGCTTTAACCACTAGGCTACCCCACCACCCAGGCTCATTTGGGAAAACAGGGCACGAACATGACCTTCGTCTCCTGAGTCAAAATAAATTAACTGGAATGTTCCTGTGCTTTTTCAGGTGAACGCTTGACTGGCATGTTCATGTGTTTGTGACAGGTTCGACCAGTTGGGTAAGTTACGCTCACCTTTTCGCAAACTCCTGATGTCATCTTTTTTATAATATAGGTCTGTTTGTTAAACCTCACTCACTCACTCACTCAAAGTAACTGATAAGTGCTAGACGTGAATACATTGTAATACAAGAAAGTTGGGATACGTCAGACTCAATCCCTTGACTTGCAAGAAACGACTTCATCAACATCGATGGGAATGAGATGAAACCAGTTACATATTCATAAACAAAAGGCCACCGAAGACAACTCCAATATCCACGAAAACCCATCTTTATTCTGTTATAATTATTTGAAGTATCAAACGCATGCGGTTCACCCCGGACTTTGTGACCTCCACAGAACCAAAGCGTCCAGATCAAACACAATACAAATCCAAGATCCATTACGTTATAACAGTGCCATGTTAATTATCCATAAATCTGATTTTCCCTACTCTGTCCATGAGCTTCATAAGGGCCTTGATGACAGACAATTGTTAGAGAAGGAAATAATCCAGCTGAAGTTTTTAAGTCATATCTGATCTCGGCTTTGATTTTATGGATTAAATGCTTGCAAGCCGTTTGATAGTTACCTTTACTAGATCCACTTGGAACACAGCATCTTGAGATCAATGTTGATATTATGCCATCAATAATTATACATTCAGTACGCTAAATTCAACAATGGAAAGGTCGTTTCGAAACATTTCAAACAGTGTTTTACGAGTACTGCTCTCACATCAACGATTTTGTAACAGGAGCTATAGTAATCATGGCCTTATTACTTGGATGATAATTACACGATCTCCTCCATGTAAAATAACCATTTGATTTTGTTTACAAAGTGAAATACTAATATTGAAATACAGATACTGAAATGGACTATCTAATGGTATGTATTTTAACTGTTATTTAACCCACCTTTCACTGGCTATCTTTGCACTCGCTATGAATCAGCCTTTGCCATCATCTGGCGGAACTCACAGTGTTATACGCTTGTCAAGAGGTATAACATTTATCAATATCATTGTCAAATATTGTTTATATGGAGTTTCGGAATTTATGAAAATTAGCTAATGTCCTTTGATATCAATCATTTTGCCTTAATTTTCCGATGTTGGGCGATGGGGATGTTTAGGTATGCACATAAACGTTACACCCAGTATATGTGCTGGCACGTTGATTGCGGAGAGTAGGAGGATGGGTGACCGAGTTGGGCACGTTGAGTTCGTCACACTGAAACACATGTTACGTCACACGTGGTCTCCCCTGCGGTAAGTACCTTGTTCAAAATAAGGCAGCAGCCTATAGCTAGATAAATTGAATATGTTTTATGTATATTCACGAAGAGTGAGTGAGTTTGGTTTAAACGCCGCTTTTGACAGTACTCCAGTTATATCATGGCGTGTCAGCTTAATGTGGGAGGAAAGCCCGAAGTGTTGCAGGTGTCCGACGTTTACAACTTCGGCAAAACCCACGAGCACGGGTATGGTGCTGACAAACCTAGAAACATAATCGGGGCGAACCGGGATTCGAACCCACATTCATAGGTTTCTGGCGTGCCCAAGGGACGCAACTGTGCACAGCGAATCGAGGCGCCTTAGACAACTGGGCCATCCGGGACCCCATATCCACGAAGAGATGGTAAGACGACTTTATAGCTGGTTCAAAATCCGGCTAGGGGGCATCACTTTGGGCTTTCCTCCCACATTAAGCTGACACGCCATGATACAATTGGAATAATGTTAAAAGCGGCGTTAAACCCAACTCACTCACTCACTCACTTAAAACCCGGCTAGCCCTGATAATGTTTCTAGTTTGCTAGCACCACACCCGTGCGCGTGGGTTTCACCAAAGTGGTAATTGTCCAAGACCTGCATCACGTTCCTCCGTGCTATAGTTGAAATGCTTTCCGAAGCGGCGTTAAAGTCAACTGTCTCACTCACTCACTCACTCACATACTCACATATAAAACGTGTTCCTCTACATGTACATATGCATCATACAATTTTGTAACACAAAGAAACTGATGTGTGATGTAACCACAAACTGGTATCGCAAAGCACTTCTGTCATATTTTTTGGGTTTGGTTTGTTGTTTAACGCCGCACTAAGCAATATTCCAGCTATATGACGGCGGTCTGTAAATGATCGAGTCTGGACCAGACAATCCAGTGATTGACAACATGAGCATCGATCCACGCAATTAGAACCGATGACATGCATCAACAAAGTCACTGAGCCTGACCACCCGATCCCGTTAGTCGCCTTTTGCGACAAGCATAGTCGCCTTTTACGGCAAGCATGGGTTGCTGAAGACCTATTCTACCTCGGATCTTCACGTCATCTTCTGTCATAAATAGAATGATGTTACATACATATGCAATATTGAGGAAAAGAATTTCATCGATCCTAGGATCATGTTGACCTGAGCTATCTGATGGAGGTCTTCCAAGTGTAAAGGATGTAAAATGACATCTACGTAATCGACAAAATACGAGTGAAACACCGACGATTCTTAAACACATTAATGCTTGTACCGTCGAAGGCGATTGAATTAGCAAGACAATTGCAAATGGTCGACCTCGTGAGATATGTTAGCCCACGCCACACAGATTATTTCTAGTAATTTTTGTGGTTGATCATTATCGCCGGTGGTAAGAGTTTGACGTGTAATTCCTGCTTGGCACCGTGCGGGCTGGGAACGGAATATCCCAAAGGTCCAAAGTGTGCTGGTAGAGGATGATATCTTGAGGTTCTGACAGCCCGAACTATATTTCGTATCGTTGTAAAATAGTTCCATCTGTTAAGTTCTAGCCAACTAATTTTAATTGCCTTGTCTTCTTGTCAGACAATGGCTAAATAATACTGATGTTACAGAAGGGTTAACTGATGCAGTGATACAGGCACAGTTTGCTTGCTTCAATCATAATAAACTAGTCGCACTTGAATTACACACTGAGCCTGACACATCCATGCTATTAGAAACTGTCATTTGTAGCATTTGGGGATGATTTTCCCATCTTTCCTAGGGATTACAGACACAGATATGACGGTGACAGGATCAAAACGATAGGTGATGGTTTAAAATTGTATCAATGCCTTATCAAAGTGGGTTTATGAAACATTGTTCCACGCGCAGATGACCATGTACTTCAACATGGAGCGGTCTTCTAACACCACCACAGTTCACTGTGCAGGTATGCAACCTTTGGCGTGCAAGGATACTGACATCTTGTGTTCGAATCTCAGATTCACGGTGATTATCATGCCTGGGTTGCCAGCACCATCCCCGTGGTGACCGTCATCACTGCATCACTGTCTGACACCGGTGGTTGGTTGGTTTGTTGTTTAACGCCGCACTCAGCAATATTCCAGCTATATGACGGCGGTCTGAAAATAATCGAGTCTGGACCAGACAATCCAGTGATTGATATGAGCATCGATTCACGCAATTGGGATTGATGGCATGCATCAACCAAGTCAGCGAGCCTGACCACCCGATCCCGTTAGTCGCCTTTTACGACAAGCATAGTCACCTTTTACGGCAAGCATGCAATTCAGTTATACCCCCTTAGAGTGTACGAGGTCAACGCTGGTTTTAGCGCTTTGTCGGAAATATCACAGGGAGTGATACATCACATGGACACTAGATGTGGGGTCACACATTATACCTATGCCAGGAATCCAGCCTGGACCTCGGGGTGGCCACTAATTACCTGGCTACCCCACTGGACATAACGAAAATGGCACAAGGCATTGCGACGACATTGGTGCACAATTTTCATTAAAAAAATATACAATATCTACTGTTCTTGGTACCTATTGAAGTATCCAGCAAATATACTCCAGTGTATTATCGATCATTTTTTTTTTCATCCTTTGCACTTGTGTTTTCATTGCACGATTGTATAAAATAACTAGTTTAATGCAACATGTTCATTACTTGTGTCTTATCTACAAGTTCCATATAAGGACCCCTAGACACTTCCTGGTTCCAAGGACCGCCTCCGTGGTCTAGTGGTAGAGCGTCCGCCCGCAGAGCCCCGGCCGCGTCATACCAAAATACATTAAAAGATGGCACTTGCTGTTATCCTGTCTGGCGCTCGGCATTAATGGGTTTAAGCAAGGACTAGTCGGCTCGGAGTCAGTGTACTGTGTCTGAGTGGGGTATTCATGTCAAACTGCGGCATGGTATCTCAGTGAGCTAGCACTATAAATCGGCATCAGTCTAGTACAAGCAGCCACACAAACACACACACGTGCATGCACGTCGCTATATAAGTGCAATAATCTTGGACGCGACGTTACCTAACCTCACCTCCTGGTTCCAAGCAATATACGATGGTCGTATGAAGCGTGTGGATCGTTGTTTACATCGATTACTTACAGGATGTGGTCATATAGTAATAGAATATTACATTCGGCGTTAAACAACCAACGCAAATGTATGACTTTTCTACTCCTTGTCGGGGTGCAGTTGTATAAAATGCCGTAATTTGAGTTGAGTCCTTTGGGCACCCCAGAGACCCGTGATCGTGGGTTCGGGTCCAAGTCCGCCCCGAAGTGTGTCTAGGTTTTTCAGCACCATACCTGCGCTCATCAAAGTGGTAAACGCCTGAGACCTACATAAACCTTCCTCCCAAAACTAAGCTGACACGATATAAATTGAATACAGTAAAGCGGCGTTAAACCCAACTGACTCACTCACTGTACTCCTAAGAAATGCTGTTTGAATTGAGACAACACATCAGTGGAGTTTTTGATTCATAAGATGTGGAGTTTGTCATTTTCTCGTATGTTTGCCGCGGCATGTAGGAAACTCAAACAAAGCCCAAGTTTTCTGTGGAACACCCACATGAAACTAACAGGATCGTGATAAATAACAAAATTACCGAGATACTTAGCGTAAACAGTAGGCATTATTTTAACACCGATAACAGCAGGAATCTCCTACTGTCGCGGAAGATCCAATTGTATCAGGAAAGCCTTGGCTAATAATTTCATACATATTTGGGAAGAGCAAAAAGTTTATTTCCGCATAGGATTTTATTTGTTAAGGTCACTTTAGGTAAACTATACACATGGTTTCTTAAGCAATGAGTGAGTGAGTGAGTATGGTTTTACGCCGCTTTTAGCAATATTCCAGCAATATCACGGCGGGGGACACCAGAAATCGGCTTCACACATTGTACCCATGTCAGGAATCTTCGGCGTGACGAGCGAACGCTTTAACCGTCAGGCTACCCGACCGCCCCCCTTAAGCAATGAAGGGAAACTACATGTACACGCGTGTACGGTTGCTATGGCGCGGTTGTACACACTCCAGACTGTCCACTGTTGGATGAGGAGGAACTGTTAAGCTTTGGTTCCTCATGCGAACGTGTCCCCTCAAGACAGGCAGGAGCTAATGTTAGTCACAACTGACAATAGGGAGACGACAAGTGTAATGGCCAATGTAGATTAGCACAATGGGCGGCGAGGTCAGCGCGTGTCTTCCTCTTAATTGTACCTCCGGCGGCAGGAGGACAAGACGGCGCCATGCAGCGATTTGTAAGGCCTTGAGATCAGTGACGAGGGTGGTTACAGCAATTCCAATGTGATTATTACAAGGATTAAAAAACCCTTTACACTACTGACCCGACGATGTTGACAATTGCTTGCTCATCAAAATTATCATACGATACGAAAGTGCTAACTACCAGAGGACAAAAAACCCCGCCATCTCACTATTTTTACAGTCTCTCATGATAGATAATCGATTGGCTGACAGAGGTGCTGAGCATTTCCGATTGCCTTTCTATTGTGAATACTAGTTCACGAGAACATCTGCTTTCAAACCTTGTGTGATCAGGGTTATAACATTCAAGGCCTAAGTTCAGCTGGCAAACGGTTTTGTGGTGGACAAATTTGACGCACCAGCGACAAAAATCATATTCGATGCATTTCTCTATTTTGACTTGTACCATATGTTCCCGTGTGATTTCTGTGATTCGTTGACCTGCATGTATTTATGACGGGTGCTACAGGTGGAGCAGAATACGCTCCCTTTTTCGCGAACACTTGGTATCATCAATATTTGATTGTGTTTCATACATACATGCTCGTAATTAATGTAGACGGAATCTACATCGGACTGTTTTCATCACGGAAATTTCTATTTGACTATGTAAATGTTTTCCGCTTTCTTTAACCCGTCTGTCTACTGAAGACTGTTGTGAAGTTAGTGGCACTTCGAGTATGTTGATTAGTTCCAGGCGTGTGGGCAGTATGTTCACCGATGAATACGGGCTGACAACATCATTATCAAAGACCGCCCCCCGTGGTCTCGTAGTAGAACGTCCGCCCGGAGAGCGGAAGGTCGGGGGTTCATTCCAGTGCCGCGTTATACCTAAATACGTTAAAAGATGGTTACCCTCGGCGTTTAAGGCCTGAAAAGGACTGGTCGTCTCGGAGTCAGTATGCTGTGTCTGAGTGGGTTATTCATGTTAAACTGCGGTAAGGTATCTTAGTGGGCTAGCACAATACAATAGGCATTGGTCAAGACTAATACTCACACTCACGCGCGCGCGCACGCACACACACGCACACACACACACACACACACACACACACACACACACGTCGCTATGTAAGTGCAATAATATTGACCGCGACATTGAACCCCATTTCACCTCACCTCATGATCAGGGCAATCATCTAAGCACTTACAATAGTATGACCTTCACACGCTAGAGGGACGTAAATCTACACACGTTGTGGCTCAAGAACATCACTGTGTCATCCGTGTCTACATCATTTGTAATTCGGACAGATATTAATAGTAACTGAAGAAAACGACTGCAACTGATCTGGGAGGACCAGTGTCATATGTAATGTTTCGCTAAATGGAATGATCTCTTTTTGGAGAGATAATCAAGACAAATTCCTCTTCTGGCGTTGACGTGTTGAATCATATCGACAGTCATAATTGACAATAACACATCTTTGCAGACAGAACGCCCCAATCAGTAGTTTCAATGTGGAATGAGTAATGAAAGTAACGAATATTAATGAGATCATCTGACGCGAATCTTTACAACGTCAAGGAAAAGCCTGCTATTTGGAAAATGGTTTATTAAATAATGTATTCTAATATTGATAACTAGCAAGTGGCATTCGAACAGCAATGTTTTGTGTTGTAACAAAGACTGTGTCGAGAGATGTTGCCTTTTCGTGATACCTTGATCTAAAGAAAAACACGTTGACTTTGATTTCATGTTTGCAGTTGATAACTCTCCATCGTGGCGGTTTGTTTGGGGTGAGAGTAGTGTGAGTGAGTATGCACTATTCCAGCAATATCACGGCGGGGGACACCAGAAATGGGCTTCACCCATTGTACCCATGTCGGGAATCGAACCCGGGTCTTCGGCGTGACGAGCGAACGCTTTAACCACTTGGCTACCCGACCGCTCCTGGGTGAGAGTATATTTACTACATTGACACTAATTATACAGATGTTTCCTTGAAAATATTGTTTAATCAAATACCTGCTTCAGAGATAAACACATTTCCGTGTTCATAAAAATATTTCCTTGCAACAATGACCGGGAATGCATTGAAAAGGTCACCTTCATCTGTTGCAAAAATTATATGCACGAGTAAGCGGACCTTAGCCAAAGCATCATCTTTAAATGACATTATAATGTCATGGCTCGGGAGCGAAATGGTATGATCAATTTGCCTACTTTGTTGTCCGACTGATGTTGCCTAAGACCCCATATATTAATTGTTATTGTTGGTTCAAGATCACTGTCTGGGCTGAGAAGTGAAAAGTAACGACCTGTCAGGAACTGTTTCATCTGCACACTGCTTTTCGAGAGCACCCGATGTGAACCGCGCATCTTGTTTTCGCCACTATGTTTGTCATTTGTGTCCAATGGAATTTGTGTCGGCAGACAACCGAAACTGATCATTCTCCGATGTTGACGTCAGTTACTTTCAATGTAAACATCACTGGGCAGTTGCAACCACCACTTGAACATGTGGATTGGCAAGTAGAAAGATTAAAAGGTACATTTATTTATGTTATTCTTAGAGCTAGAGGACGACTCGAGGGCCCCCTATCAAATGTCTGAAAGCAAGAATCTGCAATGAATCATGATGCGCAATTGATTATTGACGGGTTGACTGCGTTTATACGAACTAACGACTTGGTTTTCTATTTCAAATGGGATTTACAAGAATACCCGGTTTTCTTTAAAGTTTACCATTTTTCAAGCGAAGGTTACCAACGGTGCTTTTAGAAATGTTACCTTCGGCACAATGCACTCAAGGAAAGATGGTATTTGAAAGAGGAAAAAAGCATTAAATTTTGGTAAACGCTTGAATATGCAGCATTACAATTTGAGGAATAGTTTACACGTATTTAAAATGTCTTTAAGAAAGATTAGTGTTAATAATTTTGATACAGCTTAAGCAAGATTATGAGGAGGGTTTCCAGTGGTCCGTTTGTTCCTGTAAGCAAGGCATATGAGGCTAGGAACCTTACTCAAGAGGGCACTTAAACCATGGTATCTGTTGGATTGACTTCTTTTGAGATTCGAATGCAGCAATACATTCACACTTGGTAATCATGAGCTGAGTGAGGCTTTACGGTGTTTTGAACAGTAGCGTTGTTTCAGCTTTATGTCAAAGAAAACCACATTCAGCTGACACGCCGTGATATAACTGGAAAACTGTTAAAAGCGGCGTTAAACTCTCTCACTCACTCACCCACTCACTCACTCAAAGAAACACTTTGAAGCAGATCGTTTAACATCGCGTACGACAGTACTGCTAGTGCGGACCTACAACCGGTACTGTTTAGGGCCAAGACTTTAAAGCAACAAAATCCTTTCAATATCCAATAAATATCTCTGCATAAAGCAGGGTCGATTGTACGATATCGACTTTTTCATGAGCATGTGTTAATGAATCACTATCAAATAGGACCCGTAAAGACCCGAGGTAGAATAGACCTTCAGCAACCCATGCTTGCCGTAAAAGCGACTATGCTTGTCGTAAGAGGAGACTAACGGGATCGGGTGGTCAGGCTCGATGACTTGGTTGATGCATGTCATCATATCCCAATTTACAGACACCCGTCATATAGCTAGCATATCGCCGAGTGCGGCGTCAAACAACAAACAAACTAAACTAAACACTATAAAATACTAATGATACCAGGTGTTCGCGAAAAGGTGAACATACAGTAAAACAGCCGTCACTATGCAGACGGAAATGCTGCACCAGATGAATGCGGAGTTTGCAATCTAAATCATATGTTGCAGTCTTTTTTTTATTCAACATTTCTTAGAAAATAATACAAATGGTAGTAATATGTCTCAGAGTCAAAATGACCTTGTCTGGCGGTTCGTCACCTCTATCTTCCTCTGGAGGCCCTGGTACGTTTTTGTTTTGTGAAAGACGTTGTTCTGTCATATCTGGAATTCCTTGGTTTTTCGTTCTTTATATTTCTAATCATGACAAAAGCATTGTCTGCACTGTTCTAGGCAATTTTTGCAAAATGTATATTTGGCGTTTGTGTGGGGGGAATTAGAGATGGGACTTTATTGCAGAACTCATTCTAACATGATTACGAATTATACTTTACATCAAGACACCGAAGGGTTGACGCCAGTTCCTTAATTGGTAGGGATTCAAAGTCGCTTGATTTGTTCTGTTGTGTCCATATTCTAAATCAGCTGCTGAGTAGATAGGCTTCCCATTTACAGTTTATGCGTTTTTAACCATAATTCAAGAAAGAAATAGAAACATTTCAATTGTGAAGGGTTTATACATCAAGACAAATGAAAAATATCATTTATGCTTTATCAATAAAGTTGGACTTGTATCGATTTCTTTCTCTTAGATTTATCTGTTTGTATTTTTGTTGTTTAATGCAGCACTCCGCAATATTCCAGCTATATGACGGCGGACTGTAAATAATCGACTCTAGGCCAGAAAATCTGGTGATTGATAGCTTGCGCATCGATCCACGCCACTGGAATACGATGACATGCATCTACCAAGTCAGCGAGCCTGACCAACCGATACCGTTAATCGCCTCTTACGACAAGCATAGTGGCCTTTCACGGCAAGCATGGCTTTGCTGAAGACCAATTCTACCCCGGACCTTCACGGGTCTCTCGCTCTCTCTCCCTGTGAAAAACGTTTACTCCCTCATATATATGTTGTTCTCGGAGTATTTTCCGATCTGCCGTCTAAACCAGATGGATCAAGATCAGCCTCGTTTATTGTTGAGAACGACAGTTTGTTGCCGCCGGTATTGAATGTCCTCAGCACCCCATTTCTTGTCGTATGAGGCGACTAAATTGAGCAACCTGTTTGCCGTGGGTTACGCCCCTGTGTCGGTGGAGGACGGGATTCTGGTGGTTGAGGGCACTGTAGCCAGGAACCGGTGTTCCTTTTGCCCAACACACCACTTCGACCCTAGACGGGTGGTAGAATTGGCCCGATTCTATCAATCAGCTTGACACGTCATGCCCTGTGCATGGAAATTTGACTTTCACAAGACCATCAATATTACAAATAGCTTTTGGTCAGGGAATATTATCATATAAATTATATCATGAATTTTGCCTTGAGTCCTATGCCAGAAGGCGGTGGCTCATTGGCCAATCTAGTGATATGGACCTCTGTGTTCTGTATTCTTTAGAAATGTGTCACGGGCAGAACCAGCCTGGCATGTATTCTTTAAGATATAACAGCTTTTCAAGTCTGTATTTTCTGGAGTATAACACCCTTGTAGCCCTGTTGTTGCAGACTTGCTTCCACTTCAACACCGTCCTTGTTGAAACTCGATGGCGGGTGGGATCAGGGTTGCTGAATCCTATTAATTACACCATGTCTCACCACACTCAATCTGGTTCATCAAAGAATTACAAACGTCGACATGTAGACTCTGTTTCTTCTGATGAAGAGGCAGTGCCCCAAAATGTTGATTCTTGACCGAGGTTCTTAGTTGATGGTAACCCATTGAAATAAGATCCATTTGCTATTTCCAAAGGCATTGAAAGCGCTTGTGGAACAGTGAAAATGTCACTCGTCTCCGAAGCGGTTCACTTCTTGTCGAATGTGCACGGAGGCAGCAATCTGTTAATCTGCTGGGTTTACAGCAGTTTGTTGCCACAAAGGTTGTTGTCTCGGGGTAAAGGACACTCGATTCGTGTCGAGGCATCATCAGAGACTATGCTCGTTGTCTTGCTGACATGAGTGAAGACGAGATTGTGGCGGAGATAAAATCCCAAAGTGTTACTGCAGTAATGCGTTTCACCATAAAACAAGATGACTCAATAATAAAACCACGAATCTTGTCACTTTTGATCTTCAACATTTGCAACATTCAATCAAAATCTGGCCACGGTGCAAAAGCTTGCACTCGCAAAACTGTATGCGTCCGTTGTGCAGAAGCTCTTGATTGCTCTGAGTGCACAAATGAAACACTCAAATATAACAACTGTGATGGCGAGCATGTTTCGTCTTCAAAATTATGCTCAATATTTTAGAATGAATACAAAATTCTGAAAATAAAATATACACAAAACACCACTTATCTAGAAGCAAAAATAGTTCAGGCCCCCGAACAACTGTTGCCAAAACTTATTCCGCTACAATCTCTTCTCCAGTTCCAATTCCGAAAGTTTTCATAATTTCAACACACTGTCAAACAGTCGTACAAGATCAGCGTATCATTTCAGATGAGTCAATCAAAATCAGCCAGTCTACGCCTCTAACACGCCTCTTTCCATATCTTCTTTTTTCAAACAGCGACCATACAAGCTGGCCAAACGCCAGTGGCACACGTTGAACCACTTAAAGGAAAGGCGATGCCCATGTGACAAGAAAGAAAAAAAAAACAGAAAAAGAAAAAGACCAGGGCTCTCCAACATTCCCTCCCGTTCCAGAACACCCATTGAACCACCATGAGTTTTAATCACATCACACAGTGGAATTGTAGAGGACTTAGGAATATTTTTTATGATTTTCATTAATTCCAGACTTTAAACCATCAGCATTTTGACAAAATTAAAACATGTTATTCCATATGACGTTCCTCCTCCAACAAGATGGAACATTTTAAAAGCTAACTGGCCATTGTTTGAAATACTTCCTTCAAACAAATTAACACCTGCATAGTTTACTGAAATATCTGATGAACTGAATAAAATAGCTGATACCTGTATTCCTAAGTCCTCTTCAAATCCTCCCATCCGTAAACCATTGTTTACTTATGACTGCAAACTAACTAGGAAGGCAAGGTAAAAAGCTGAACAGAATTTCTGTCGCCATCCTAGTGTCCATAATTTGAATAAATATAAAATCTTAAATGCTATAGACAGATGAACGCTTAAGCAAAATAAACTCCAATATTGGCAGAACTATGTTACAAAAATAATATCACTCAGATGTCCAAAAGATGAAAGGTAGGGTTCCAAATCCAGCATCCACGTCACCATCTTAAAAATGGGGATGAATTGCTTACTGACAGTTCACATATTGCTAATATACTGGGAGAAACTTTGGCAACACATTCTTCCTCGACTAACTATGAATCTAAATTTAACAAAATACCAACAGCAGCAGGAAAAGACAAACATTAATTTTAAATCATATATTGGGGAAGACTACGATGAAGTAGTTTCCATTCATGAGCTCCATACTGTGTACAGGATCTGATAACATGCATTATCAACTCTTGAAACATTTACCGGAGCCTTTTTTAGAAACTCTCTTGTCACTATTTGACGACATCTGGTACATTTCAGCAATGAGTGATGCCATAGTTGTTCCCATACCAAAACCGGGACGGGATCATACTGGTCCCTCAAATTATAGACCCATTTCATTGACTAGACGCGTGTGCAAAACCATGGATAGACAATAATAGACTGAATTGGTACTTAGAACCCAATAATTTAATAACAAATAATCAGTGTGTTTTTCGTAAAAGTCGCAGTACCGTTGACCATTTAGTTCGATTGGAGTCATTCGTTAAGAATGCAATAATAAACAAGCAACATGCAATGCCTACCTTTTTCGATCTAAAAAAAAAAGATTTTAACAAGATTTTAAAAAGATTTACATGACTTTGGAGGCCGTTTGCCTCAATTTATATCCGGGTTTTTAACTGACAGGCAATTTCAGGTCCGCGTGGGTTCTACCCTGTCTGATCAATATAATCAGGATCAGGGTGTCCCACAAGGCTGTATTTTGTCTGTCACTCTGTTAAGTATTAAAATAAATAGGCTCATTAAAGTTTTAAATGTTCCACTTGATGGGTCTCTTTTTGTGGATGATTTTAACATATCTTGTCGTGGTAAAAATGTGCATACTTTAGAAAGGAAATTGCAATTATGTCTAAATAAAATACATAAATGGTGTTTAGAAAACGGTTTTAAATTTTCTAAATCTAAAACAAATTGTAGTCACTTTTTGTAGGAAATACAAGCCTCATAGAGGCCCAGAATTAGTTTTGGATGGCAATCTTATTAAGGTTGTCAACGAGGCAAAGTTCTTGGGCATACTTTTTGACAGACATTTGACCTTTTTACCTCACATTAAGTATTTAACAAATAAATCCCGGAAGGCCCTAGGCTTGCTGCAAGTTGTTTTCAATTCAAAATGGGGTGGGGATCAGAAAACTAGAAAACTCTGCTCCACCTGTACCGATCGCTTATTCGCTCTAAATTAGATTATGGCTCCATCGTCTAGGGTGGAGTCTGTAAAAGTAATTTAAAATTGCTTGATACCATTCATCATGAAGGACTGAGGCTTTGCCTTGGTGCCTTCAGAACTTCTCCCATTAATAGTATGTACGTAGAGGCTGACGAGCCATCCCTGAAACACCGTCGCTTTAAGTTAGTGTTGCAATATGTTGCAAAACTTTATGTTAATCCAACTAATCCTGCATATGTTTTTCACCCTTCTTATGAGGATTTGTATGGAAAAACAGCGCTTATTACAACGCTTGGAATAAGAATAAAACCTGCCATTTCTGATGCTTTCATTACCCTTTCAGTTATATCTCCTACTCAGATTTTGTCTTCTCCTCCGTTGCAGTTTATAAATACACAGGTCGATCTGACGTTAACCAACCTAAAGAAATCAGATACAAATCAGTTACTTTATCAGCAAAAATATAATTAACCAAGAGGCACCTATAACACTTACAAATCTATTTTCACAGACGGATCGAAGTACGGTGGTGCAGTTGCTAGTGCCACTGTCATTGGATCCAACACCATATCATCAAGAATACCAGAGGCCAGTTCAATTTTTACTGCAGAATCTAAGGCAATTTTAACAGCTCTCCAATATATACAAACACAATCTAAACATCAACAGTTCATCATATTTTCTGATTCCCTTTCCTGTCTCCAGGCCATTAAGAATATTTCCTGTGACCAACCACTTCTACTTGAAATCTTAGAACTACATAATGATCTTGCTACTGGCCAATATGCCATCGTATTTTGTTGGTTACCCAGCCATGTTGGTATTATTGGTAACACAATGGCCGATGCTGCTTCAAAGGCAGCGCTCAACAAATCTGTGATCCCACTTCTGATCCCATATAATGATTATAAGCCTGCTATTAGATATTACATCAGAGATCTAATGCAAAAGAAGTGGGACACACAAGTAGGTATCAATGAGTTACATGAAGTTAAACCAACTATAGGTTACACCTACATACATGTACCTAGGCTGTCAGTCCAGATTTCAAGAGGTCATTCTAAGACGATGCCGTATTGGCCGTTCCCGGAACACCCACGAGTGTTTATTGAAAGGTGAGGATCCTCAGAGTCCGTTTTGCATCCCTTGTGATGAGAGAATCGAGGTCAAGCTTGCCTGTATTGATTTTGACATCACAAGGGATCAATATTTCAAAGTTTCATCACTCAAGGATCTTTTTAACATAAACTCTCATTTAATTCTTGGATTTAAAAAAGAAATTGAATTAATTCATAAATTTTGATGTAGAATGTTAAACATTTTATTATTTGGTAGCATATGATTATTAACTGAGATTGTTAGTGGCTGTACCCTAGATGAGGGTTGAAGTAGCGTAAAATTATTGTCCCCCTGAGGGGGTACATAAGCCCAGGTCGTTCAAAGTAATTTATAATGAGTGAATGAATAATCTTTATTTCCTCCATTATTTCAGAGAGTAATATAATTTGTTAATACAGAATATTTACAGGTACATTATGCAGAGAAATTGGCAATACTGAATATTTACATGTCTTGGTCCTGGTATGAGATATACTGTCTAAAGATAGATCATTGATCGCAGGTTCCAGGAGCTTATGTCTCGTGATACTGAAGATATTAATTCAGCCCAGTTATCAAGGCTCATCTCCTCTACAAAATTGGTTATACCACCTAGTAATGTCACAGGTTTTACTTTGTCATATGCACAGTCCTCAATACACGTGTATTGTTCGAAGTTTAAAGAGTCAAATAGATGTCCATAGAGGGTGTTACTTGCATCAGCTAAAGCTGTACAACATAGCATGTGATGCTTTATTATGTCATCGCACTCGTCATCACACATTAAACACTGTCCAGGTATTGGTAGTGTTCCTAGCTTCACAAGTGCATACATAGGTCTTGCTGGTATGCTGTACAAAATACACATATTCCACGAGGAATATGCGAGGTACAAGCTAACTGTGAATTTTACGAAATCTGTTTAATTCAGGGTGATCTCGCAGACCGGTGTGCCAATGAGCAGTTTCATGTTATTACTTTGGTCCACATATCCTTGGATGGAGTGAGTGAGTGAGTTGGGTTTAACGCCGCTTTTAACAGTATCCCAGTTATATCACGGCGTGTCAGCTTAATGTGGGAGGAAAGCCCGAAGTGATGCAGGTGCAACCCACGAGCATGGGTATGGTGCTGATAAACCTAGAAACATAATCGGGGCGAGCCGCGATTCGAACCCACAGTCATAGGTTTCTGGCGTGCCCAAGGGACGCAACTCTGCACAGCGAATCGCGGCGCCATAGACGACTCGGCCTCCTGTGCCCCCTCCTTTGATTGAATGGTTAGTTTTCATTAGTGATCTATTGTGGTCGATAATTCAGACTTCTTTGCCATATTGAGTAAATCATGTGTTACAGACTTACTATTGTCACTACCTGTTATATATTTAGCACACTTGAAATAGAACACCTTTTTCGGGGCATATATCTGTGGCTGCTTCTACACATCCTCCAAGGGAGCATCAGCTTCATTCAATGAGAGATGTCATAGTACACAGTCCCAGCGTCTGAATAGGTGCAACGGTCGGAGATCTTACATGAAAAGTATGTACATTACGTGCAAAGTAGCGCTGGAGTTTTGCAATTTCTTTGTTTTCTGTCTAGGCAGATTTGACCACAGTTCAAAGAAGCGTGAAATTATTGTTCCCCTAAGGGGGTACATAAGCCCATGTGGTAATTTATACATACCAGTATTATAATCGTAGCATATCTGTTCGCATTAATCATTGGCTAACCGTCTCAATAATCACCAGTGACTAAAGGGATGGTGTAAATCCTGCTGGGGTCCATGCAGGTAGCCAAGGTACTTTAAGTCCCCATGGTCTACCTTAGGCTGCTGGTGATACAAAGCCCACTTTTATATTGTATTGTTATAAATAGTCTAGTTGTATGGTCATTTACTAGTTTTAAACTTATATCTGTGATAATCTAGTTCTTTTACTGTCCTTTGTCGACAGGTTTTTAATCTTAATTTATGTATTGTATAATTTGATGAAGTCACTATTTGGCTGAAATATCACCGATGTGATTTTAAATATTAACTCACTCACTCAATGTCAGATCAAACATATAAAATGAGCTGAGAGGTATAGTTTCTCTTGCCTCCAACTATATTTTCAATAAGAGTTTTTGCAAGAGTACATACATATTTCGGGACTCATCTTTTAATATTCCGGGCTGGGGGTTGTTTATTGGAGACCCAATACTTTTCTGTGAACGTAGGGATGGGACTTTATCGAAAACCAAAAAGATTGTCCCAGAAAATGCTTGAAAAAAAATAGATTATGCTTCAGACTGTTTAAACGGGTTTTTTGGTATGCAACTGAAGATATATTATTGCAAGATCTTCCAGTCGCTTTTCAAGACATCCTCATTATCATTGAGATCACTAGGTTACAATGCGATTGTGGATCGGCAGCCAGGTGCTTGTGGTTATATTTAGCAGTAAACTTTGTCAATGGCGCTTTAGATGCTACATCAGCTCGTATCTTTATTCAAGTTCTATTCGTGCTCAATCCAAACTCTCTCTGTCCAAACAAGACAACTTGTCAAGACAAACAAGTGTTGGGACAAGTCACACTTTTTAATACTCCTTCAAGCTCCTTCATAGATTCTCAAGAGATAACTCAATTTGTAAAGTTGTTTATTCACAATCATAATTCAGATTGACCAGTTATCAATACATTAATATAATCACAGTAACTTTGTTTTTGAGTATAGTATGAACACCATGGTGTTAATTTAATGAGTTAACATTTAACATCACATCGGCAATATTTCGTGATGAGACAAAATTATACATTAATTACGAATATGTTTAGACTGTATAAAGTCCTGTCGTCGAAAGACAGAACAAACAACTAGATTATCATGGATTTTATCTAAACCTAGTCTGAGAGTATATAAAAGAATACATTCTGATTCAACAATACATTATAAAAATGGGCTAAAGACCAACCAAAGTTAGGCCACCATACTGGGGACCGTGGGATATTTCTGCTACCTGCCCGGTTAGCACAATTTACACCATCGCTTCAGCTGCCGGCGATTGCAGTCAATTTTAGCCATCAATTATAATTCACAAATATTCTACGATTAGAAACTACGGTAGGAATAACATACTTTGAATTACATGCTATGAATGACATTGTTTTACAATACCCTCTCAGTGGTCCCTATTTTGACTTATACGATATGTTTCCATGATCTTTCAGGTGTTTCTAAGTATTGTTTTGTGACATCAACATCTCTAACACCATGTCAACCTTTACATTACGATAGTGAGTTTATCAATTCGTTTTTGGCTGGTTTTAAGAAAATGACATTCAATGAATGAACACAAAAGTTTTCATATGGACTGTCATAAAGGCAGTCTATTCAGAAACCTCGTTGAAACCCTTTCTAAATAAATCATTATTTCGTGTGCTCTGAATCAATAACTCATGGCCGGCAAACTAATGCCATACGTGACAGCAGCGATGTAACATACAGCGGGATATTTCTTCATCTACACCTGGGAGTTACTTGCGGATGCACAATCTCCCAGAGACGAAGCCAACGTCGATGATGGAGGGAGCCCGCTGTTACAATTCCCCGGTCACGTCAACGGTGCTGACCATTACGCCCACGACGAGGTCACCGACGTCTTCTAACCAACTTATGTTTAAAATGTTAGGTCTGGAAATGGGGAAACTATGATCCAGAGCCTACGGTCTTTTATGAGAAACCAAATCTGGCAATATGAACATGTGCTTTTGCCTTACAAAGGATGAAACAATTGTCTGAGGCGACACTGTATAGAATTGTGCCCCTTAGACGAGTCAGAAACCTATGATCGTGGGTTCGAATACCAGATCCCCTTTAATTATAATTCTTGGTTTGTCAGCATAAAGTTACGAGTGAATTGAATGACCAGTTTTTCATCTACAACACGGCGTGTCAGTTTGATGTTGAAGACAAGCCAAAAGTCGCGCAAGTTTTTATCATAATTGTGGGGCAAGGTTATGGTGTTAAACCGTGGACAATAACCAAGGTTAATTGAGGATTCGAACTTTTGATAATTGGATCCTGGCAAGGAACGCACCGTCGACATGCAGCAGTCGAGACCATCCATCCATCCTGTCATTAATCCAACAACTAGATTAATTATTGTCACCTCTTTTCATGGCGAAATGTTTACAACCTAACGTGTTACATGCAGTTTCTTTACACTCACTTGGTAATAACAATGTAAAATGATCGATGATACAGTCAAAACATGAATGACGGTGTTGTTATTCGTAGCAAATTGATACCGTAGGGATATACAAGAAACATCACATTATCATTAAACTAGGACATCTGAACCTTACAATAACTTTCTCAGCAAAGTGAATATTCTATGAATCCCTGTAGCCTCAATAACAGATATTCTATCTCGCTACCGTTACCGTCTCGGCAAATCCTCCCCGACTCAATGACAGCGACTGTCAAAGTAAGAAAGGACCAATCAAGCATCACCAAGTTGCCAGAGTGTGGTTATCTGTTGAGTCTAAAGGTTAATCTCTCACTTGCCAGTTTAAAACGACACGCCTTCACCTCACGACCAATCAGATTTCTCATCGATCCGCTTTAGACATGAGCTCACAGACCGATTTATCCCAGATGGAAAGGAGACAGCGTCGCAGTCAGGCTCATGCCGACGGTGCTAGTAACGGCAGTTAACGACTAACATGAAAACACTTGTGAAGACGTTGGCACTTGGACAATGATGTGAAGGACATGTGTAGGTGGACTGTTGATAACTCAGGCGTGAGAGCCTAAACTTTGTAACGTGTGTGTGCTGCAAAGCGAGTTATAAAACGTGATTACAAGTTATAAGGGTGAACTTGGATGTGCCGGAAAGGTGTATCTTGGAGACGGAGTGAAAGCTGCGCCATTACTTAATACTAGTCGTATCGGACACAAGGATATGAGTACCGATATGTAAGTTTTCTGACAATCCCAACCTTGACATCGTTGTTATGTTTACTGTAGGATAGAACATTGATGTGGATATGTTATTTGAGACTTGTGATATAAGTTTGTGATTCGTGACCTTGCTAAACTTGACGTTGTTTAGTGTTTTTATTGATGTTATCAATCTATGCTAAACAAAGTATATATATTTTGATTATGTTCTTTTGTTAAATATTTACTAGTAATAATCTCTCGTTAATGTATATACAAAGTTGCTGATGGGTAGATAGAATTCTTTACAGTCCTCGCAATTGCGAGCAATTCGTTTCAATGAGCTAAATTTTTCAACAACGTTTATCAATCATCTGTGAACCATTCCAACATTGAATGCAGCAATTAACTACTTGAGGCAGTCTGTCACACACGCACCCATTAATTTGACTTTAAATGGCTGTGACTGTGGTCCCACTAACAATGTCTTACAATATGACGGAGCTGTTCGACAACATGACGGGATATGGAGGCAGTGAACCACCATCTTACGTCTTCGTCCGGCGGCTACAGACTGTGATGTTTCCGATAATATGTATTGCTGGAACGGTTGGCAATTGTCTTGCAGTCGGTGCTTTCTTCAGCAAAACATTGCGGAACACCTCCTGCTGTTTATACCTAGGTGTTAAATCACTGTCAGACATCGGATTTCTAATCAGTGTGTTCATCATATTCCTGTTTCGTGTCCGAGTCGGGATCATGAGTATACAAGGGATCTGCCAGATAACAATCTTCCTGTCCTACGTATGTCCCTTTCTTTCAATATGGCTCGTGGTGGTCATAACGTTTGAGAACTTTATCCGTATATCCCAACCTGCTCTGGTCCCCAGAATCTGCACAACGAGAATGGCCCAAATGGTCATATTCATTTACATCACAGTGTCACTTGCAGTGTATAATTTTCCTTTCTGGACCACGGGAGTAGACTACGGGATGTGCTCAGCTTTGCCCCAATTCCAACAAATCTCCATCGTCTATACCTACGTAGACAGTCTCCTGACCCTTGTGTTGCCGCTGGTACTGATGGTCATCCTTGTCCCCTTGGTGACCGTCAGTGCCCTTCAGGCCCACAAGAGGAAGATGAGGCTGCAGGCTGGGAAGCAGAGGAAGGACAAGAAGGCTTCACCTGAGGCACAAGTAACAAGACTCCTCTTTGCTGTGTCTATTGTGTTCATTGTTCTCCACACCCCAAGTCATTCCATAAGAATCAAGGAACTCGTGATGCAGCTCATCTATAACGTAAGCCCGTCTTTTAATGACCTTATTGTGCACAGGATCTTCGAACTGTTTTATTACCTAGATTTCTGTGTCAGTCTAGCTGTGTATTTAATATTTGGTGGTAACTTCAGAAATGTGTTTAAGAAGAAGTATTTCTCACGGTGCAATGGCAAAGAGAAGGAGAAAGAACCTACAACATTGGAATCTCCAGTGTCACAGAGACTTATCAAATGACTATGTAAAAATCACCCGTTCTGCTAACGATGGACTGTATAGACACTCCTGTGTGTTACTATAAGATAATATGTGATAGCATGATGTTCTGCATGTCCATATGTTAGAATGCGTCCACAGAAACATCTACCGGTTGTAAGAGACGACCAAATGGATCGGGTGGTCAGGCTCGGTTACTTGGTTGATAGTGTTGCCTGGTGGCCTGACGGCGTTGATCGTTGCCCACAATATCGATCTCTGGATTGTCTGTGCCAGACTCGATTATTTACAGGCCACCACCATATAGCTGGAATATTGCTGAGTACGGCGTTACACACCAAACCAACAGAGCATGTCGGTATGTCCTTAATACGGAGGTCGAACATACACATTTTTGCTGTGATATTTTAATGGGGATCACCATTATTTGATGGAATCAGGAAAGAACAAACTATTGGTGTATATTATGCATGATGCTGGTTCGAGACAACATATAGAAAATGATACCGATTTATTTTGTCGCTAAAGTAGATAGACGGGTTGTTCTAGATGGGAACAATAGTATTTTTATTGCTGTAATTTACACAATTCCTCCCGGTGTTTATGTAGGGGATAGAACTTTAAAAATGTGTGGGATGAGATGGAATTCAACTTCTAAACCTTTCTTTAACACTTGATATTGTACAATATATACCCTTTAAATATTATGTGTTTACTCATGATGTTATACCTGATTATTCCACTGAACAATGTGCGTTATTCAAGGGACATGTTTGATTTCATCAGATTATCAATTGAGTGGCAAGAATATATTTTTCACACTTATTTCGAACTATTGATTTATGTCTTTGTGTATTCTATTAAGTGGTATTAAATACTTTCATGCGCATGTAGTCAGTATCCTTTCACAAAGAAGAAAAGGTTACAGTGTAATGCCATTAGGTCGGAACAGGTTTTATAAGGGAAGATTTCCTCGGGGCGTTGATGTCCTGATTCACGAGTTCCACCGTATACAGGTTCTGTAAACCAAAGGTTTTGACTGTCCGACTGGTCATGATCGTTTTTCATTCAGTAAGGCTGTAAACTAAGCGTTATATTATACATTTTACGAAAGTACATCGATGCTCAAGATGACAATCACTGGACTGTATGTTCAAGATCTGATTATTTACAGACCGTCGTCATATAGCTGGAATAAGTGCGGCCTTAAACAGAAAACAAAACAAAACGAGAGGTGAGATTTCCAAAGATGACAATGGAAGCGCTATGTCCTGACTAACAGGGTTTCGATTTATGTGAAGGGCATTGTGTCAGTTTGAGAATAACTACTAACGACTAAAAGGATCGGGTGGTCAGGCTCGCTGACTTGGTTCATGCATGTCATCGTATCCCAATTGCGTAGATCGATGCTCATATCAATCGATTGATTGTCTGGTCCTGACTCGATGATTTACAGACCGCCGCCATGTAGCTGGAATATTGCCGAGTGCGGCGTTAAACAACAAATAAACAAACATAGAGGTACTATGCTTTAGAATAAATCATTGTACTCCATAAATTCCAGCTCGCACACCCTCACACACCGCACCTAACCCAGACTTTCAAGTGATTGCCTCACGTTCCCTATGGTCGCCATTGGTCGTTCAAACCAGGTATATTCTCGCTCGGGAGCTAAACTCCGACGGTAGCATTTTAGTCGTGATCGTGGCCGTGCACAGCGCACATATCACAAATCTGGTGAGGTTAAGCAACGTTGGTAGCGGAAATTAGTCATTCTTTGTTTGTTGTTTATCACCGCAATATATTCCATATATATATATATATATATATATATATATATATATATATATATATATATATATATATATTTATTTATTTATTTATTTCTATAAATTCTATAAATAATCGTGTCAGGACCAGCCAATCCAGTGATTGATATCATGATCATCGCTCCACGCAAATGGGATACGATGACTTGAATCAACCAAGATTACATACATACCGGGGTAATTTAGCTGGACTATTGCTGAGTGCGGCATTAAACAACTGACAAAGAAGCACGGGCTACGGCTGAGGCATGCTTCACTTCAGAATGTCCTCCCACATAAAGCTGATATACCCTGATATAACTGGAATATTGTTCCAAGAGGCGTTGAACCCAACTCACTCAATCAAGAATCCTCTCATGTTTCCCGTTTATGTCGGTAGCCATTCACAATGTCTTGATTTGTAGCCTTTTTCAAGAGTGCATTGTTATTCCCGTCGACGTTAGGTTGTCTTGTATAGGGTTTCATGTCATTGTCGACATAAACCATAACCATGGCAGATCTTAGAACCGACGCAAGATCAGCTGATCCCGATACGACCAAGTGGCAAAACTCTGCACGGCATATTCCGGTGGCTTATACTTCAAGAACATGACAATCCCAGCCACACTATCGACCCACGTGTGTCATCATTGTGCTTACAAGCATATACACAGTAATTATCCCCCGACACGAAGTGGAAGGGGGAAATGGGAATGGGTGCTGTCCGTCCGTCCGTCACATTTCGTTTCCGGAGCAGATCTTGAAAACCGTACAATATTTCTTCACCAAACTTGGCACATAGATATGTCTAGTGGTGAACTGCTGCCTTTTGATAGTTTGGGAATTTAAACAATAATCAAGTTTCCATGGCAACGACTTAGACTTGCTGATCTTGAAAACCGTACCATATTTCTTCACCAAACTTGGAACATAATGTCATCTCGCAGTATTGAATACATTTCCTTTCTTGTTGGTAAGTTCTGCATTGCTTGTGTGTATGTTCCTCCAAAAGTGTTATGGACACGGTTGTTGCATTCACGAACTTCATGCAGAAACACAACTCATTACAAATACAACAGTGTAACTGATCTTAAACCTACTCAACTGTATAAACACTACCTTCTATCCTGTGTGTATTCTTGTCAACCATATTCTGTACTTCACTTGCTTGATAACGATGTTAGAACCTGCACCGAAACCATCGCTCCTAATTGTAATATAGAAGTTGTTCATCCTGACTCATTACAAATACAGTTACATATTCTATCATAAACTGCAGATGGCAAAACAACACGAGTAATATTTTTTTTTAATGCTGCAATTAGGCCATTTACAAAAGGCCCAGTGAACATAGTTCACAGGAGCTAAGGCATTGCCCACAACCGGACATGTCATATTGGCGGGGGATATGAGTATTCAATGCTTGTTTTCATATTTGTACACGCTCACTCTGGTATCTGAATGACGTATCAACTATTTACCTTGTTCGTATGGAACTAATTTATTTTATATACTATTTATCCAGATTTGTTTAAATTGCCACATACCCATATTTTGATAACTATAACAAGATAATCTGTAAAATATTTTCAATCAACAAAGCGTTTAACGAGTAACACTCAATGGGTGTGACACCAATGTCCGAATGGAAAGCATGTGCAGTCATTCTATGTCTCTGTATTTTATAAACTCAGGCCGTGAAAATGATCAGACCGAGAAATGTGTGTCTATATTTCAGCTGAGTACACGTGTGGGTAAGGTGTAACGCCCCTTTGTAAAGTATTCCATTTACATCACGGCGTGTCAGCTGTGGGGGGAAAAGCAGAGGTGATGTAGGTCTCAGACGTTTACCACTTTAGTGACAAGAGCACGGGTATGGTGATGTCCATCCGTGAAACACAATCAAACTGTGACCCCACAATCACAGGTTTCAGACGTGCCCAAGGTACGCAACTTGCAACGGTATTTGTGTGCAATAAGTACTGTTTTTCTAAGGGAGTATTGTTCTGACTTACATGTTGTTCAGTTAAACTCATTTACATGATACGATTAATAACGATGTTTTGAGATGGTAGAACAACCATGTTTCCTTAAGAAAAGACATTTGGGTCAGAGTTATAGTCTATGTACATGAAACCTTAGTATATGAAAGATTGAATTGAAACATTGAAACAATGTGTCCTTTCCCAGATCGGATAATTATAAGTGAAGATGTTTCTGTCGATAATTCTGGAATGATTCATTTTTATAATTTGATTAGTGATCACACATATAAATGAAAACACATTTATCATTTTGCTATGCTGTATGATGGTGAATATGACCAATAAAACAGCATTATTCAATCAACTGATTAGATTCACCCTTTTAACGAATGTGAGTGGGTGAGTTAAAATTAAACGTCGCATCGGCATTATTTCAGCCATATATAGGGATTTAGCGAATGTAAAAATATTGATCAATCAATTGAATGTTTTTAACTCAAAATATGGATACCTTCCAAAAACTTTGGATTAAACTAAACGATTTACCAGGGTTTTAATTCTGAAATACGAAGACAAGAAGACAAATAAAAACCACAAATAGATAACTTCAAATTACAAGTACAGAGAAATGGACAGAACATTGTACAGAATGAAAACAAAGTAAATAACATGAAATATTATGCAAAAGAATTGTTTTATTCCAATTTGGAGATTTTCGTTTCAAGAATATACTCAGAAAACAAAACTTCTTACAACTGGAAACTGTTGCGATATTTTGTGATTAATAGAGCCAAGACATCATCTGTTATCCCCCTGTGCAGGCATGATACAGCCGAAAGCCCAAATTCATATTCCGATAAATGTAATTTAATCATTAAACATCTATTTGTCATCGATAGCAGATGTTGATCCAGCTGAAAGCCCAAATACATATTCCGATAAATGTAATTTAATCAATAAACTTGTATTTGCCATCAAAAGTAGATGTTGATCCAGCCGAAAGCCCATATACGACGGCAGTATGCCTCAATCTGTTAATCCTATAAATGTCTGCCTGGCAGCACTACCCGCTCCTGTTAAATTCCACATGTGTCTGCCTGGCAGCAATACCTGCATCTGTAAATCCTAAAGTTGTCTGCCTCGCAGCACAACCTGCAACTGTTAATCCAAAAGATGTCTGCCTCGTGGCACAACCTGCAACTGTTAATCCAAAAGATGTCTGCCTCGTGGCACTACCTGCATCTGTAAATCCTATGGGTGTCTGCCTCGCAGCACTACCTGGATCTATTAATCCTAAAATTGTCTGCCTCGCAGCACAACCTGCAACTGTTAATCCAAAAGTTGTCTGCCTCGCAGCACTACGTGCATCTGTTAATCCTATGGGTGTCTGCCTCGCAGCACTACCTGCATCTGTTAATCCTAAAGTTGTCTGCCTCGTGGCACTAAGTGCATCTGTTAATCCTAAAGTTGTTTGCCTCGTGGCACTACCTGCAACTGTTAATCCTATGGGTGTCTGCTGGCTGTACATTACCGACATGGTTCTATACTATATGCGGCTGTCTGGCAGTACGCATCCAGAAATTAAATAAAATTAACGAATGGGCTCCAGACTGTTCATCCCACGAAGTAAACCGTCTGAGCGGCCTGCACTGCAGGGGACTGTGTTCAAGGTCCGATGATCTCTGACAATAGGCAACCACTGTGATTACAAGAACAAGGTTGATGTTAAAAACGAAGCAGTAGAACAACCAAATAAGTACATGGTTATTTAAAACTTACCGTGATTGGTAATACAAGACAAAAGACAATAGCTCGTAATACATGTTAGTGCCATGCCATATGGATTCAATCACTAAAACTACATCAAAGATGCTAAAGAGGACGCTAAAGTGGATACTCAGCCGAAGAGTGTTGAACAGGATTCAGGTATTGTTTATTAGAACACTTTTATAATTTCCATGAGAAGTTGGGGACGGCTGTATCAAAGAGAAGCGTGACCGATTGCTAAAAAAACCAATTTCAACAAGAAATAGTTTACCAATTTGTATAATATTTTGAAACTTACTGGGAGAATTTATAGGAGCGCACGAGAAAATAGTAATGGTGTTTACTTTATAAAATATACAATTTTGACACTGTCGCATACCTGAAAGATCTAGGACCTCACACAGTCTGGACAAGCATAACATACAACCTCAGAACTGCTCACCATAGAACGATGCATGGATTACGTACAAGGACCTTCCATATTTCTCATATCGTCTCGGGGGCAAGGGTGGCCCAGTCGTCAAAGGCACCACCATCCGCTGTGCAGAGGTGCATCCGTTGGGCACACGTCAGAAACCTATGACACCAATTATGGTTCTGGGTTTGTCAGTATATTACCCTTGCTCATGGATTTCACCAAGGTGGTAAACGTCTGAGATCTGCGTCACTTCGGTTCTTCCCCCCACATCAAGCTGACACGATATGACTAGAAAACTGTTCAAAGCGGCGTTCAACCCAGATCTTTCACTCATATCGTCTCAGAAAAATGAACATTATACTTCCAAATGAAGATGGTGATAGTAAATTAAAAATGAATATATATATTAAAAAAAGAGTTAAACGAGGATACAACCGCCGACGTGGCAGCCCACGCGAAAACGCTTTGATGCACCAATTGATGTCCCCACTATATTTAAATATGTAAGATACTCCTGATGTTAATATTGACTTGATGCTTACTGGCAATACACCTCTACCTTATCATGTCAACGCAAACATCTTAAGGAGTTTACATACATATAAAAGAAAACAGAAAGGTTTGAATGAACAATGTTAGTGCACATTCGTTTCTATGTTGCTCGTCTTTCCGTCCTGTTATTAAATGCCAGTAGCTTAGGAAGTTTTAAAAGTTTTATAAAAAGCAATGATAGGAATGGTATATACTTTGATGTACATTATGGATCAATATTCTGCCAGGTTATACACTCCCGTCTCAGGCTTGGCTGCAGTGATCTTAACGCCGGCAAATTTGCCAGATTTATATCCGACAGCCACAGATGTTGTTGTGGCTATCATACGGAAGATGCACTTCATTTCTTTCTTACGTGTCCCTTAAACAGTACAGTAAGGCAAAACATGTATTATTTCGTAAACGGCTTCGATTTAAATTCAATTCTAAATGGTAATTCAAATTTAACGACAGTAACAAATCTTGAAATTTTGAAATCGGTGCACAGTTTTATTCTATCTTCTTGCCGATTTAGAGTTTTTGTCTGAGATGATGGCTTTGCTATATGATACTGAGATGTAGTTGTGCTGAATGTAAGTTATAATGTAACTGTAGTTATGGAAGATAATCCAGTAATTAAACTCTTACAGAACAATACTTATCTTTAATGCCAATTATACAATGTATGCTATTTCTCACGTCACTTTTAATACATTGCTATTTGTATATGTATCATGTTTGGGAGAGGCATTCAGATAAGCAAAATTTGCTTGTTTGCCAATCCCTCCACTTTATGGAAATAAATATGTTCATATCACAAATGTATTAATTGATTGTAAATAAGTTCATATGTTCTATGTACGCTGATATATGTTGTGATAACATGTGCCGAATCATTTTCATCAGAATATAATATGTTCACCCTAAAAGCAATATTATTTTCAGTATTTCTTACTGAAAGTTACCTTCTGTACGACGTGCTGATTGACAAGTTTACACCCACTGTTCCATTGTTTTAATAGTCGAAGAGATATTGCAAAAGAATGTGGTCTATTCACGTCGCTGTTTATAACGTTACAGTGACGTCGTTCTAAAAGAGGTCCTCAATAGATTAACTGAGTCATCACGTTTTGCTTCATCTGCGCAGACGCAGACATGTGGGTAATAAAGAGAAAAACAACACCGAATTTCGGATGTCTGTCCCTCGTGAAACAATGTTGAATGTCCTTCTCCATGGTTCGTAAAGTCCTTGTAGGTCGTAGATGATTTTCTAATCATGTTTGGAATCACGGGCGAATATGTTCGTATTTGTTCTTTGACCAATGATGCTTTCATAAACTTGGTTACACGCCGCGATTCCAGTTGGCTGCCATACAAAGAGGATCTGGTATTATTATTATTATTATGATGATGATGATGATGATGATGATGATGTTATATGTTATATTTGGGATTACACTTTCTTAGTAAAGAACACATTGTCCTTCCTTTTTTCGGTGGAATCAATAAATACAAGAATTTGAACTTCACTGAGAAAGTGTTATCCCAAAAATAACATTTGTTTCATTTCACCACTTTCTAAATGGCGCTGTGTAGTCATCCAAGATCACTGATTATATTTAGCAATGTGCATGAAAGCACGCCCTCGTGTGTGTGCCCGTACTCTTCTGGACTTCAACAAGTTCCAGATGTGACAAAACAACGTTTTTTTACAAAATGAAATCGTACCAGGACCTCCAGAGAAAGATCGAGGTGACGAACCGCAAGACAAGGTGGGGTGAAATCGTGTTTAACGTCGTGTTCCAGATTATACACGTGACGTTCATACATGACTCCGAGCCGACCAGTTCTTGTTTTATCCCCTTTATTCCGAGCACCAGGCAGGGTAACAACAAGTACCATCTTTTAACGTATTTTGGTATGACGCAGCCGGGGATCGAACACTGTCTACTAGACCATGGAGGCAGTCTAGACTTACTAGGAATGCCAATGGACTCCCACAAACGCAAGCAATGAAGAACTTATAAGGATGGTCACATAAAAAACATCACTGCCAGAGACTCCGTCAACCTCACATCTCTGGCACATGTGTGAGAATTAAGAATGAAGGAATGACAAGTAGCAACATCTCTTAAAACAAGAACCATTTCTTTGGCACTAGTAATGGACGCTAACATACAATATGAAAACAAAGCACTTCCCATTTCCACTTGTAACCAATGTTCATAAGACTTTCTTCCGTGAAGACGTTTCTGCACTTGTTACCCGAATGTCAATCTTATATCGAAATAGATCATGCATAAACATTCATAGAACAGCATTCCAATTTAAGATGCAATCAGTACCCAACCGCATCCAATCACTGGGAATTATCTCTGAATAATGAATATCGACAAGATTACCTTCAGAGTAGCGATGAATTAAGTCACAACTCGATCAAGTAGCTCACAAACAATAATCGATGTCTTGTTTCCGTGTTCGGTGGTTGTCTACATACATAATTCACAATACGCTCACAGATTTCGTGTATTCTCGTACTGTTATCATTGCTTATGCTCGTAAAGGCATCCTCACTCGTGTTTCTCTTTGACATAACAGGAATCAAAGCGGAAAACTTGATTACTAAAGTAAGGATGTCAACGTCAACACGGAGAAACTCTAGAGCATACAAATCGATAGGTGTTTCTGCGATCCTTGAAGGTACTTTGTCTTTGGCTGCTACAAGACGAATGTCATGTAATGATGATGATAATAATAATAATAATAATAATAATAATAATAATAATAATCCGATGAAATCTTTTATATCACTGAATTTGGCTTTGGCTGCTGCAAGACGAATGTCATGTAATAATAATAATAATAATGATAATAACAACAACAATAATAATAATCCGATGAAATCTTTTATATCATTGAATTTTCTGTTGACTGACATTGGGAGAGTACCCGGGTTTGCTTCCAGGAATACAGCCCTTCTGACAATTTGGGTAATGCAGAAGGCTGCAGTGTTGGAGAATCTTCACATTCTCCGAAAAGGTCTGGATGGGTTTGACTAGGCAGCGCTTCCTGGGAGAAGTCCCATTCACTGTCTTTGCTGCGTGTAGAGGGGTCAAGGACTCTGAACTGATGATGAGCCTAACAAGCCTGACTGTGCCAGGATCACCCAAACCCTCTTTGCGGCATTTTCTATTTTAATCTAATAATAATAATAATAAAATGAAAAACATGTTCTGTACTGCTGGACGGTACAGTAATGAGTATAAACCAAGATGAGTGCCATATCAACCTGCCCAAAGAGGCTACATGTATCTGAATGACCCCTGCATAGAGTTTATGTACAGTGAGTTGAGAAGATCAGCAACCTTGCAGAGTCCAACGATTGTGTGAAGTCGGCTGGCCTGAACAGTGAAACAGAAGGCTTTCTGGTTGCTGCTCAGGACCAGTCACTTCCCACACGAAACAGTCAATGTGTGATTTTGCATTACAATGTAAATATGAAATGCAGATCATGCAATGAATTTAACTAGATTGCCCAACACATTGTCAGGGGATGCCCAGCTTTGGCACGAACACAGCATCTTAAGCGCCATGATGGAGTGGCTCGATCCTTATATTATCGCCTCCGCCATGCTTGTAGTTTCGACACAGAGGACCATCCATGGGACGACCCAGAATGTAAAGAGGGAGTCATGGAAAATGATATACACAAAAATATTTGGAATAGGCCCGTATGTACAGCTCTAGACATATCCAGGCCAACCTGATCTTGTCCTTTTTGAGAAATATAATGAATCCATTTATATCATTGAATTTTCTTTCTCTTTGGAATTTTATGTGATTGACCAGATTGAGGAAAACCATGGCTAATGTGCGGACCTCGCTTTCGAAATGTCACGCTTGCATCCCAAGTACCATTTTGTCAGACTCCCAATTGTTCTCGGTGCCTGTTGTCTGACATTGGGCGAGTGCCCGGATTTGCTGACAGGAATGCATCCCTTCGGTCAATCTGTGTAACGGCAGAAGGCTGCAGTGTTGGGGAGTCTTCATATTCTCCGAAAAGTTCTGGATGGGTTCAACTAGCTATAGGCAGCGCTTCCTGGCAGAAGTCCTATTCACTCTCTGGGACTGCGTGTCTAGGGGGCAAGGGCCCTGAGCTGAGCTAAACCAGCCTGACTGCCAGGGTCACCCTTCCCTTTCTTGTTGCATAAGGTTATTTTCATCTGTACTGGATCGATTGATCAGAAACCAGGCTCAATGAAATCGTGCTCAAACGGAATTAAAAGAAATTGAAAATTGATAGAAAACAGCTGTTCGAATGAACTGAGGTTAACGTGTGCTGTGACATGTGACCAACATTGACAAGTAAACAACGTGCGGCTTTTTGTTTTGAAGCGGGGCATAAAGGATTTATTCTCCTGCTCAGGGATCCACGTGCAGCTTGTGTGCCGCTTAGATATTTATTTTCCTCGCAGGCGGAATAGTATTTATCCAGATCACGTGAACCAATCAGATCTTAAAATTCTGACATGGAGGCAAGATAAAAACACAGACCACCCAAGAGTCGAAAGAATTCTTTTCCTAGAAGTTTTCATCGTCTTCATTGATTGTACTGTATTTAATCGAAGTGGGTCCGATTATCTACTCTAGGATAGTATGTACTATTCCGTGTCACAAACTATACTCTTAAACAATGTAGGGGATCATGAAATATAAATGTCAATACCAAACATAGAAGAAAGATAAGTGTCATCTTTCCGAGGCAATGAACTAGGAATAATGGAGTTATATTTTGCCTGGACTAACGAGTCTATAGACAATCGAAGTCGCGTAACGAAATCGACATCTGTGCAGATTTCGATCGATTGCAGGATTTGCAAAGCATGTGTTTAAATGAAGGTACTCACAAAATTTGACGCACTTCGCGAAGTAAGACTTGTTTTATTACAATAGAGATAGTGATTATCGATTTAATCGTCTTGACTGGGCGCCGCTAATTTGTTTGTAGCAAGGGAAGTGATATGAGAGGTGTAATCTGATTGGTCAAAAGGAGGGACATAGAAGAGACATAACTCGTAATAGCTACTGGGGGCAATACGACAGAGCCCGGAAATTCCAGCCTAGCTTGGCAAGGGTGGAAACTGGACTTTTAAGTCAGTTATCTCCCCTGCTTCGGGAAGATGGCTAAGTTTGGGGGACAAACATCCTATGCAAGAAAGGTTCTGTCTGTAAAACATAACACCAAAAAACATCTGATAGTTTGCATATGCCGCACGCAGTAGCATCAGACACGTGAGTAGGCTGTCATTCCTGATTTTGATACTTTCAAGGAAAGTCGATTAATCTCCGTGGACCTTTATTTCTGTCAATCATATTGACTCACACAGTTTTGATTTACTTTACTTGAGTCACTGTTCGTGTATGAACTATGCGGCGTGTGCAACGTGTGTAGCGTCTACGGGCTATTGCAGGATACTGGCAGAAGTCGGCGTGCAGTGGCCAATATGTTCAATGTTTCACAGTCTATGATTGGCAAGAAACCCAACAAACCCAAAATGTTGACGATCGATCCCTTTCAGGGCGTTCCAGATCAGCGACAAAAGAGGAGGATAGACTGATCCGATACCAGGCACAACTAAATTGATCTTAAATGGCGAAATGAACGTCAAGCCAGTGCCTTCCTGAGACCTCATGACAGATATGGCGGTGGATCCGTTATAGTGTGGAATGGCATAACTATGACTGACCGAACCATATTGCTGGACAGTACTATCGGGACACATACTGACACTCTTTGTTGTCCCGTTTTCTAAGAGTGTGGGTGGACGTTTCGTCTTTCAGGACGACAATGCACGTGCTCACCGTGCACTAATCGTCAATGATCACCTATGGCAGGACTTCATCCATTGAATGCCTGGGCAGCCTGGAGCCCAGACCTTTCCTCCATTGAACACGCTTTGGAGCACGTGTGCGTCAACGGCATAGGCCGCCGACCACGCACGGCCGAACTTGGCCAGGCGACGCAAGAGGAGTGGGACAAACTCATGCAAGTTGCCATGTTGTGACTGATACGCAGTATGCCTCGTCGAATGAATGAATAAATGTTTGACAAATCGTGGCGGGATTACTACCGATCCCAAAACGTGAAGAGAAAGAGCATCGCTGAGTTCCTGTAGAGTTGCCAGAAGATCAGAACGATCTGCAATTCGTTCCACATGTTTTCGATTGGGGTGAGGTCTGGTGACCAGGCTTGCCACTCAATGTGGACAATGGTCGCCTGCTCCAAGTAGATATGAACGAGCCTGGCACGGATAGTGCGTGATTTATCGTCCTTGAGGATGAAGTCCGGTCCGATTGCATCAGCATACCGTCTCACGTACACATCCAGAATGTCACCCCTGTATCGCATATCTGTCATCGTGCCCTGCTGTTGGACATGGAGATCGATTTTTCCAAAGCAGCTGATCCCATCTAAAATCCTGATCGAGTCCCCTGAATAACGGTCATGTTCATCTACCCTGGAATCTTGAAATCTTTCTCTGTCTCTGTCTACACTCCCCTCGGGCACGACGATCTGTGAAGTCTCGACAATATCTAGACTCATCAGTGAAACACACTGGAGCCAAGCCCTTGTCTGTCCAATTGATGTTATCTTCAGCCCAATCCAAACACGCCTGCTTGTGAAATTCGGGTCAGTTGGAAGCGAATGCATGCACATTTCTGAGTGTGGTGGCAGTCACGAAGTGATGACATCTTGTTACAATCGGGAGAAACCTGTCTTCCGCTGTTGGTGGAACGCTGTCGACCACCTGAATGTGGCTGGGTATCAATTCCGAACGTCTGGTATCGATGCCATGCCGTGCTTGTCACACTTTGGTACGTTTGCAACCTGATGTTGTGTTGAACCTGTTTCAAACACGCCAATGCATCTGCCTAATTCTTCGTTCGTCAAACGACGTCTTTGATGTTGATGGGGCGTAGTGCCTTCAGTTATTGCTATCCTTAGTAGCAAATGTTGTGGTCTCTGATAATGATGTGGACGGATTCTGTCACAATACATCCAAACACAGTTTTTCAAGCACACCTTGCCTATGATTATATGCCTCTGTCCGTTCAACATGAAACTGAGTTCCTATAAGGATAACCTTATCATTGTGTTCCGGGATATTTCAATCTTTATTTGTTGGATGATGTTTTAATATCATAAGAAAATGATCCCTAGCACACTTTGAGTAGTATGAAACAATCACAAACTAACATCCCAGGCAAAGGGAGTACACTTTGGAAAATTGGATTTGACCAAATATTTCAAACGTTATCAAAACGTTACTAGACTAAATACAACGACCGAAACGCTGCGAATCTTAGGTCCCAAACACAGCTACAATACCCGCATCAATGACTATGACCACCGAATAACCTTTTCTTGTATGTTTCATTTTTAGCAGACCTCAAACATGACTGTGTACTTTCTTTTCACCGGCAGTTAACTTATGTACGTATGAAACATTTATTTTGGACGCAAACAATGTTGATTGATTTGCACTCTTTCAAAATCGATTAATCATGCAATAACAAGTCCAGGTTGAGATATTTGCCGTCTCCATGTGTTGTATTGACTTTCAAAATGCTTTCGGCGTCCTGTCTGCCATCTTAACAGCGTAATAGCCATCCCATTATGACATGGTGTTTTTCTTATGGTCTAAGATATAGCCAAATGTCTCGTTTCTTATGATAATGGGCTTTCAAACAGCGTTCCATGTCATCGGATGTCTAATTTGTAGACACTGATGACGCCCGCAACATGAACGCTATTCTTTAAAGGAAGCCATGACGTATTAACGTGGGCTGTTTCTGGTACAGGTCAAGTAGTCTTGGAGTTTAAGCTGAACTGATTTAATCGATATCCCGAACTCAACAAGCGGGACTTGAGTTTAATATTACATTTGGAAATGATGAAATGATGATGTATTGCTATTGCAATAATTGAAATATATTGTGCACTTTGAGCTTCAAAATACATTGTTCTTTCAGTCATCACTAAAAGGGGCATAAATACTGTAAAAGTCTGGAAATGAATATTGTCTTTTATTCGGTGTATATATACGTGAACATATAATAGAAATAAATTCATTTTGGTGTTAAGTCGATATAAAGATCTTATGCGCATATTACATAAGGTCCTAAGTGCATATTATGTAAAGTCCGAAGTCGTAACAATAATCTGAGTAGTTTCGTTAAAGTGAAAAAGTCCAAACAGATTTTCAATAAATATTATCACAATACAATTGAAAACGAATATCATTTTCATTGAGTTTATCCATTTTATACAGAAAACAGAAGAGAGTAATACCTAGTTACTATTACATGTATTCATCACGAACAATCAACTTTTAGCAGCAAAGAATGTAAAAATCACAAGATATTGCTAAATGACTGAAAATAATTATGCCCTTTTAAAGTAAAATACATATTTTATTGAGATATCAGTTGTCGCTCCTGTCAATGTGCCTACACTTTGTCAAATAGCATACAGAATAAACTTACCACACCATTCATCTTCTGCTCTCCTTCATCTTCATCTTGTTCTTCATCTCCTTTATCTTCTTAATCTTCTCTCCTCATCTTCTTCATCACCTTCTCTATCTTCTTATTCATCTTCTTTGTTATCTCCTTCTTTATCTCGTCTCCTTCTTTATCTCATCTCCTTTTCATCTCCTCCATCTTCTCGTCTTCTTCTTTTCTCCCCCATCTTCTTAATCCTCTTCTCTCCATCTTCACCTCCTTATTTATCTCCTCCATATCCTTCTTCATCTCCTTCTTTCCTCTATCTCCTCAATCTCCGTCTCGCATCTTCATCTCCTCGTCTCCTTTTTTATCTCATTCTTTGATTTCTTTCCCTTTCATCTTCTTAATCTCCTTTCTCACCCATCTCATCTTCATTTCCTTCTTCATCTTCTTTATCTCTTCTATTTTCCTGACCCCTTCTTCCCTCCACTATATTCATCTCCTTTCCTCCGCCTTCTTCATCCTTTTTTTCCTCTACATCTCCTCAACCTTCTTTCTCTCTTTTTCATTGTCTCTTCCTAGTTCATCTACTCGTCTCCATTTTATCTCCTCCTTCATCACGTCGACCCTTCAACAACTCCCCTGTTTTCTTCCTTCTTTATTTCCTCATCCCTTCATCTAATTCTTCATCTCCTCCCATTCATCTTCTTTATTTTCTCCTTCAACTCCCCATCCCCGTCTTCACCTCCTCCTCCATATTCTTCCTCTCCCCTCAACCCTTTCTTCATCTCATCCCCTCTTTCATATCCTTTATTTTCTCCTTCATCCGTCATCCTTTTCTTCGTCTTTCTTGGTTACATTTAGGTAGAACAGTAAAACCCCATCAAAACATCAAAGAACGGAATGCGTGTTTACGAAATATCAAGATGTCAAGAATGTTGGAATTTTTCATATGCTCTGAATGCAAGACGCATAGTCATTTAAAAACAAGATGAAACCATTTATTGCCTTCAGTTTGATAGATCATGATCATGAAATTCAACGAAACTGTTCTTTTATTGGTTCTTCCTTTCAACCAAAACGTTATAAAAAGCGCGGAAGAATAGCCACACAAAAAAAACAATCGTTAATTCTGAAACAAAATCCAATCTCGACAGAATTTGAAATACGTTTGTTTCCAGAGAACGATGTAATCTCTACACAACGTAACTATTTCGTGACACGGAATAGTGCACACTATCCGAGCCAATCCAAATACGATGAAAGTGCAAACAAAACCAAATCAACACCATTAATTCATTCGACTCTTCTAAATTTTCGTACAGAAAGGTCACTTTTACCAGAGAGCTAGCACTGACAGTTCATGCCGATGGGAACCTGGGCTACAATAGGGGCTATGGGGTAGCCTGGTGGTTAAAGCGTTTGATCGACACGTCCGGGTTCTAATCCCTACATGAGGACAATGTGTGAAACCTATTTCCGGTATCCCCGCCGTGATGAGGCTTGGATGATGCTAAAAGCGCCGTAAAGTCATATTTAGTCACTGGGCAACACAATAGGTCCAAATCACACTGTTCCTTGCAAGAAGCGAAAATCATGACATAGGCATGGGTGATGACTTTTTAGCATACGTGTCCTACGGGTACGGGTAAGAACATTGCTCCTAATGTTAGCTACTTAGCAGCCTTGCCCTACTTCAGATAGAACAAGCTGCCGTGGTAGAGCTGGAAGCGTGCTGCGATGAACAACTACAACAAGTCTTTTCCAAGCTGGATGCAGTGGATTTTCTGTAAGTGCACTTATTCACCTGTGGGCTCCGTCATGTCATGATATTAACAATGGCAGCCTATAAAACACTAATCGTCTGGAAAACGGAAATATTGATATACGTCGAGGTGTATACTGATGATAAAAAGGAATGTGTTCACTACCTCACGTTTAATGTCTTCTATAAAGATATAATAGATACCAGTCTGTAGCTTGGCAACATCGCAAATTGTAATTACTGTTATTCTGTCTCTCGATATCTTCTTCTTTTGCCAGAACACTAGCAGAGATGAAAGCAGAAAATGGCATTTGATATTTTGTTCATAGACGTCTGATCATCTGTATTGTGGCAGCATTTGCATAAGTTTGAAGAGCTCAAACAACACATATAATGTCACTCATTTAATATTGAAAATACATGTACATGTACGTGTGGTGTTTGGATGACTTTTACCAGGTAAGGAGTTGTAATCCTTCCACACCACGTCTTATAACGACATTGTTTACATACATATACCCCATGAACTAAAATTGACCTTGCCTTTTGTGTGTGTGTGTGTGTGTGTGTGTGTGTGTGTGTGTGTGTGTGTGTGTGTGTGTGTGTGTGTGTGTGTGTGATGTATTATCTAACCAAAAATACATCTGCTGCTAAAAATTACAAACAGAAATGATGACTTCAAACCACAATCATCAAAAACACCCTACCCCTCCTCTGAAATTCAAATGGCTGCTCACAAAGTAGCTCAGCTGGAAACTTCTATCTGATTGCCCACATGGGTTCAGTGTGGGTAACCCCGAATCTTCGACTATTGGTAATATCGACTTCAGCCCCTACTTACATTGCAAATGATTTGCTATATATATATTTGACGGGCAACTATAACGTGAAGTCTGTGTGTTATCTGTGACATTTGAAAACAAATCGATCCTTTAATCCATCATAGTGTAGTGATTCTTCAATACGATGTAATTTATTTTCTTTATGTGATCGTAAAACAGAGTTTATGACTCCCGGAGGCCATAGAAGCAGGCTCGTGTGTAATCAAAGTGAATATATTTTCGACATTCCGGTCACCGAGTGTGTTATTAATGAATAATATTTTGAGGTAAATCTGGCCGGACAGTCTTAATTCAACTTTTGATATTCATTTTTGCATTTAATGTTATCTGAGCGAAGATAACTATATTTGCTGGACGTCTCTTTTCTCGTAAAGTGTTTTGATTGTCTTTCCAGTAAAGTTTCCAGGTCATTGGTCGTCAGCTGTAAAGAGATATTTCTTATGCCATTACCAGGTCATTGGTCGTCAGCTGTAAAGTGATGTCTCTTATGCCATTACCAGGTCATTGGTCGTCAGCTGTAACGTGATGTCTCTGAGGCCATTACCAGGTCATTGGTCGTCATCTGTAAAGTGATGTCTCTATTGCCATTACCAGGTCGACCCGTGAAGATTCCGGGGTAGAATAGGTCTTCAGCAACCAATGCTTGCCGTAAAAGGCGACTATGCTTGTCGTAAAAGGCGACTAACGGGATCGGGTTGTCAGGCTCGCTGACTTGGTTGATACTTGTCATCGATCCGATATTGCGCGGATCGATGCTCATGATATCAATCACTGGATTGTCTGGTCCAGACTCGATTATTTACAGACCGCCGTCATATAGCTGGAATATTGCAGAGTGCGGTGTTAAACAACAAACAAACAAACAAACAAACAAACAAACATTACCAGGTCATTGGTCGTCAGCTGTAAAGAGATATCTCTTATGCCATTACCAGGTCATTGGTCGTCAGCTCTTAAGAGATATCTCTTATGCCATTACCAGGTCATCGGTTGATTGACGTAAGAGAAAGCGTGAGGACAACATTTTCCAGTGTGACTAAGTGGCTACGCGTTTAGTTCCATGTTAAATTTAGCATTGAAAACACAGTATGGTTATCTCCTTTTATGATGACAAAGAACAAATGAGTGAGTGAGTGAGTGAGTGAGTGAGTGCGTCGAGTGTAACGTCGCTTTTAATGGTATTCAGTTTTATCAGTGATGCAGATCTCAGACGTTGACGACTTTGGTGTGATCCACGAGTACAAACCTAGAAACATAATCGGGGCGAACCAGGATTCGAACCCACGATAATAGATTTCTGGCGAACCCAAGGGACGCAACTCTTCACAGCGAATTGCGGCGCCTCAGACAACTGGCCATTATTTCCATCAAGAACAATTGAAGAAGGATATGAAGTTAGTGATAATCTAATAGTAGCATTTACAAGCTCAATTATGCCGAGTCAACTACAAAACAAAATGTTTGGGCCGAACTTTAAATAAACCCAACACTGTGTTACAAAAGGAATATTAGTCTCCAACATTAGAATCATTGCACGTCAGTAACATTTAGTAAATGCGCTATCGTGTCACCGGAATTCTGGTCCATCGATCACTAGACTGTCTAGTTTCTTTACGTTCTGCTGTCATATGGCAGGAGGATTGTTGTAGGTCGTCAGGCAACAAACACATACAAGTTGTGGGAGTGGCGCTGCTCCAGGTGGGTCAGCACATGCTTACCTTTTTGCGAACACCTGGTGTCATCACAGATTTTCAGTGACCTATTCATGTCATTTTCACAGCTATTTTGCCCTTTACGCCCAATGGGATCTGTTTCCTCGGATAATCGAGACTGGTTATTCTCATACGTTGACCTTTATAATGGGACTACATGTACACTGACTCTTTATTAGTGCGAATTGAAAAGTGTGAGTGAGTGAATGAGCTGGGGTAACAGTACATCAGCTATTTCACGTTGTGGTGGCTTAATGTTGAACGAAGTCCTAACCGAGGCGTTTGCCTCTTGCGAAACACAAGAGCACGGTCATTGCGCTGACAGACCAAGAGTCATTATCAAGGCTTAGCCTGGATTCAATCTCATTAAATCAGAACTTGGTTGCTTCCGCTAAACAAAGATTTCAGAACATCCCATTACCGGTCACGTCAGAATGACCTTTCTTCGACCGACCAATGAAATGACGTACAAAACGTCGACGTAAGCCAATCAGAAAGAAGCTTTCTCGAGCTTTACGCTACTAAACTACCAGGCAAAAGAAAAGCCACCAAACAATTTTCTGGTCTAAAACAAAACAGACGCAACATTATTTAATAACAGTTGAGGTTTTATTATAAAGAAACATTTATTCAAAAACGACGTCGAACTGAGTACACGAGTCTCCTGACATCCTGATTAGGGATCCTACGCCATTCTTCCTGCAGGGCAATTGCCAAGGCAATGGCGACTGTTGACGTTTCCGAATCCTGCGTCCAAGTTGGTCCCAGGGGTGCTCTATGGGCGACAGGTCATGTGATCTGGCTGGCCACTGTAATACGGTCACGTTGTTGGCGTTCAGAAAGTCGCTATTGACTCGAGCTGTGTGAGGGGTGGCGTTGTCCTGCTGAAACAGCGTCCGTGGGTGTCGTTGCGGGAAAGGAAGTACCACAGGCCGCAAAACCTCATCAATGTAACGACGTGCAGTGAGATTTCCATCGATGATCTGTCTTCTGGTCCCCGCAGATGCCACCCCAGACCACGACACTACCATCTCCATAAGGCTCCACGTCTTGGACGCAACAACGTGCCGTCCGTTCACCACGTCGTCGGTAAATTCGAAGCCGCCCGTCAGACTTGAGGAGCTGGCACCTACACTCGTCGCAGAAGAGCACTCTTCACCAATTTCTCTGCTGCCACTGCTGTACAGTCCTGGCCCATCTCAGTCTGTGACGTGGTGTAGACACGTTAACGTCATGGCCTTGAAAGGTCGATATGCATGGAGGCCATACAGGCGGAATCGTCTAGCAGCGATCCTTCTGCTGACTGGATGTCCATGGCTGTTTGCGGATGATGACATCACTATTAGGAATCTGCACCTTAGGTGAAGCACCCGTAAATACCGATCTTCCTATGGGGTCGTGATCTTGTGTCTTCCACTCCTCGGCCTGTCTGCAATACTGCCAGTTTACCTGTGACGTTTGACAAGTTTCGCGATGGTGCACTTGAAGCAGCCCATGATCCTTGCAACGTGCTCCCGTGTCGCTCCCATTTGCAACATACCGATGGCTTTATTTCTGCTCTGCGGTGAGTCGAGGCATGCTCGTTGTTTCAAGCAGTTTCATGCGATGAGAGAGTACAATCCTGCTCTTGTTTTATAGCAGAATTTCATACTGATTACTTTGTGCACATTTTGCATTTTTTAGTGATTAAATTCACTTTTCTCGCAAATCACGTGAAACATGCGCACATGTTCACATGGAATTGGTAAGATGCATTCCAGCTATGTGATCCTAACTGTTTTCGTGCTGTTTGGCAAATTTGTTGAAAACTGAGGACTATTATCTATTTGGAGGCGTTTCTTTTGCCCGCTAGTTAGTTTTAAGCTGGTCACTTCCAATTTAGACTACGCTTAATAATAGCGATTAAATATTGGAAAACTGAACAATAAACAAATCTGAAATGTCTAAAATATGGCCGAGATAATATGACAGTACTTCCTACTGGCTATGTTTATCACATTGATGATTTTAACGGGATCAAGTCGTACTGTCGTAGCTGTAGTTCGGAATACCCCGTGTTAATCTTTTCGAGGTTGCATGATTGGAAAACACATTCCGTTCTGACCCATAACGGAATGTCGTCAGACCTTTGTTTAGCGGTAGGGATAACTAAGATCTGATTTGAATGAGGTTGAGCCTGGAGTCAAATTTTGTCATACTTCACACAAGTGTATAATCTACTTGTAGACGAAGGAAATTGTTAGGATTGAAGGATACGTGTTTGGAACCTGGAACCTCACAAATTGGTGCTGGAAAATAATGAACAGAAAGAATACTAGGATAACGTCATATATTTATATTGTGGTACGTGGCTCCGTGCACAGGGCATAGAGAGCAAATCAGGTGAAATTAAGGAACGTTGGTGCGCGGAGAGTCCTTTGATGGGTGACGGTGTACGACCGCTAGACTCCCGAGTGTTTCTAGAGCTTCGGTCCTGCCCCACACTGAAGTACTCGTGACTTTGTCCTTAATATGCCTCTGTTCACTCAGCAGTGAATGGGTACCCGGGAGGATGAAATGGTAATATGACTTGTCGTATCAACTTAAGCAGTGCTCCTTTATATGAGCAGTCCTGCTTTTTGTATCGGCTGATGCACACCGGTATATACCCGGTTCGAGCATACTGGGTATTACGCTTGAGAGAAACACGTGTGTTGTGTTTTATGTGGAGTGTTGAGGTGATTGTTGATGACTGAGCATAAGTATGCAGCATAACGCTGGAAGTACAACATGACAGTTAACCGTCTAGCTTCTCGCAGGCAGCTTCGGTTATATTCTCCGCAAGGAGCTGAGAATGAAAATCGAGTTCACACTGTTACATTGACCGTGGTAATCATGTCGCGCTTTGAGCATGCATCGAGTGTATGAAGGCCCTTTACTATTATTTATTATTAATCGATAGTTCAGTGGTTAACATTTACTTTCACTTTCCGAGTGAGTGAGTGGGTTAATGCTTTACGTCACAACGGCAATATTTCAGCCATATCGTGACGGGTTCACTTTCCGCACATGGAATATGTTCACAAGATACTGTAGTTAAAATGTCCCTATTTGTATTAATAATATCGACAAAACTTTTAACTAATTATGAAATATGTCGTAGAATCCAGTGTACGCTTCAAACTATATCGGAATCATGTGTTTATGAATCACTATCGATTACTTATGATAACAGATGTTCGCGAAATGTGACTGTATCCTGACCCGTCACAAACACATGCAAAGGCAATTCAAATGTTCACGAGATAATACAATACGAACAGAACAGTACAAATCAAAATGATCTGCATTAGACATATTGTTGGTCACTGATGCGTCATATTTGGTAAGCGCGCATCACATTTTGTTGGAAAACTCAGTAATTCAATCGGTTAAGTCGATACCAGTAATTATTCAGTTACATTATCTTAATTACTTCGAATCTGGATAATGGACATGTAATGAACTTGCTATAAATTTCTTCGGACATGTACTCATTCCAAGGGATTGCAGAAGTAGATGAATGTGCATGTATACAATCATTAATGGCAATGTCTTAAAACTAGATAACAGAAGCTACTTTCTCAAGGGAATATTGTTGCGCCACACTCTGATGAACTACTTGATCAATACCGAGATTCCGAGATACTCTTGCACGATGTAACATGCTCAGAAAAAAAGAAAGAAAAATATTTATGGTAAGTGTTTGTCTGGCGCTATATACACACACTGCACGGCCATTGTGTGTGTGATTACTTCCCTGTACATCAGATCAAGATACTGTCATGATATTGTTTGATGACTCGGGAAGATGCAGTTTCCTATGAATACCAAAGATGCAGCTACCCAATGTGTCACAAAGTTTGAATTGTCCCGAGAAGCCCTACAGTGCTATTGTCCGTCGACTCGTTTCATGCTATTGCGGATAATCGATATTGACAGATGATTTGCCAAGATGCTATTTTCCTATTATTTGCTAAGATGCTGTTGTCCGATGATTTGCTCAGATGCTATATTCCGATGACAAAGACGCTATACTCCTTAGGAATGATCCACCCCTGTGACGATCCGGGTTAGAAATGGTCTTCAGCAACCTATGCTTGTCGTAAGAGGCGACTAACGGAATCGGGCGGTCAGACTCTCTGACTTGGTTGAAGCGTGTCACCGATTCTCATTTGAGCGGATTAATCACTGGATTGTCAGGTCCAGGTTCGACTATTTACAGGCAGCTGTCATAAGGCTGATGTACTGCTGGGTGCGGCGTGAACAACAAACAAAAAAGGCATCACTAAGAAAGATAATCATGTATCTTGCATGTCTCGACGTCTTCATCAACATATGTCGATTACATATCATTAATAGTGACCCGTGAAGATCCGGGGTAGAAAAGGTCTCCAGCAACCCATGCTTGCCGTGAAAGGCGACTGTGCTTGTCGTGAGATGCGACTAACAGGATCGGGTGCTCAGGCTCGCCGTCATATCGCGGGAATATTGCGGCTGAGTGCGGCGTTAAACAACAAACAAACGAAAAACAAATACACTATCTCAATGATGTAAATCGATGCTCATGATGTCAATCACTGGACTGACTGGAACACTAATGACACGTTGTAATGCTGCCTTGTGCTTGCGTCGTGTCTCCAGCGGACATCAATCATTTAGCTATTTGATTCCAAGGGTCGCCACAATTAGATTAGGTGCTAGATAATGATATTAGATACCCACCATGACTGATGGCAACGGTTAATGAGGCCAAGTGCCAAGGCAAAGTTTTGATGATCACTCTTCTTGACACGATCTAGGCCAGCATTGGGACTAATTGGTAATACGTGACTCTCGTGAGCCTTATACAACTTCGTTACTAACAATGTGTACGTATTGTTAGTAGCCGCCTTGAAACATTATTCCAATTATATCACGGCGTGTCACCTTAATGTACTATTGTTATTAACATAAAACATATATCATGCATAAATACCTTTCTCCTCTTGCTTGGAGAAATATAAATAAATAATAAGTTGTTATCCATAAAGTACGTTTTGTTTTTTTACTTTCCAACTTCTAAAAAGCCAATCAAACAGCTAATGAAAGAAGAAAAGCCCGAAGTGATACTTGTGCTAGATTAAGTACACAAGATACCTTCAGCCACTTTGGTAAGGGTTGGGCACAAGCACCTTACTTAGTAACGGTTTCTAAGTGTTTCAGCTTGCGTTGCTTGCTTTCTCCCCAGAGAGGTCATTAGAATAAAAGCTTTGGTAAGTAAATGCCAATTTCAGACACCAAAGTTGACCAAAGCATGCCTGTTGATTTTGTCTGCTTAATTGCAGCTGTATTCCCCTATTGTTCCAATAGACACGCTTTCGTGTACCCCTGTATTTGAAGCATCGCACAAATATAACCGTACTACCACGGAGTGTAAGCGTATTGTGGGAGAAAAGCCCAAAATGATGCATGTCTCGGCCTTTGGTGATAACCACGAGCACGGGTATGGTGCTGACAAACCAAGAAACATAATCTGGGCAAAACTGGATTCGAACCCACGATCATACAAAGGGACGTCACGTTTCCCAGCGGATGGCGGTGCCCTTGGCGATCCATAGTTCGTTAACTGTCTATGTCTAAACCCGATTGCGTGGATCGATGCTCATGATGTCAATCACTGGGTTGTCTGGGTGTGGATCGATGCTCATGGTGTCAAAGACTCGATTATTTACAGACCGCCGTCATTTAGCTGGAATATTGCTGAGTGCGGCGTTAAGCAACAAACAAACAAAAAAAATGTCTAAAATGACATTAAAGAAAGTTGTCATACTCCTCACTTACTTATTCAAAGAATATGTTGGGAGTAGCGTTGACAACCGCTGGGGCAAGCTATTCTTACCCTTTCACACCTTGTCATCACTGGTATATTGCAGATACTCGAGACTGGCTTTTCTTTGGCGTTGACGCTTTGAGTTTCTAATTCACAAGCCCTGACAAACAAAGTTGTTTCCTCCCTACGATAAGTACTTGAAATTTACCTGTAAGTGGGACCCGTAAAGATTCCGGGGTAGAATAGGTCTTCAGCAACCCATGCTTGCCGTAAAAGGTGACTATGCTTGTCGTGAAAGGCGACTAATGGGATCGGGTGGGCAGGCTCGCTGACTTGGTTGATGCTTGTCATCGATCCCAATTGCGTGGATCGATGTTCATGATATCAATCACTGGATTGTCTGGTCCAGACTCGACTATTTAAAGACCGCCGTCATATAGCTGGAATATTGCTGAGTGCGGCGTTAAACAACAAACCAACCAACCAACTTGTAAGTGGAGTATCTTTACAGAGCATAATGAAACCAAAGCTGCTACAGTGAGATGGACTAGACGACAACCAAATGATGTAACAGCCACCACTGGAGACATATGGAGACTACACACGCGATTTTGTGCTAACGTTGATTTCAAACACATGTCTCGTTATGGGAAAGTATTTACGTACCGTTCACAAGAGATGGATGTTGTAATCGCATTGTGATGACCACCATTACATTTGTTTAACCATCTTTTGTTTGGTAATAGGCAATTTTGCTCTGACCCAAAGACGCTTGAAGACCTTTTGAAAACGTTTTTCAAATATTTATTTTCCGAGGAAACACAATTATCACATAAAAATGAGGTTGTAATTATCGCTGGACTGCTTCCGCAGCAGGACGATGATGCCTACAGATTTGTCAACGCTAAGTTGAACGTGAAACTAAACACGCCTATTGGGATTCCAAATGTTGAATCCAGCGTTGTCACACTTTCTCGTGGCACACTAAACTCACATGGCTTACCTTCATAATGCCATGTCATTTAAAACTACCGGGTCTTTGGGAAGGTGATGAGGAGCGCTAATTTCCCTGTCTTCCAACATAGAGATGCGCTAATTTCTACATGCTCTGAGTTAGAGAAGCGCTAATTTCCCACTACTCAAAAATAGAGAAGCGTTACCAAGCGTGTTCCAAGATAGAGAAGCGCTAATTTCAACATGCTCCGAGTAAGAGAAACGCTAATTTCCCTGTGCTCATAGATACAGAAGCGCTTATTACCACATGCTCCAAGATACAGAAGCGCTAATTTCCACATGCTCCAAGATACAGAAACGCTAATTTCAACATGCTCCGAGTAAGAGAAGCGCTAATTTCAACATGCTCCGAGTAAGAGAAACGCTAATTTCCCTGTGCTCATAGATACAGAAGCGCTTATTACCACATGCTCCAAGATACAGAAGCGCTAATTTCCACATGCTCCAAGATACAGAAACGCTAATTTCAACATGCTCCGAGTAAGAGAAGCGCTAATTTCAACATGCTCCGAGTAAGAGAAGCGTTGCCTTCCCTGTGTTCCAAGATAGAGAAGCGCTAATTTCAACATGCTCCGAGTAAGAGAAGCGCTTATTTCCGCATGCTCCGAGTAAGAGAAGCGCTAATTTCTGCATGCTCCGAGTAAGAGAAGCGCTAATTTCAACATGCTCCGAGTAAGAGAAACGCTAATTTCCCTGTGCTCATAGATACAGAAGCGCTTATTACCACATGCTCCAAGATACAGAAGCGCTAATTTCCACATGCTCCAAGATACAGAAACGCTAATTTCAACATGCTCCGAGTAAGAGAAGCGCTAATTTCAACATGCTCCGAGTAAGAGAAGCGTTGCCTTCCCTGTGTTCCAAGATAGAGAAGCGCTAATTTCAACATGCTCCGAGTAAGAGAAGCGCTTATTTCCGCATGCTCCGAGTAAGAGAAGCGCTAATTTCTGCATGCTCCGAGTAAGAGAAGCGCTAATTTCTACATGCTCCGATTATCATCATGTCGTGCGTCCCAAATACACTGCCACACAGACTTGAAATCTTGGAACCTAAACTTGACGTTTTGTTACCTATATCCGTTTACATCATCATCTGAAATCTGATTATATATAGTTGTAAGTAAGTGGGTACGAGTTACGTTTAACGCCTGTTTGAGTGGTAACATATTTGGTGTTAATGTATTTGTTGTAAAATATGCTTTGGTAATAAAAGTTGTCTCTTTGTTGGACATATTGAACATTTCGAAATCTATCGGTGTTCGAGTGTATCTTACAAGAAGGAACAAGATAAGGAAAAAACAGCTGTTATTTATTCGTTGGTATCGCCGACTCTTTCTTGAATTGGTAGCAAATGAATAGTTTGTTCAGAAATATGCTTAAAATGAATAGCTTGATGGCGGTGGTGAAATAGACGAAGAGTTTATTATGTGGATAAAAAACTGAAAATGAATGCATTTGTTTGGTGGTGCACATTAATAAATAGTTTGTGACTACAGCTGGAAAAAAAACCATATTGTTCTAAAACAATCCCTATAGACAAGAAGACATGTTGTTGTGACCCAAGGAACATGTTTCCTGTTGGGCATGCCCCTGAACTAAGAAGCGTAGCATCAAGAGAATGTATCGATATTAACCAGACGTAGCATCAAGAGAATGTATCGATATTAACCAGACGTAGCATCAAGAGAATGTATCGATATTAACCAGACGTAGCATCAAGAGAATGTATCGATATTAACCAGACGTAGCATCAAGAGAATGTATCGATATTAACCAGACGTAGCATCAAGAGAATGTATCGATATTAACCAGACGTAGCATCAAGAGAATGTATCGATATTAACCAGACGTTCAGATATTGACAGCAACCTCTAAGTCCTTGACTGATATTGTCTCATTAATCATGGATTATTTTATGTCTCTCTATATAAAAATTGATTCGCGTGGGAATGTTAAAATTTTTCGACAGGATTTCGAGTTTTGCCGCTCTCGCGAGGACAACACTTCAAAAATTGTATTTCTTTTCTTTCCAAAGAAACAGATTTCAAGATAATTGAACAACTTTATGTATGTTAAAGGAAGTTTATTTCATTTGAATATATTTTTCCCCATTAACCTATTCTCAGGGGGTTCCGGGGTAGGAAAGGTACCCAGTACCCAGAACATTTCCATTATCTATAAAATTCTCTAATTCTCCAATGTATGATTCCGAGTGATCTCCTCACTTTGCCACCACCTATTGTTTCCAGTATGAAATCAGTCAGGCATGCTAATTGGTTAAACAATAGAAGGCACCAGGGGTCATCTCAAAATTTTGATATATGATATGCACAAAAATTTCATTATTTTATTCTATATATCACTTCATATCATAGCATTAAATAACATTACAATTAGCATTTTGATACATTCATACACATATTTACAGTGTATTTCATTATTTTATTATGTTATTCTATATAGCACTTCATATCATAGCAGGTTAGCTCAACTCATACATACCATTTAACTCTGAGAGGTAAATTGAAGGAATGGATCTGCTCTCCTTCTTAACCATGTTCTTCACTGAGGCGACAAACGTATCAACAGCAATTTTGGTATGGTGTGCGTCATGGTTGTGGATGTTGTTGACTGTGGTGATGAAGTCATTCGATGTGTTGATGGTAGCTGGGCATGTTGATAAGCAACACTTCCAGTGGATGCTGGTACCTCTGGTCCTCTTCGCATGATACTTGATTGAGGGTGTGAACTCAGTTCAGTATTTGGTGACTTTGATATGGCCCCCATGCTTGTATAAACATTGCTACTGTTAATCCCTGGTGGCCTGGTGGCAAAGTGAGGATAAACTGTTTCCGACTATATCATGAGCATGAGCTTCAAATAATGATGGTACCCGGTGTTCGCGAAAAGGAAAGTAAGTCATGCCTCACCGGAAGCGCATGTCGTGAACACATATAAGGCAAGTCAGTTTCAGGGTGCGGCGTTAAACAGCCAACAGCAAACAACAAACAAACAAACAAACAAACAAAAGGTTCATAACGTTTGACCAAACACATTTTTAGTCGAAATATTTGGTTGAGGTGAAATGCTGTGGGAATAGTGGGTGTACAGGTTTCGCGATAATCATTAATTTACACTCCAGATGATGACTGAGCAAGATCCGCATGGACCATAAGTAGAACGTTACGAAGGCGTGACTCGTAGGTATTATATGAGCGACCAATGGAAGTTGGAGAGCAAAAGCAGAGCAGTGCCTGAAGCTACGATGACTCTTTACCTGTTTACAATCGCAAATGCAACAGAATAGTTCCACGATACTGTAGCTCACCTGGATAAGAAGTTAACAGTTCAAACTGTCACAAAGATACTGTCAGCATTAATATTCAATATGTTCTACCTAGACACAGAGGAGTACACATAAACGCCAACGCCAGAGAATAACCAGTCTCGATTATCTCCCGAAACAGATTCCATTTGGAGTAAAAGAAAAAATAGCGGTAGAAAATTATATGATTGGATCACTGAAATTCAGTGATAACCCTATATGATTCCACACAAAATATAAAAATGTCATCAAAAGAGGATGATAAATTATGTACACATCCTTAGTCTGATATGTTCAGAAGAAATGTTTACAGAGCCGAAAAGAAAGGTCAAATAAAGTTCAAAATTCATAATATCGCAAACAATAAATAGCACATATATGATGAGCCCCACTACTTACTTCATGGGTAAATGGCTGAAAACTTGCGATATTGCTTTCGTGTTCGAACCTCTTCAACAAATTAAGGTGTTATCATTGTTCTGAACAAGCTTGTGAAGTTTAAGCTTCATTGACCCGTTATGAAATCTGAGACCCTGAGTGGGGTATTCATGTCAAACTGCGGCTTGACATCTCAGTGGGCTCAGTTAGCACAGACAAGTACAAGGAGCACCCCTGCTCCCCCCCCCCCCCTCTCTCCACACACACACACACACACACACACACACACACACACACACACACACACATTAGGGAATAGAATCGGACACCAAAGGCCGGAGTTGCTGGATTATTTGCTCGACACAAATGGAAATTTAACTATCATGTACAGATTTAAATATGAAACAGAAGAGTTCCGCTGGCTCCAGCTCAGGTGGAAAAATGAGCGGCAGGGAATTGGCTATTTGACTGTTATTGGTTTGGTTTGTTGTTTAACTCCGCAGTCAGCTATCTTCCAGCTATATGACGGCTATTTCTAAATAATCCAGTCTAGACCAGACAATCAAGTGATCGACATGAGCATCGATCGACGCAATTTTGATACAATGACATGCATCAACCACGTCAGCGAGTCTGACCACCCGACCACGTTAGTTACCTCTTGCGACAAGCATAGTCGCATTTTAGGGCAAGCATGGGTTGCTGAAAACCTATTCTACCCCATATCTTCACAGGCTTTGACTGTTATTGAACGATATCAGATGTTCGATATGCCGTCACATAGCTTGAATTGTGCTGAGCGCGGCGTTAAACAACAAATAAACATTTTATCAGGTAATGAATTTCGGTTCGCGCATTTCAATATGGTTTTGCAACAGAGAGACACATGTTTCGTCAGAAAGTAAATAGAGGATATAATATAACTTCTACTGCACTAAGAATGTTGTCATCATCTGTAGGACAACAGTTTAACAATATACAAACCCGGAATGGCACTGCCTTTTGTAAATCCAGTTCAAGCATCATCCTTTTAATACTGAAAACATATAGCTATAATCAATCCATCAATTCCTCTTTTCATCCAATCGTATATTAAGATATTACTTGTATGTGATTATGTTGATATATTATTTGATTTGTTTCCGATTTTAAAAACTTAGTAAGAGACAATTTCAGGCTTACTTGTTGCCAAGGAGGGCGGTCAAGTGGTTAAAGCGTTCGGTCGTCACGCCGAAGACCCGGGTTCGATTAAGGACATGGCTGGAATATTGCTCAAAAGGACGTAAAACCATACTCACTAACTATTGCCAAGAGAAAGTAGACAGAAATCGGTATGGAGATTAAGATCATTATGCAGCTTGAAAATAAGGCTTGATCAAAATCCCAGGTGGTGGAACACCTTGGGTTTGCTCAAAAGATGACAGACCTGCGGAGGATAAGAGACATATTTATATAAGCTGGATGCAATGGTCTTGGATGTTATATAGATAGATACTGAAGTGATAATTGTAATCGGCGTTGTGTGAACCTAGGTTCACCAGCCTCCACATTTAAGCTGTACTAAAGGTCCCACTATAGAGTCATAGTCTTATTGTATAGAATCCAATTTCACAAAAGTCTAGTTTAGATAGAATATAGGATCTGTACAAGTGAAGAAGTTGACCCCCCCCCCCCCCCCCCACACACACACACACACACACACACACTTGGCAACACCTTGATCGAAAGCTTTCAAGCACCAAGCTTTAAGCTATTTATATGAGATAAAAAAGATGTAAAAACGATATACAAACTTGGGTTCCTCTACACCATTGTTATGGGTACCGTCACACAAGCGTTTCGGATCTTTGTGTGGTCTATACTTTCTACAAAGATGTATGCAGTGTTCCTCTGCAAGAGAATATTTCTAGTGACCTTTTAGGCACAACTGTAGTTGCCAATCTGTGTGCATATTCTGGCAACGACGATGTATAATAAAGTCATCTCCAAATTGTGACCCATCAATTTAGTTATTTAATACCTTGAAGATATTATCAATTTAACTGTCGAACAATGTAACAGATAAAATACTGTATTGTGGCATACACTGATCGTGATTATAATGATCAGACGGGGTTGGACCGTTGAAATTTCAAATTGTCTGTCAGTTAAAACATCTTGTAACATACCTTGCTTTAAAGTTGTATATGCTTGTCTATATTGACATTAAAATGAAACTTTTAATGGAACTTTTCTAAACACAACGGATGATCACATTGGACATTTGAAATGAGATGATCTGTTTACAAGTAGAAGTAATCTATTATTAATCTGGTAGTTTTGCCAACGCAGCTTGTTGGAGGTGAGGTGGTGAGGTGAAATGGGGTTTAACGTCGCGTCCAAGATTATTGCACTTATATAGCGACATGCATGTACGTGTGTGTGTTTGTGTGGCTGCTTGTACTAGTCCGGACTGATGCCGATTTATAGTGCTAGCTCACTGAGATAACATACCTCAGTTTAACATGAATACCCCACTCAGACACAGTATACTGACTCCGAGCCGACCAGCCCCTTAACGCCGAGCGCCAGAAAGGTAACGTATTTTGGTATGACGCGGTCGGGGATCGAACCCCGGACCTTCCGCTCTCCGGGCGGACGCTCTACCACTATACCACGGAGGCGGTCGCAGCTTGTTGGAGACGTAGGACGGTAATAAGATGGATCCATATAACCCTGTCAAGGTTTTGGTAAGGAGACTACAATAGCGCCATGCCGAGGAGGAGAATTCCATGGTTCCCAATTATTAATATATTAAGTCTGTATATATATGATTCAGACAAGTGTTTCAGGAACTGATAGTAAAAAGTATCAGCTCCAGCTGCGATACCACAAGCTTTCCTAATTGACCTCATGTAGGGAAAATACTTCACAGCAATTTTACACCATTATCAGAATTTACTATCCTTTTTCTCTTTCCGCTCTTGCTGAATTTGTTTTAAAATTAGGATGGTGATTACATGATGTAGAATGTTTAGCTAAAGTTTCGAGGACCCACCTGTGAAATTCTTTCAATTGATTTGCATCTGTAAGTGACATATCCCATGCTGAATATGCTCCTGGGGAAAGATGTGAATCCGTGTTTGTGCCATCACTGAATATACCTAAATTATTACCAGTTATACAATCTTCCAGGACCATGCCCTTAGCGTTGGTAATCAACACTTCCCCACAGAGGGGTATACCAATTCAGGTCACCTTTGATGACAGAGGGTTGATGGAGGTGTTCCTGTTAAGACTGGAGATCAATCAGAGTTGCAGCAGAGGCCACTTTGGTGGAATACATGAAGAGCAAAGCGTGAAGGCAATATGACGACTGGTGGTAAGAGTACAGGACTGTGGATTATGTCTTGACTACAAAGACAGAATAACTGGAGGCGAAACTATAGGCTTATATTCCCCGAATTTACACGGCAGACATTCCCCCGTGGTCTCTTTGTAATAGTTCTGTTGAAAGTCTGGGGAAACGGGCGTTCATGGGTAATTGTATGGGAAATTCAGGCATTTCGAATTTTGTCTAAGATTGTGACAGTTCTCATTTTGTATATGGGCCATTCTCAAAATTGTTAATTTTTATGGCCAGTTGAGTAATTATCTCGAAATGATCATGGTGTTGGGGGGTTGGGGGTTGATTCGAAAAAATATTTGATTGTTAAATACATTCATTTATATAAGTAAATAAGATTGAATCAACTTTTACATAATTTAGTTACCTTAAAAATGTTTCAATATTTCCAAATATAGGAAATTGTCCTGTCAGGGGACTGTGACATTACCTTGAGTTTGCATTCTTTCCTGTTAAATGAAATGTTCTGGCCAATCTTATAATTCATATGCCTCATTCATGATCTTTTCATTATACATCGTGAATAACCCAGTCTTAAAAATATAAAAAGATAAAATTGTTCAAATATAGTTTATAGATTCATTTTTATAAAAATGATCAAGTCCTGAAAGGAAACAGAAAAAAGGTTTAACATCCAGCAATTGTGTAACTTAATTTACAGTAAACATCGGTTAAAACGAACACGATTATAACGAACTGACAGGTATAACGAACTTACCTTTTGGTTCTGACTATTTGCTGTAGGTATGTTGTAAATATGCTTATATCGAACTACGGTTATGACGAACTGACGGATATAACGAACTTACTTTTTGGTTCTGACTATTTGCTGTGGTTATGTTGTATATATATGCTTATATCGAAATACGGTTATAACGAACTAAAATTAGTAGTCCCCTTGAGTTCGTTATAACCGTAGTTTACTGTAACAGAATTGGTTTCACCATTGACAGGATTCATGTACCCACTGACACTTATGTTTCTAATATGGTCCTTCTATTTAAACAACTATTGTTTATTGTCAAGGAAAAGTTTTTACAAACTGAAATAAGTTCTTTAATGAAAGCATCCTAAACATAAAATTATACGGAAAAGAGAAATTATGATTACCTCACAACACCACTGTTATTCCAGTGAGTTAATGTGTCATGCCACTGAAATTATGTCTAACATACTCTTTAATGAAATGTAAAAGGTAAAAGTGATTTAAATGTGTTTTTCATCTATCACAGACAATGAATTTTAATTATGTTTTAAAAACAACAAAACGCATTTATTAAATTAGTGTTACACCAATGAGAGATTGACGTCAATTTATTTTATGTTTTCATTAATTCCATTGTTATGATAATTTACTGATGGGTCTTATGGCAATATATAATTCCAGGTTTACTAGAAAATGTATTATATTATTTGTAGAACTACCTGCGACCATGCCTATGTCAAAATGTAATGATGAGAGATGTTGGTGAATGACAAGTGCCATTGGTGTTGCACACATAGTATGCAAGATATATATCTTTTACCAAAGCTAGGCCACCTAGCTGGGGATCATGGGGACTTACAGTACCTCGGCTTCCTGCATGATACCCCAGCAGGATTTACGTCATTACACTTTACACTTTAGCTGCTGGTGGTTGTGCACAAAGCTAGCCAATATTGATGATAGTTACATCGATTATGATAGGATTACGTGTCTCACAGGAGAACAATAATTTTACGATACTTTAACCCCCTGGAAAGAGCCTTCAATAATGTCCGTTGATAATGGCATCAAACCAAATTTAAAAACAAGCATTTAATTATCCACCTATGTTTAAAATTCATTATACAGACCAATTTCTTTCAAAAAGCTGATACTAAGATGCCCGCTGTCACGGGAAAAGAGATTTGTCACATTTACGCTATGATAATGTTAATCCCTTGAGATTGCACCAAATTTGAAGTGTATTTGCGAGTTCATTTTCAATGTAGAGAGTTTGAAATGGTACACTGTCTGTTGACACATTATCTGCCTGTACAATGGTAGCCACCCTAACTGCTCAACCTTGAGGGTGCGTTTATGCGAGCCGTATGCACACCTAAGGGGTCTCTGTAGAGACAATATGTTGTGCCAGAAACATTGTACACATACACATAAAGACGATTGGCATTTTGACAATATAACATCTTTAAGTTCATCACCAGCATATGTAATCCCGACACCGCCAAAATTACCTACTCTCATAAAGTGTGGACGACAGTCTCCCTCCTTTGAATGGCGTTGGTCGGCGTTGGGCTGTAGTTGCTATTTTCTGCTGCCAGAACCTGGGGATTCTCCGGAGCATGTTCCGAATGGAAACCTTGGGCACGCATGAGCAGATTTGCATTTTGTAAATCGACATCCTGCATGTGTTTTTAAAGATTAGGCATACATCTACTTCTCTGGCATCCGCTGAAACGTTTCCTGTTCTGGCCACATGTCACCATGTTACTCTTTTCCAGTTAATAGAAGATGGTATGGAAGTCAATGTCCAAACAGCGTTTAGAACATTCTGTTATGTTTCATCCTGTGTATATGATCAAATAAAAAACACTGACGGTGTTGTGGGATGTATGAGGTATGAGGTAAAATTAGGATACTCAAGAAAGTATGATTAAGCTAATTTCTTATCCTTAATCAGATGGCTGAAGATCCTCACGTTTGGCGTCAGGTATCTGGCCCAGCCTTAAAAAAAGGAGACTTCCTGGGGAATAATTTGACTAATTCAGTTTGTCAATGTCTGAGTAACTGACATCCCGTAATTCCAAGACATTAAACGTTATCTACCTCTTCGCAAACAGGCTTTTGCCTGTCTCGAGATCGGCCGAGTATTAATCGAGTTGAAATTAATCAGCAAAAAGATAATCTACTCGAAGGCATTCATCAACGTAATTGCCACTCACTGAGTGAGTGAGTCAGTCAGTCAGTTGGGTTTAACGCCGCTTTTAACAGTATTCCAGTTATATCTCTTAATGTCAGCTAAATGTGGGAGGAAAGCCCGAGGTGATGCAGGTCTCAGACGTTTACCACTTCGGTGAAACCCACGAGCACGGGTATGGAGCTGACAAACCTAGTAACATAACCGGGGCGAACCGGGATTCGAACCCACAGATATAGGTTTCTGGTGTTCTCAAGGGACGCAACTCTGCACAGCGAATCGCGGCGCATTAGACGACTGGGCCACCCGTGCCTCTTTGAATACCTGACTTAAACGACCCAGTGTATGGTCCTTCGGACTAAAATTGATCTTCAGCAACCCATGCTTGTCGTAAGAAGCTGTGGCGATCGGGTAATCGTGTTCGCTGACTTGGTTGATGCATGTCATCATACCCAAATGGCGTGTATCGATGCTCCTGACAATCACTGGATTGTCTGGTCCAGACTCTATTATTTACAGACCTCCGACATATAGCTGGAATATTGCTGAGTGAAGCGTTAGACAATAAACAAACAAACAAACAAATACTGAATGGCATGTTTGATGTTGTACACAACAGCAGGGGCGGTCGGGTAGCCTAGTGGTTAAAGAGTTCGCACGTCACGCCGAAGACCTGGGTTCGATTCCCGACATGGGTACAATGTGTGAAGCCCATTTCTGGTGTCCCCCACCGTGATATTGCTGGAATATTGCTAAAAGCGGCGTAAAACCATACTCGCTCAATCACTACACAACAGCATCGAAATACACATATTTGAAGAAATAGAGTTATTGAGGATCACACTCGTTTGTCAGTGGGGTGCCTCTCCCCCGTTCTACATGTATTTGAAATAACACACATTGACAGTCAATACTTTAAACGTAACCCAGCATCTCTAAATCGAAGCTATATTAAGAAAGAAATTGATTTTATTGAATACCATCAGCATGTCTTCTGACTGGATCGTGCTCCCAACCGTCCATTACATTACGCGTTTTATGAGAGTGGGTGAGCAAATTGGATTTAACAACACTCGGACCAGTATTTCATTTTCTCGATGCCGTATGTAGGAGGAAATTCTGATGTGATGCAGCATCCAAGTGAAAGTGACCCAATGGTTCAGACGTTCAGCATTTTGAGACTGTGTGGATTTTGCAATCGCAAGGGATTCACATTATCACAGTGTAAATCTGCAAGATCTCTTTTCCCGTGTCAGCGAGTGTCTTATTATCAGCTATGTTAAAGAAGTTGGTCTGTACAATAAATTTTAAACATATATGTGAATAATTAAATGATTGTTTTTAAATTTAGTGTGATCCTTTTATCAACTGACATTATTGAAGGCTCTGTCCAGGAGGATAACGTACTGTAAAATTATTGTTCCCCTGTGTGACACTTAATCCTAGCATCATCGACGTAACTATCAGCAACCAGTGTTGTTAAGCCAACTCATTGCTGAGTATTTTTCAATATTGGCTAGTATTATGCACAACCACCAATTAATTAGATGGAATTAGAGCCCTTGATCAAAGGTTGGTAGTAACGTCTTAAGCAGAAGACTGGACCACCCAGGTCTAATGAGAACAGAGGTTTTCATAGACCCGTGAAGATGCGGGGTTGAATTGGTCCTCAGCAACCCATACTTGCCGTAAAATGCGACTAACGGGATCGGGTGGTCAGGCTCGCTGACCTGGTTGATGCATGTCATCGATCCCAATTGCGTGATATGCATCAACCAAGTCAGCGAGCCTGACGACCCGATCCAGTTAGTCGCCACTTACGACAAGCATATTGGCCTTTTACGGCAAGCATGGGTTGCGGAAGACCTATTCTACCCCGGATGTTCACGGGTCTCGTCAGTGAGTGAGGAAGGGGTGGACAGTGAGTATAAATGTAAGGACATTTGAATAAGAGGTGCATTCTATTACAGCCAAAAGAAAGCGGATTAAAAATTATATTGTTTCCTTATTCATATTCATTGTAATTAAAACAATTCATCCAACTATATGGCATCATCAGATACGGCAAATGTCAATCGAAAGTTTGAAGGTCAGGCTTGTGACAGCCCACCGAGATACCAAGGCACAGTTAAAAACAAATAACCCATTTTTTACTGACTCCGAACCGACCACTTCTTGTTTTATTCCCTTAATGCTGAGCGGCAGGCACACTAACATCAACTAACATATTTCAACGTCTTTTGGTTGGACGCGGCTGGGGATCGAACCCCGAGGCTCTCCGGGCAGGGGCTCTCCAGGCAGAGGCTCTCCGGGCAGAGTCTCTCCGGGCAGAGGCTCTACGGGCAGAGGCTCTCTGGGCAGAGGCTCTATCACTAGAGGCCTCTTGCATGTCATCACGCCAACTGGCGTGGACCGTTTCTCGTGGCTCCAGTCATTTGATTGCCTCGTACTGACTCGATTACTTACGTGCGCCGGTGATTTAGCATGGATGTCGTTGAGTGAGGTACTTAACACACACTCACTTATTTATTCACTGACACACTGTATATGTTAGTTGCTTCTGAATCGTGTTTTCGTGACCTGTCGTGAACCTGTATCCCAGCCTTTATGAGATCTGATGTCCACAGCACTGCTCTTTTATGGCTGGGAACATGGAAGTTTGACCCCTTGTTCCCCAGTACGGCGACCAACACTGTTATAATGGTGTTCTTATGGCACATCTTACGCCGACTCCGATAGGGTTATCGAAAGTGGCTCCGAAACTTTGGTAATATCCTGGATTTTATTGACGTGCCCAACGGACTTGTTCGAGTAATTGCTTACAGAAGATGGCTTGTTGTCTTCAGGAACCCATACTCGTCGTAAAGGTCAACACACGGGATTGGGTGGTCAGGCTCGCTGAAAACGTTGATCCATGTCATCGTTAATTGCGTTGATCGATGCTCATGATGTCAATCACTGGAAAAGAAAGAAACATTTTTAAAACGAAAAGGAAACACTGAATTTTGGAATCGAACAGCGGACAGTGAAATGTTTCTTATTTGCTTAAGTAATCATGAATCCCAACATCTCTTATTTCGGGTTCAAATCGTTAATGGTTTCTTTAGAAAGGATGCCATTGTTATAAGTACTTGGAACATCCACGCTGCAAACAAGCTTTTGGAATGATAACATTTTGATTTATATCTGCTCTTGGAATATCTATTAGTATTGACACTGATTGCGTAAATGGATCACATTTAGTTACAGTTGACTCACAACTTCCTGGTTCGCCCTGATTACGTTTCTAGGGTTGACAGCACAATACCAATCATGGTGGGTTGTAACCAAAGTCTATGACCTGCATCACTTTGGGCTTTCACCCCACATTTAGCTGACATGCGGTCATGTTACTGGATTAATGTTCAATTAATGTTCAAAGCGGCGTTAAACCCAACTCACTCACTAGCATATTAATATAAATAGTCCTAAGGTGATGAATACCATGTGTTATTAGTATGCGGGACATTTTCTTCTTTGAAAAATACTAATATCAGATATTAAGGTAAGATTCTTACTTGCTTACAACAATATTACAAAGGTAATCATACGTTTAAACATTTATTTAATTTTCTTCATAAATTGTTTTACGTTTGACAGCATTACACTTGAAGAGATTAGAGCTAAAAGGGGCAAAATGCACTTTGGCCCATTTTGCATATTATTGCATAAATAACATCTATGAGTTCTTGTCTACCTGTAAAAAATATTGTATGGTTTCATTGACGTGTTTTTGAAATATAGCTACTGAAAATTCTATAAAGGGCCAAAGTCAAGTTTAAAAGGGACCAAAGTCACTTTGCTAGATTTTGGCCCTTTTAGCTCTCATTTCCGTGTGTGGTTGAGACTGGTTGTCTGAGAGAGATTTTGAAAGTTTGGACTCCTTATTATTATCTTTCAACTATTTTAACAAAGTTGGCATTAGTTTAAATCATTTAAATATACTTCAATAGTATGTGTTTGTACTTTCAGTAGTAGTTAATCAATCTCACATGTTAAATCTCATGCAATTGCCTGAGGGTCAAAAAGGGCCAGAATACAGACATTGGCCCTTTGCACCCTTACACAAATTAAAAACATAAGTATATTTCCTTTTTTGAATGTTTTTTATAACAACATTTATATCTCTGCTGTCAGAGTGCGATAATGTCTAGGAATTTATCGTTTAAAAAAGGTCAATAACATGCATAATATTATATGTTTTCATCACTGTTCTCAAAACAGACTCCACATGACATTGGCCCTGATGGCTCTAAGGTCTTCACTTATGAAAAGTATATATTATTAAATTTGTAATGTCTTAACGCTTTTGGCACGATGCACTAACGTTAATCTTGAAACTGTAATATGGACCATGTGGCCTAACTACGAAACAAGCTTGACATGTACAATCTCTCCGCCATGCTAATTCTATAATATGTCTGTCAGTTGGTTTGTGGTTAAACTCCCCATTCAGCTATATTCAACCAAATAACGGCGGTTAGTAAATTACCAATTGAACCCTAAGAGTGAGTGAGTGAGTGAGTATGGTTTTACGCCGCTTTTAGCAATATTCCAGCAATATCACGGTGGGGGACACCATAAATGGGCTTCACACATAGTACCCAAGAACCCTATGATGTTATGCTTGTCATATGAGGAGACAAAATGGATCGTAGTTGAAGGTAGTTAGGCTCCCTGGCTTGGTTTATTTTGTGTATCGTTACCTGCATATAACATTCGATCACTGGTTTGTCCAGCCAAGACTAACTGATTAACTTGCCATCGTTATGCAGTTGAAATGGGTTGAACAACTAACAATGTTTGGCATCGTATACATTGACGGCATTGGACCCCTCGCGAACCCCTCCTATCGTCACTATTTGATTGTGATTCATAAACACATGATACAGTCGGGACCGTAGAGTCAACTCTCCTTTTTTGTGGCCATGGAAAGGGTTTATCGCTTTTCTATATTATCATAACATCCTCCTCTGGTAAGCATGCACAAACCTCATTTGTTACTGGGCGCTGTGGTAAAACTGGAAATGATCTTGACTGTGGCGTCAAAGAGCACCCACTCACTTAAACAAAAGGTGATATGATCATTGACCATCGCACACGCCGTATTACTAAAACAACCGGCATATATTCCATAATTTTTTTGTGTGAAAGTAGCATCAACAGTTTACATTGAACCCAGCATCGATCATGATCAGCAAGTGGAAGTTACTCCGACCGACCAGAAGTTCGACGATGATGGCGAGCGGAACATCCTTTGATGATCAACACTTAAACGTACATGTTCTTGCAGACTGCATTTCCCCACGGAGTTCTGATGAGACAATTTGCCACGACGAACATAGGTATTGATGACTGCTGAATTGTATTGTGCACGTTAATGAAACTCACACGTTGTGAATGATAGCTGTTTCTGTAACGTGACTTATGTGACCGATTTACAGCCCCTTGAGGGTGTTCCCGCCTCGTTGTATTGGTACGAACACTATCGCTGGACAGCCAGGTCTCGTGGGAGACGACACGTGCCTCTGCAAACGTGGCAAAGTATAATGGTCATCAAGCACCCCTGGGTGACGATTATACAGAGGTTGTGTTAGGGAGCTACCATTCGATTATCAGAGAGGGAGGATTTTGTTTGAGAAAAGCATTTTTTTAAGCTCAGTAATTCTTTTCCAACATAAAACTTGGTGTACGACTGACCTCATGCGTCGGCATGTGCAGTGCAGAGTTGCGTCTCTATGGCGTATCAGGATCCTCTGACAGTTGTTCCAAATTCCAGGATTCGTCGTCATTATGGACCTTGGTTTCAGAAATAAAGTCGAATGTTGTCCTTAGGTTGTTAGCTGTAGCCCTCTATAGGATGTTCCTGTGATATCATATAGTATTATCCTTTGGTTGGTTTGTTTGTTGTTTAACGTTGCACTCAGCAATATACAAGCTGTATGACGGTGGTCTGTAAATAATCAAGGGATTGATATCATGAGCATGAATACACAATCGGGATCGATGACACGCATCAACCAAGTCAGCGTGCCTGACCACCCGATTCCGTTAATCGCCTCTTACGACAAGCATAGTCGCTTTTTACGGCAAGCATGGGTTGCTGAAGACCTATTCTACCCCGGATCTTCACAGGTCTATTATCCTTAGGCGCCAGGATAGGAGGTTATGACGGGTAACAAAATGACAAAACCCTTTAAATAATCTCGATTGAGTCGATTGTACGAATCCGACTATATGATAAACATGTGTACATGAATCACTATCAGATAGTGATGACACCAGTTCGCAAAAATATGAACCTACCCTGCCCGACCGATGGCACCCATCACAAACACATTCAAAGGCAAGTCAACTGTTCACTTAAAGATATAAACACTCGCATTGACAGTTTTATATACATGTACATTTACTTAAATAGCCATTGTCTGTCATATGTCATGTCATCGGTAGTGATGTCGTGTGTCAACATAGTTTCATAGATATGTACAATGTCATTTATTTGATACACCGTTGTTTTAAAGGTCATCGTTAGTGATGTCGTGTGTCAACATAGTTTCATAGGTATGTACATTTATTTGATACGCCTTTGTTTTTAAGGTCATCGGTCGTGATGTCGTGCGTCAACATTGGATTGAATTAATTTTGTGAAGAAAATATTCAATTTATAATTTTGTAACACATTTTCTATTCTAAAAGCTTAAGTCGTCTTTTTGTACTTTTTGTAAGTCATTATATTTTTCCTTTTGTCGACAGAATCATCAATAAATTCTAACTATATCGATTGTTTCGGGTAGATAGTATTTTTTAACTCATTGTATTTCCGCCCGTGCGGCACGAGCACTCAATCACATGCGTTCCAACAGAAAGAGTCAAGCGAGCGAGAGAGAGAGAGAGAAATTGTCAAAAATATGGGAGGTTTACTCTTCAGGTAATAAGTTGTACTTTATATTGTTTATTAATGCTTACAGTAGCTTTTCATGTATTATTTCATGAAATTTAATATTTATGCATATTTAAAGCAAAAGTGTAGGATATTGACAACTGTTGACTCTTGGAACAGCCCATTATATTCTAGAGTAGGGATGTTTCTTAGATGTACATTTATTAGAGCCAAAGTCACTTTATTTTCTATTTCTTTCCAATATTTGTAATGTTTAGCGTTTCGCTTTATTTAGGCGTTTGTTAGGCTTTCCTTTTTGATTACATTTACTTGAGATCACAACCTATTTCCCCTCGAGTAAAATAGACTAGTCCAAATCTCGGCATTAGGCCGCTGGCAGTGTCACACTAGTTTCAGTGTTTGTTTACATTTGGAGTCAAGTAAATGTTATATATTCAAAAGCATTAATTCTTTTGCTATTTTGGTATTTTATAGAATATCTATTGATATTTCCGAGTACTTTGCAATTATTTTCGTTAGAGAAGTGAACTTTCAATTGAGGTTTTTATTGTAAGCAACAAGTGTATGAAAGCTTCCAGAGATTTTTGCGTGCACTTTATTTTTGAGTAAGAGTGCAAAAGAGATTATATATTGTGGTTTTTCTGATATTTTGTTACACTATTTTATATATACATTTGATAATTATTTCATAAAAAATATAAGGCATTCCAGAGAAAATTAGTAACACCGAGTCATTGTACAATTGAGAGTAATTAATTTAATGCCAAGAGACTTTCACTAAGAGGTGTATTTTATATATTTAGTGATTGTATGAATATTTGGTGTTAAAACAAAGATTTATTATTTTTGTCAATTGTTTTCAGAACTCCGTCATCAGAGTGAATAAATAGGTGTTCGGAAGCCCTCCCGTTTTCCCATTCTTCTTTGTCCAAACCAAACATAGTTTCATAGATATGTACATTTATTTGATACACCGTTGTTTTAAAGGTCATCGGTTGTGATGTCATACGACAACATAGTTTTATGGATATGTACATTTATTTGATACACCGTTGTTTTAAAGGTCATCGGTTGTGATGTCGTGCGTCAACATAGATTTATACACATGTACATTTACTTGTTTTTTTCTTGGAAGTAAAGGTCGGATGAACAATAAATCCATCTGTTGTCAACAGCTTCAATTATGGTGTAGAACCTGTATAATGCTTTTATTGGTATTCATAAATATAAAAAAAACAAACGCCGTGTGAAGCATTTTTGTACCCAAAACATAATACCATTATTGGAATCATCGAAACCCATCAACAACCAAATGCACTTTTATCTACTCTTGACAAAACAGAAATGTTACACCACAAGATAACCAAGAGATCGATTCACGTTTCCATTCATCGTGAATGGCCGATCACATTTGGTATTTCTCGGCTGTCGAAAACGTTGTCTGTTCAGCAACGAAGGCATGTCACAACTAATTGAAACACAAAGGAACAATGTCGTTGGCTATAGCCAAGGGTGTTCAAGATGTCCCAGAGACACGGCTCTTTGGTGATCCGTCACATTGGTGATAGAAGAAACCAATTATGATGAAATCGTACAGCCGCACGTTTCTTCACATGATGATGCATGCTCAAGTCATCTTTCAACACGCCAATGTCAGACAGCATTCAGTACTTCCAATAGCATTCCCATGGAACCACAATGCCCAACCCTCAACGTTACCATATTTGCTCCCGATTGAAAACCTTTGGGAGAAGCGGGAAGCCTCCTATGAACCAGGACATAGCGTCTAAAAGCACTACAGGTCTGTCCCCCAAAATATGACTTTTTGTTTGTTGGATGTTAAATGCCGCACTCGGCAATATTCCAGCTACATGATGGCCTCTTACGACAAGCACAGTCGCCTTTTACGGCAAGTATGGGTTCTTAAAGACCTACTCTACCCCGGTTCTTCACGGGTTCGCCACAATATGACCCGAAATCTCATATCATGCATGGTGTGTGTGCGCGCGCGTGCGTGTGTGTGTGTGTTTGTTGTTTTCCGCCGGACTCGGCAATATTCCAGCTATATGACGGCGGTCCGTACGTAATCGAGTCTGGAAGAGACAAGCCAGTGATTGACATCATGAGCATCTATCCACGCAATTTACGATGACATGCATCAACCAAGTCAGTGAGACTGACCACCCGATCCCGTTAGTCGCCTCTTACGACAAGCATAGTCGCCCTTTACGGCAAGTATGGGTTGCTGAAGACCTATTCTACCCCGGATCTTCACGGGTCTCATGCATGGTCGGGAGGAGCCAGTCAGTACTTGGTGATTACTGTGAATGCACACGCGGGAAAATATGTTACCACGAACTTGTCATTGCCATGAAAGAAAAGAAATTTAAAGCTAAAAATTAGTCTTGTAGCCATCAGCTCGTTCATAATTAAAATAAATTCTTGAGTACAATTATATTTCGATGCCCGGTGTACATTTAAACAACATAAACACCAATCTTGGCAAATTATGTTCTAACAACAACGTACCTATTGTCTACTGGGACACGGGTGGCCCAGTCGTACAAGGCGCCGCGATTCGCTGTGCAGAGTTGTGTCCCTTGGGCACGCCAGAAACCTGTGATTCTGGGTTCGAATCCCGGGTCGCCCCGATTATGTTTTTAGGTTTGTGAGCACCATATCCGTGCTCTTGGGTTTCACCGAAGTGGTAAACGTCTGAGACCTGCATCACTTCGGGCTTTCCTCCAACATTAAGCTGACACGCCGTGATGTAACTGGAATAATGTTAAAAGCGGCGTTAAACCCAACTCACTCACTCACCTATTTTCTACAGTATGGAACCTGGTCCAGAATATCAAAGATAAGGACTCCAAATCTTACATTCGCCATATTAGAGTGGGAACCAATCATTAACTGATAAACTTGGTGAAAGTTTGGCTAAACATTTCTTCCTCGTCTAATAATGTAGCTCAGTTTACTACAAAATAGCAGGAAGCAAGAAACTAGACTTATTACACATTATTTTGATAATGGAGAAGATCATAATTATCATTCATGTGATCTACACTGCTCTTGGGTAAGCTCATGATATTGCTCGGGAAAGATAATATTCATTATTCTTTCACCTCAGAAACACTAACCAGAGGCATGTTTACAAACACTGTTGAATATATTTGCAATGAAATTTTGACATTAGGGAAATTTGCTTCTTTGTGACATGATGCATTCGCTTTTCGAATACTTAAAGAATGTACGGCATCATACTATTCCTTGAAATCCTCGACCAATTTCAGTGACCAGCTGCATTTGCAAAACCATGCAACGCACGGTAAATAGTCGACTAATGTGGCACGTAGAAACCAATAAACAAGTTTCGTTTCCGGGAACAGAAGTTCCATCGAACATTTATATTACTTAGAATCATTTGTAAATGATGCCATAATAAATATACAACATGCAGTGTGTTATAAGATGAAAGAATATTTTTCTATCAAGAAAAACATATCAAACTACTTGGAAACACGGGGGTACTACCTTCTCTGACCATTAGTCAAGGACCAAGGTGTCAGCATTTTGTTTTTCTCGTTGTTGGGAATAAGAATGAATAGCTTCACTAATGTTTCAAACGATTCCACTCATCGATCTCTGTTCGTCGATTTTTAACATTTGACACAAGAACCTTGAAATAGTCTCATTCCTATTAAAGTTCTGAAGGAAGCAGCGTCTTGGGCATTATAGGTAATATTTAAGTAGCTTCTTTACCACATATGAACATATCTTCAAAAATGTCTTAAAGCCCTGGACGTGTCGAAAGTGGTTTCAAAGTATAAGTGGGGGGTGATTCAGAAAACCCTAAGGTATGGGGTTCTGCCTTTCTGTTTTATGAACTTCCCTCCTTTTAAAAGATTAAGAAAAACATGACAATTATGCGGACCTTACTTTCGAAATGTCACGCTTGCATCCCAAGTACATAGTTGTCCGACTCCCCATTGTTCTAGGTGCCTAAGGTTTTGGTACCTCCCAATCTCTTGACTGTCACAGGGCTTACTGCCGGGAACAGAAGTCATCTTTAAATCTCCATTATTATAATACTTCAGCGTTGTGAGTCTTCAAGAGGAAAGTTCTTCGCGGGTCGTCTTTGCAGCGCTTCCTGGGAGAAGTCCAATTCGTTGTCTGGGCTGCATGTGAAGAGGGTCCGAGCATTCAGCTGAAGATGAGCCTAACAAGTCTGACGGCCATTATCACCTGAACCCCCTTTCTTGCGTTTAAATTTCAAAATGTTAACACACCAAATATTAATAATAACATTTTCTTGTATAGCCCTAACTCTGTATGTTTGTATGATGAAGGCACAAAATCAATCAGTGTGCATTCTACTGTCATTCACAGCTCTCTGGGCAGTTGACAACCCAAGCTGACTGTCAGACGCTGAAGGTTACCATCTCATCCTGCTGGGTGAACCGAGGCAAAATTCGATTGACTTGCCTCAGGAGGCACAACCTGAAATATTTTTTCTGTGTGGGACATGGCCTGATCCCTGGAGACTTTGAGGAGTCAAACTACCGAAAACACAACCATCCACCTACGCTCCGCAACCTTCACCGATGTGTAACCTGTGACCACGTGCCAACACACGTATTACATAAACGCCATCATTTGTAATATGTAATTACGTCATAAAGTAAAAAAAACGAGTTCCTGAGACGTTTGCAAGCATACATGCACTTGAGCACTGGCTTAGTGAACAAATACCTAATTTAGTACTTAAATTTTAATAATTCTTTTCCAAGAAGTTCTTTGAATGGTTACTTAAATCTTAATTTAAAACGTCGTTCAAGATAACGTTGCCAAGACTGTTGACATTCGGCCATTTACTTCGTGTCAGATTAAAGCCACCGATTGCTGTGATCACTGTAATGTAGGTTATTTTGTTGGTTAATTTCGAATGCTGTCAACAGTGTTTTTCAAGTACCATTAAACTCTACTGAAAGGATCTTGTAGGACATAAATAAGAGAAAACGACAGTGGGGACTCTAGAAACCTGCTCTGAAAATGTTCTGACAGAAATGATGTATGGTAAATCATAAAAAAAGTGGATGAAAGATAAGCTTACCCAAAGGCTATATGTACGAGTAATTAGCTCGGTGCCTTTCAACATGAGCGCTTTTAAAGTTAAACATTAAATAAAGTTTGAACCAGGAGAAACTTTTACAATGAGTGACAGTGAGTGAGGTTCAATGCCGCTTTTAATATATTTCCAGTTGTATCTCGGCGTGTCAGCATTATGTGGGAGGAAAGCCCAATGTGATGATGGATGGTTGGTTGGTTGTTTTACGCCGCACTCAGCAATATTCCTGCTATATGACGGCGGTCTGTAAATAATGAAGTCTGAACCAGACAATCCAGTAGTGGACATCATGAGCATCGATCCACGAATCGGGATCGATGACATGCTTCAACTAAGTCACCGATCCCGTTAGTCAATTCTTCTTTCTGTTGTTTAACGCCACCCTCAGCAATATTCCTGCTATATGACGGCGGTCTGTAAATGATCGAGTCTGGACCAGACAATACAGTGACTAATAGCATGAGCATCGACCCACGCAATTGGGATAGATGACATGCATCAACCAAGTCAGCTAGCTGACCACCCGATCCCGTTAGTCGCCTCTTACGACAAGCATGGGTTGCTGAAGACCTATTCTACCCCGGATCTTCAAGGGTCGCCCACGGTATGTATTATGCGCAATATTCATGGCTAAATTGTTTTATGTTTTCAGACGAATGATTGCTGGTTGCACTCAAACAGAAAATAGAAAGCAGTAATTGTCCCACTGGAAATCGCTTCAGAATATACAAGCACCTTTTCACGATGGTAAAACAAAATTGCATATTTCTTTTTAAATGGAGGTGACACTGCTGTCATCACTTGAGTAGACCGCTCTCGGTTAAACATTAACGAATCTCTCTTTCGTTCAATTCTGTTTTCATAATGCAGCTCATCAGCTGCGGGTGGAGATGTTCGCCTCATAACTCTAAAGGTTAATGGTCTGCGTGCTTGCAAGGATCTCTGTGGTGGAGGTTTTCGACAAACACTCCCTGGTACATGTGTACATGTGTTCGGTTGTTTTCTTTCATCGAACATTGTAATGGCGGTAGCATATGTATGTTAGGTTTTATGGTGAATAAAAGCGACAGAATTCATTCCATAATCATAATTATCTGCTTAATGCAGAGTCGACAGTACGATTCCGACTATATCATGAACATGTGTTATTAAAAAATGCATTCAGGTGGTTTATAAAAGGGCGACACACGGTATAAATGCAAAGTGCAAATACCTCAATTTTATCCTTGAAATATATTTTCACAAAACAATAGTTTTGTTTAGTCTTAAAGAAGAGGTGTATTTTAAGTTTGGGGATGTGTTTTTGGTTGGAGAAAGTAGGAATGTCTATTAATTGGGCAAAATTATATAAAATAGAAAGGGTCGGTGTCGCGCTACGCTTGGGTCCACAATCAAGGGGAAATAGATCGCCCTGGTGAGATTGGAAGTCATTTGACCAATGTTTTCTGAGCAAGGAACAATAGGGAGATACGGAGGGTGTATAAAAACCAACAGGGGCACCCATTGGCCAAAAGGTATATATTTGAATTGTTTGTTGTTTAACGCCGCACTCAGCAATATTCCAGCCATATGATGGCGGCCTGTAATTAATCGAGTCTGGACCAGCCAATCCAGTGATTGACATCATGAGCATCAATCCACGCAATTGGGATACGATGACATGCATCAACCAAGTCAGCGAGCCTGACTACCCCTGAATATAGGCGACAGCCTATTGTGAAGCTTGTCTATCTTTTCGGAGATATCACAGGTAATCCTGGACCTACAGGAGGAAGCGACCAATGTTTATGTGACAAATAGGTTATCCATATGAGTTTCGGCAGCCATTTGAAGTGGAGTGTTGAATTAGGAGTCCTAGTTCTGCAACGCTGAGCAACTACGATGAAATGGTGTTCGTATGGGAAAATGAAACTATTGGTGGTGTCTGAAATCTGAGACATTTATGGAAACAGATTTTGATTGAGAATGTTCAACTAGTTTCAAGCATCATTGCCCTTGTTTGCTAATTTCAGATGCAGCAAGATGTGGTCTTTTCTGATTTAGTGCAGTTAGCTTCTGGTTTGGCCAAACATTTCAAAGCAATATCAAGAACCATACTCTCTGGTCGATACTCTGCGCCCGTAGGCTGGTCATGGTGAAATGAACACGTTTTATGAAGCACGAGAGGTCCACGCATCTATTTACAGTACTTTATCTGACATACTGATTAACACGAAGAGAGAAATGACCCAGCTCACCTCCAGGCACTACTTGAGGTGCAGACACTTATTTTATACAGTACCAGTGGTTCCTGAAGGATGAACAGCAAATGTTCCAATTGATGATATCGTTTACCTTTCGTCCTTTCATGTGAGACCCGTGAATATTCCGGGGTAGAATAGGTCTTCAGCAACCCATGCTTGCCGTAAAAGGTGACTATGCTTGTCGTAAAAGGCGACTTACGGGATCGGGTGGTCAGGCTGCGCGGATCGATGCTCATGATATTAATCACTGGATTGTCTGGTCCAGACTCGATTATTTACAGACCGCCGTCATACAGCTGGAATATTGCTGAGTGCGGCGTTAAACAACAGACCAACCAACCATCATGTGACCATGACTGTGGCAGCGTCTTTGACATGAGCAGTGTGTTTGTAAGAAAGACTAGCAACGTCTTTCATTTTGTCATTACATCCACATGGCAATGTTACACTTAGCCGTCGAATCCACTTATTTTTTTCTGGACACCCTAAGAGTTCGTCTGCATTAAGTCTATTAGATGGATGGTATGCTGCCTGCTATTTGCTGACATATGTTCTGTCTCGCAAACAAATACCAATCCACTAAAGGTACATTAAATGTCAAAGATGGCGTTTTTAGTTTCAGACAACGTGTCTTCAAAAGATTGTGTGCATATAAGATTAGATTATTTACGTGGCTGCAATATTGCTCAGTGCGGCATTAAATACCAGATGTGCAACAGTGCCTCTCACTGACTACTTTAATACTGACAAATATTCTGTAAATAAGACAGTTTTGTAAATAATAATGAAAAAGGACAATTGGGTTGGTATACAATATACATTACATTGAGAGTAAAACGTTTTTATGGTTTACTTGTCAGACAATTGGATATAAATTCCGCGAGGACCAAGCACTTTTCTTGGTTATTGAATGTAATGGATCCCGTAGACAGGCTTGATCACTTAGATGACTGTGCGTCTTCGTCCCACGGGACGTTGTTAATACTATTAGGTCTGGCTTGACTTGTCTGTGACAGGCGTCCTTCCAACAGCATTAATATTCCTGGCTACATGAGTTCGCCTACAAAGTAACAAACATGATGTTATTTCATGTTTCTTCGTGACTTCATTGAACAGATTTGTTACAGCATGAATGTTCAACTGTCTACACATGTAAGTTATGCTTTTTGTATGACGCCCCTCACATCAACGGGGGCACGGGTGGCCCAATAGTCCAAGGCGCCGCAGTAATTGCTGTTCAGAGTTGGGTCCCAATGATTATGGATTCGAATCCCAGTTCGCCCCGATTATATCTCAAGTTTGTCAGCACCCTACCCGTGCTCGTGGGTTTCATCGAAGTGGTAAAGGTCGGAGACTTGCATCACTTCGGGCTTTCCTCTGAGAGTATGCTGACACGATGTGGCATAAGTGGAATACTGTTTAAATGATAACTAAAGTACTAAACACTCTCCCGTGTAATAACAATTTTATCAAAGTAGTGAATAGTTCTGGTATCTGACGAGTCTCATTAAACTGTCGAGTCTAGTATTTTACATGTATCTTATAGCTTACCTGAACGTTCGCATACACCCCTCATTATTCATCGTCCAACAACACCGCCCTTGGGACTCCGGGTAAGAACTGGTCGATAACAATTTACACATTGAATTAATCAAAGAAATCAAAAACAAGGGTCGGTGCATTGCAATCTTTGTGGGAATTGCTTTTTGTGCACCAGGTTTCCCAGGTTGCATAATATACAACGAGAACGCCCGTTGAAGAGTGAAAACCTCACAAGCTTAAAATTGGCATTTGTGGTACGTGGACACTTGGGAAATAAATCCATAACTTCAAACCGAGAGTTGCGTCATTATCGCGGTTTTATGAGGTAATAATAATCCAGACAAGTTTTATGATCTTTCTAAATACGACACGTTTTTGTTGTCGATTTTATATATTATTTCGTTACCAGCTACTGAAGAGAGGTCACAGCAAGCTCATTGAAGATCGCAGGTGGCAGAAACTTGTGGGAAGGCCTATGATTATGTATCTCAGCGAGTATCAGACTCCGTGGTGTCGTGTATAGATCGTGTGCCTGGAGAGCGGAAAGTCTGTGCGGAATGTTCGACCCCTGGCCTTGCCATACAATAAGATGTTACCTGCTGTTACCCTGCTTGGCCTTAAAGCGGTAAGTAAAGCAAGGCCAGATCGGCTTGGAATCAGTCATGTGTGTGAGCTGTGTATCCATGTTAAGCTGCTGCATTGAAACTGGCACTATTAAACAGGCATAAGTTGTGATCAGAGCATGCACCAGCAGTCACTCTCAAGAACGTCACTACATGAGTGAACTCATCTTGAACAGGACATCAAAACCAATTTCACCTCTCACGTAATGTAACCCCACATGTTTCTGCAAGACATGTTGAGTCAAGGTGAGTGATTAAGTTGCTGGATAATTAAGGTAATCTGGAAATCTGGGGTTAGATGGGGGACTTCATTGAGTTAGATCGGATTCCTAGGGTACCGGTGGTTGTATGGCGACTTCCAAGGCTTTATGGGGGCTTCCGAAGGTTATGTGGGGACTTCCTGGGGTTAGATTGGGAATTCCTAGAGAAATAAGTACTAGTTAAAACACCGACATGCTTTTCCCGAGCTCGAGGTTTTACATTTTCAGCCAAAACCGACTCATGAACCGTCAAAATGCAAGAAATAGCAGAAAGAATGAAATAACGGAATACCGTATAGTGGAATAATACAAGCCGAATTCGAAAGCAGTGGGTTGCTATACCTCATAGGTGAGGTTTTATTAGAAATTGACGTCATGGACCTTGTCATGTTAACAAACTGTGACTTTTAAACAGTCAAAAATCAAAATAAGATACATGTTAAAGGTACGCTTAAAAATCTTCAGAGATGTAACACTACTGTCGTGAGTAGTTTTTATAAATGTTTAAGATCATCAAAGGCAGTCTGAGACATGAGAAAGCCAAGGGCATTCTGCTTCAGACGACTGCTCCACCCGTGCACCAACCAATATCACAACAAATCTCTAGAGATTCCGTGGTGGAATAGGTCTTCAGCAACCCATGCTTGCCGTAAAAGGTGACTATGCTTGTCGTAAAAGGCGACTAACGGGATCGGGTGGTCAGGCTCGCTGACTTGGTTGATGCATGTCATCGATCCCAATTGCGTGGATAGATGCTCATGATATTAATCACTGGCTTGTCTGGTCCAGACTCGATTATTTTACAGACCGCCGTCATATAGCTGGAAAATTGCTGAGTGCGGCTTTAAACAACAAACAAACAAACAAACAAATCTCTAGTTACAGTTCTGTGTCCCCTGCCGTGATATTGCTGGAATATTGCTAAAATCAGCATAAAACCATACTCACTCACTCTAGTTACATCATTGAAACGTTTTTTCAACAGAAGTTAGTTAATGTTTTAGTATTGTCAACGCTTTATTTCTTGTCAGTGTGCCAAAAATAAGAAAGGTAATTCAAACTGGTTGTTTAATTGCATAGGCGAGATTACATTTTGTTTAGATTTTATGAAAAGACCTTTTGTAAGAGTAGTGGGTTCTAAAGTATAGCATTGATTAATAACATAAAATAATCAATATTGTAGAATTGTATTTGTTGATTCAGTATGGCTTATATCCTCTCGATGTTTGAGGTCATGAATGACAAAACCAGTCCCCGTTTGTAATAACACACAGAGTGTTTTATCATCAGCATGGGAACTTTTATCGCTCTCGTAAATCCCTCCGGATCACATATTTCCCCACATTTATATATCTCAGGGAGCAATATTACCGGATTACAGATGCTGCAAAGGTGCCTCATTATCTCTATTCTAAGAAATGAAATAATTAAAACATCATTGCGGCATGGAAATGGTTCCAGGGTCTAATCAAAGTTATATCTGATGTTCACGTTGACAGGAAACAAAGATTTATTGCCAAAATAATCATTTTCTTACCTTGAGGATCAGTTGCATGTTGGCCCTTTAGCTGTCTGGGCTGTGTTTTTATGTTCTATAATTTTCTTTTAAGAACAAATCTGTTACAAGCACGCTGTCGTGATTGATGCTGTTTGTTAATCTAGTGTTACGAAAACAAACGTTGAAGTGACTGCGTCTCCGGTTAATGATCTTTATGTACCTGACTTGCAAGGAATATACACAAACAGGGTTGAGGCGAGAAGAGATTTTCTGCTGCTCACAGCATCAGCATTTTGACACATTGTGTTCTATAAAAGGAGTGAGTGAGTGAGTTGGTTTTAACAACGCCTCTAACAGTATTCCAGTTATATAACGGCGTGTCAGCTAAATGTGGGAGGAAAGCCCGAAGTGATGCAGGTCGCAGACGTTTACCACTTCGATGAAACCCACTTGCACGGGTATGGTGCTGACAAACCTAGAAACATATTCGGGGCGAACCGGGATTCGAACCCACAATCATAGGTTTCTGGCGTGCCCAAGGGACGCAACTGTGCACAGCGAATCGCGGCGCCTTAGTCGACTGGGCCATCCGTGCCCCCCTATGAAAGGAAGATTTTTCAAATCGAGAATACATACTGAACCGCAAAAGAAACGTCACCATGAATCGATATATGAGAAACCTTATTTGTCCAAACACTGTAAACATACTTTGAGACATTTAAAAAGATGAAACTTGGCAAAGCTGTTCATCAAGGTTAAAATCAAGCGGTCAACTGTTCTAAAAGTGAAACACAACACTAGTCTCTGAGAAAATGGCATCACAAGGCAGTATCTCGTGTGTCCACCATGTGCATTGATGACTGTCGTGCAACGTCGATACACGAGATGGATGAGGAGGTTGATGAAGGCCATAGGCACTTGAGCCCACACTCTGAGGAATGCTTGACGACAGTTCAGCGACGTGCCAAATGAGGTATGGCATCTGGTCTCAAGACTTGATCAATGTACCGAGCTGCTGTGACAGCATTGCCTCTCGCTGGACCAATGTTCTGGAAGACCATAGGGCCGACACTCTGTGCAAGATCAATTCCAACCCACACCATGACGTTCGGACCACCCCATGTGTCTCTCTCAACAACACAAGCATCCAAATAACGTTCCCCACGGCGTCGCCAGACTCTCTCTGCCATTCCGCTGTTGAGATACAGTAACGGCCCTCGACTGAGAAGAGGACTCTTCTCCACTGCTGGTGGCGCCAATGCTGGTGCTGTGTTGCCCACTGAAGACAGTCCCGCCGATGACGTGGTGTCAGAACGGGTCCTCAGTGTGGCCTGTGACAGTGGTGGTGTCTGCTCGTCAATCGTCGACGCACGGTGTACTCACAAATGTGTCGCTGGTGTGTCCCCATGGTCTGTCGAGCAGTTTCCGCAGCAGTAACATAGCGATCTTTAAATGCATTGGCTACTTGCCGGGCGGTTTTGTCCAGCTTGCAATCGTCCAAGGGCTTGGTGTCGCTGATTTCCTGTCAATCTTGGCATGTGGTAGCTATTCATTAACGAATTAGTGCTATGCGATCTGGGTGGAATTTTACAGGGCAAGAAATGTGGGAACGCATGTGCATTTCAATTTGCACGGAACTCACGTGCATCGGGTAATCATGGCCGTTGCCGTGATGCGTTTGGGCAATCGGTTTTATCGTCAAATCTATTTTTTCCGGACAAGGTAATGTTAAATTTTAGAAATTACCCAGATATTTAAATGACAACTGTTTTTGGAATCATGTTACTTGGGGTGACGTTTCTTTTGCGGTTCAGTATATTGGTCCAACATTCTTGTCACGAAACAACACAAAAAATCTCCTGAAATGGACACTAATTAGACCCTCTTACGACTACATAAAGTAAGGTTTCACAAGAAAGATGTTTTGGAACCTGGTGTCTTTTCTTTAACTTGTGAGCTCAACACAAATGGACCGATCACTCATATGTGATGGGAACTTTTGTTGGATGGTTCCTAGTATTTCGTATAGGTTACTGCACTAAATTTAATCAGTGTCTGGTATAGATTTATCTGCTATTTGCCAGGGCTTAGGAACCCAGAAATGACGTTGAAAACCGAGAAGCGATTAGCCTTATCAATCGTTGATGACAGACTATAGACTTCCGTGTTTAATAGGATGCGTCGTTCAATTCGCCAGTCGATACCAGCACATTCATCTGAAGTGCTACAGCATATTGATGACATGAGACAAGTGCCTTGTTCGGCAAAGCTAAATTAGCGCTACTACTGTCTGAACTTCCATACTCTAACGTACATTAGACTGACACCAGTCGTAGAATGTGGCTCGCTTTTTGGAAGGAGAATATTGTTGGAATGCTGACGAACAGGTTTTAATCCTGAACACGTCGATTCTGTTGTCCTGATGTGTTGTAACGCATTGTAGAAATGCGTTGAAACGGTGAAACGGTTCAAGCTGAATACAAATACAAAGCAACCTTGAGATAGTGTTGGCATATCTCAACCGGCCTATTCAATGATACAGTCACTGTAACAAATGTTATATTTGGGATATTGGGATATTGGCATTATGTATTGATACCGTCACTGACAGTTATTTGACATTAATGTTAGCACGGTACTAAAGAACTAATGTGTATAACATATTTAACAGTGTGTCACGGAAATAGGTGACACCAATGCACATGCTCTACGGTTATATCAAATAGACAATAATTGCCTGATCCCTATTGCCACAAATACCCTGCAGCGCTACTGCTAACACACTCCGGATTGTCCGGCCTTAACCTTTAACCGTGAGAAACCATACAATTGTCATTAACAGAGATCTTTACTGACTTTCTGTCCTGTACTGTGCTCTGCACATTCCCAGCATGTCGAATTTAACTGAAAGTGCATTTTAACAGTTAATCTATCAGTACATGATTAACGTCATCATGCAAGGGTAGGTCGTGGTCCTAGGAAGTTTACCGACACTGATTTCATCCAAAGCTCTAACACTTCAAGTCTTGGCTGTGACCAGTATGTTCACGGAGGTAGGCCCATCAGTGACTCTAAAACTGAAGACCTGTCAATTCCTATTTTGAACTGAATTCCAAAGTTACATGAAAATCAGTGCACAGAAGGATCTATTGCTGAGTCTCGATCTATTACGTCAGTCTGTAAAATAATAGAGTCTGGACGAGACAATCCAGTGATTGTCATCATGAGCATCGATCCACGCAATTGGGATCGATGACATGTATCAACCAAGCCATTATCTTTATACAACCAAGGTCTTTCTTCACCTTCACATGTGGAAGTAATACCATGTGGACTCCAAAAACCATTTGAAGGATGTGCTTGAATATGTGCTATCTCTGAAAAGTACGGCAGAATATTTTACCTTTGTCCACCACTATCGATCCAACAGGAAACACTCAAGGATAAACTTCATTCCCTGATGTGTGGGTGACACTAGATAGTCTGTGCATTCGATATTTACTGCTCGGAATGGCAAAAGGGTGGCTGGTTGTTTAACGCCGCACTCAGCAATATTCCAGCTATGCGACGGCGGTCTGTAAATAATCGACTCTTTGACACCATGAGCATCGATCCATGCAATTGGGATCGATTACATGCATCAACCAAGTCAGCGAGCCTGACCACCCGATCAAGCATAGTCACCTTTTACAGAAAGCATGGGTTGCAAGAAGGGAATTTGACCAAATGTTTTTTAACTTAAACTTAAGGTATATCGATGATCCGATATATTTCAAGACCCACGAAGATCTGGGGTAGAATACTGTACTAAATAATGGGCCCGTGGCCCCTTTACGGAAATAACCACCTTCTCTTAAAACAAATCTGTGTCCTTGAGGGGAATCAAACAACCCATGCAACTTTTGCTGATGGATGGCACTTCCACCAGGTTGACCACAGGTAAATACATTTTTTCAATGGCTGGCGCCTATATTGGTCAGATAGAGTTCATATGCTGATAAAGTACTGTAAAGTATACGGCTTGTATTGGCGTGGGTCCCGTGAAGATCCGGGGTAGAATAGGTCTTCAGCAACCATGCTTGCCGTAAAAATCGACTATGCTTGTCGTAAAAGGCGACGAACGGGATTGGGTGGTCGGGCTCGCTTACTTGGTTGATGCATGTCATGATATGCCAATTGCGTGGATCGATGCTGATATAACAATCTCACGATTGTCTGGTCCAGACTCGATTATTTAGAGACCGCCGTCTAATTGCTGAGTGCGGCGTTAAACAACAAACAAACAAACAAAATGTTATAGTTCATTGATGGTCAAATAGCTATTTCCCTGCCAATGATTTACCCACCTGACGTAGAATTAAAAGCAACTAGTGAAACCGCCGGTTCTGTTTCACATTTGAATGTATGCACAAACATGCAGACTGATAAGATAACAACTCTCCACAACACTGTAAGGCAAGAGATGTGTTCAACGTTCATACAGTCAACTTTTCCCTTTATGTCGAGCAATATACCAGGAGCCCCTGCCTTTGGAGGTTTATGCTCTTTTGTCAAAAAATTCAAAGATCGCTGTACAACGTCATTTGGATGCGATGACATGCATCAACCAAGTCAGCGAATCTGACCACCCGATCCGTTCAGTCGCCCCAAACGACAAGTATGGTTGCTGAAGATCAATTCCTACACGGCTCTTCACTGGTCGACCTCTGTGTGGATGCGGTTTCGAACAGATTAACAACGCCAATTTTGACATTTTGGATGATAAATTTCTGTGGAAATATTATTGTAATGTCCTCTTGACTAGGTGGTATTTGGTTACGCGTGTCTTCTCAGCTCCCTTGGGTGTGCTTTTCGATCTTGAATTACATTACGTTATTTGATATAGATTAATCACAGGTTATATATATATTCACTGCACAGAAAATCGACGCCTGAGCTCCCTTTAGAGAATATCTCGCGAGGGATATAGTATTCACGTACGTCTGTACGTCCGTACTTCCGTACGTCCGTCCGTACGTCCCATCTGTTTGTTGCCGCGATATCTCAAGAACTAAACACTGGATTGTCTTCATATTTGGAACTATGGTGTATATACAGACTCCGCAGACACCAGTCGGTTTTGGTGACCTTGACCCCATTCTCAAGGTAACAGCAGGCAAATCTGCTTTTGGAGTTAGAAAACGGTGTTGCCGCGATATATCAAGAACTAATCGCTGGATTGTCTTCATATTTGGAACTATGGTGTATATACAGGCGGGGGACATTTCGTCACTTTGTGACAAATACTTGTTCGTGAACTTGAATGAAATAACTTTTATAAAAACGTACTCGCCGTTATTAGAGTAGGTCAACTGCAACCTATCCTGGTCGTGAAAGGGGAGGTTATTGCTCGGGTGGTTAAACTCGGTGACCTGGTTTGTCAGTGTGCCATGGACCCTTGAAGATCCGGGGTGAAATAGGTCTTCAGCAACTTGTACTTGCCATAAAAGGCGACTACGCTTGTCGTAAAACGGGATCGGGTGGTCAGACTCGCTGACTTTGTTGATGCATGTCATGGTATCCCAACTGTGTGGATCGATGTTCATGCTATCAATCACTGGATTGTCTGGTCCAGACTCGATTATTAAAAGACCGCCGGCATATAGCTGGAATAGTGCTGAGTGCAGCGTTAAAAAACAAACAAACAAACAGTGTGTCACAGTACCCCAACGGCGTGGATTGTTGCTTACGATATCAATCAATGGATTGTCTGGTCCAGACTCGATTATTTACAGACCGCCGGCATATAGCTGGAATAGTGATGAGAGCGGCGTTAAAAAATGACGGCGTGGATTGTTGCTCATAATAAGACTGGACTGGCCAGATCAGGCTCCTGTATGTACCCACTCACATCAGTACAAGGGAGCAGGAAGCATATTGCCCTTGGTGCCCCCGGCCTTGCTTGGGCTTTTTTTATTGCTAATATTTACGTAGGAAGACACAGACACTATTCTTCAACGCATTAATCTTCGTCGCTCACAGGATCAATCCTGAAACGCATTTCGATAATGAACAACAAGATCTGATATAAAGCCCTAACCTGGTCTTCAAGAATTAACCTACTTCTTTGGTTGCTGAAAGGGAGTTTACATAGATCAATTGTAGCCCACAGTGTCATCGGTTTCTCTTGATTGCGGTCTTTTGACAGACATTGTAGAGAAAAGAATTGATATATTTTAGCCGTGTTCACAAAAACTAACGATACATTGGTGTTTCATTATCGTTTGAAAGTCATCTACACTACTGCCTTGGAGTTCATTACCCACGCGTGACGGGGGCGGTCGGGTAGCCTGGTGGTTAAAGCCTTCACTCGTCACGCTGAAGACCTGGGTTTGATTCCCAACATGGGCACAATGTGTGAAGCCCATCTCTGGTGTCCCCCGCCGTGATATTGCTGGAATGTTGCTGAAGGCGGCGTAAAACCATACTCACTCAGCCCGTTAATTCCTGTCCATCCTGTGTGCGCCGCACTCAGCAATGCTGCAGACATATGACAGCCGTGTGTAAATAAAAAATCGAATCTGGACCATTAGCGAATCTCTGTAGCCACTTACGACAAGCATAGTCGCCTTTAACGCCAAACACGGGTTGCTGAAGACATATTCTACCCCGGATCTTCATGGGTCTTATGTGTGTGCGGAATGTTTGACCCCTGGCCTTGCCATACAAAAAATGTTACCTGTTGTTACCCTGCTTGGCCTTAAAGCAGTAAGTAAAGCAAGGCCAGGTCGGCTTGGAATCAGTCTTATGTGTGTGAGTAGTGTATGCAGCTGCTGCATTGTAACTAGCACTATTAAACATGCCATCACACTGACTTTTCAGACGGTGACAATTATTAACCCCGTGGGAACTCCAGGATATAAAAGGCCCACAGCAACCTTTTCTGGTGGCAAGTCGCGACCAAATGGATGGGGTGCTCCGACTCAGGGACTTGTTTGATTGCGTGTCACCTATCCCGACTTGTTTGATGGCGTGTCATCTATCCGGACTTGTTTGATGGCGTGTCATCTATCCTGATTTATTGATGGCGTGTCATCTATCCCGACTTGTTTGATGGCGTGTCATCTATCCCAACTTGTTTGATGGCGTGTCATCTATCCTGATTTGTTTGATGGCGTGTCATCTATCCCGACTTGTTTGATGGCGTGTCATCTATCCCGACTTGTTTGATTGCGTGTCACCTATCCTGATTTGTTTGATTGCGTGTCACCTATCCCGACTTGTTTGATGGCGTGTCACCTATCCCGACTTGTTTGATGGCGTGTCATCTATCCCGACTTGTTTGATGGCGTGTCATCTATCCCGACTTGTTTGATGGCGTGTCATCTATCCTGACTTGCTTGATGGCGTGTCATCTATCCCGACTTGTTTGATGGCGTGTCATCTATCCGGACTTGTTTGATGGCGTGTCATCTATCCCGACTTGTTTGATGGCGTGTCATCTATCCTGATTTGCTTGATGGCGTGTCATCTATCCTGATTTGCTTGATGGCGTGTCATCTATCCTGATTTGCTTGATGGCGTGTCATCTATCCTGATTTGCTTGATGGCGTGTCATCTATCCTCACTTATCGGGACCCGTAAATATCCGGGGTAGAATACGTCTTTAGCAATCCATGCTTGTCGTAAGAGGCGAATAACGGGATCGGGTGGTCAGGTTCGTTGACTTGGTTGATGCATGTCATCGATCCCAATTGGGTGGATCGATGCTCACTGGATTGTCTGGTCCAGACTCGAGTGTGGCGTTAAACAACAAACAAACAAAAGAACTGACTTCTCGGATCGTTGTTCACATTACCAATGACTGGATTGTCTGCACCAGATATGTTAATGTAGTCCATTATATAGATGAAATATTCCCTATTTTGATTAGTACCAAAATACAAATTATGTGAACAATTGACATGTATTTGTGACGACGACACCGGTGACTCAGGATAAGCCCCCCTTTTCGCGAACATCAAGTATCCTGCTTATTTGATAGTAATTCATTAACACAGGCTCATGACATTGTGGGAATCGTACAATGCGCTCAGATATTTCTTGTGATCAGAGAAATCCTTTTGTGGCTTTTATTTTCAGAACATTTCTTCAACAAATATGACATCTATTATAGGGATGAGAACGCACTTCCGCACCGTGTATTATTTGGGCTTATGTTGGACTACAGGGAATAAACAGTATCAAGCAACTTAAGTTCTGTCGGAAATGCTAGAAAAATGCTTTTTGCCCGTTATAAAAGGATATAATTTTTCACAGATGTTGCTATTGAAATATCGAACAACTACCGATCGACCTCTGGTTTGAAGTATTTCGGTTACAAGGATTCCTATTGACACTTTTACAGGAGAAAGATTGGAACGAAAACAGTAGGTCCTGTGATGGCATTCTAAAACGGACGATAGAAATATGCGCACTCCGTTTTTATGATAATACTGTCGTCTTCCAAAGACATCTTATCAACACCAAAAAAAATCACATGGAGAAACTTCTAGATGTGCAGCTTCTAAAATGACAAGTGCGCAGGAGGTACCCCCGATAATCGAGCTGTTTTCAGGGGAAAGTATTCCAGCCTGTCTTTGAGGTCACATAATCTTCGCACCATTCATAATTATCAGGCTGGGCTTCCAAATGATTTACCTTTATGTATCCTTCCACTGACTACATGTGATGAACGGAGGTTGAGCTCAGACAGCCATGGAATGAACGGAGGTTGAGCTCAGACAGACATGAGATGAGCGGAGGTTGAGCTCAGACAGACATGAGATGAGAGGAGGTTGAGCTCAGACAGACATGAGATGAGCAGAGGTTGAGCTTAGACAGACATGAGATGAACGGAGTTTGAGCTCAGACAGACATGAGATGAACGGAGTTTGAGCTCAGACAGACATGAGATGAACGGAGGTTGAACTCAGACAGACATAAGATGAACGGAGGTTGAGCTCAGACAGACATGAGATGAACGGAGGTTGAGCTCAGACAGACATGAGATGAGCAGAGGTTGAGCTTAGGCAGACATGAGATGAACGGAGTTTGAGCTCAGACAGACATGAGATGAGCAGAAGTTGAGCTCAGACAGACATGAGATGAACGGAGTTTGAGCTCAGACAGACATGAGATGAACGGAGTTTGAGCTCAGACAGACATAAGATGAGCGGAGGTTGAGTGCAGACAGACATGAGATGAACGGAGTTTGAGCTCAGACAGACATAAGATGAGCAGAGGTTGAGCTTAGACAGACATCAGATGAGCAGAGGTTGAGCTCAGACAGACATAAAATGAGAGGAGGTTGAGCTCAGACAGACATAAGATGGACGGAGGTTGAGCTCAGACAGACATGAGATGAACGGAGGGTTCAGCTCAAACAAAAACGAAATGAGGGTATCCCGCTCAATTTCCAGATGTTTTCTGTAGTAGAAAATAATTGACAAAGACATTAAAACATGCCACCATTAAACATGTACTGATAACGATTACACATGCTCCCAGCTGCAGAATATGTGTATTGCTGGGATTATTCACATAGCAGTGAAGAGATGGTTGGTTGGTTGGTTGGTTTGATGTTTAACGCCGCACTCCAGCTATATGACGGCGGTCTGTAAATAATCGAGTCTGGACCAGACAACCCAGTGATTAATATCATGAGCATCGATCCACGCAATATGGATCGATGACATGCATCAACCAAGTCAGCGAGCCTGACCACCCGATCCCTTTAGTCGCCTATTACGACAAGCATAGTCACCTTTTACGGAAAGCATTGGTTGCTGAGAACCTATTCTACCCCGGAATCTTCACAGGTCAGCAATCATACTTACTCCAGGAGTTGTATAATGTATTTTGCGTATTCTCTGCGAAATACAACTATGAATGTATAAGAGACTAACGTCGTATTAAATATCTGAAAACAAAAACGAAATAATATTAAAGCTGTAAGCAGCAATGGCGGGCTCCAAGTGACACGCACGTACAAACTTACGCAATTTTCTTTAAAACGATCTGACCTCGACCATGTTCGAATCCTCAAATGGTTTGCTTGTACCGGCGTCGTCAAACGTAAGGCACTGCTACGAAATTGACGTGTGCTGGGGTGTCTCATGTTGTTCTAAACCCATGTCCAACCTCGACCATGTTCGAATCCTCAAAGGGTTTGCTTGTACCGAGGCACACAAATGTAGGCACCGCTTGCAGGACGTCGCTGCTACCAAATTGGAGTATGACAGAGTGTACAACTGTGTTCTAAACCCATATCCGACTTTGACCATGTTCGGATACTCACATGGTTTGCTTGTACCAACATATGCAAATGTAGGCACCGCTTTCTGGACATCGTCGCTACGTAGTTGGCATGTGTTGGGGTGTCCAAGGATGTTCTAAACCCATTTCCGATGTAGACTATGTTCGAATCCTCAAAGGGTTCGCTTGTACCAATGCCGTCAAAAGATAGTCACCGTTTGCAGGGCATCACCCCTACGAAAGTGCCAGAGTGTACCAGAGTGTTCTAAACCCTTTTCCGATCTGGATCATGTTCGAATCGCCAATTGGATTGCTTTTAACAACGCCGTCTAAGGTAAGGTACGGTAGCATTTGGCAATTGGGAAATGAAGAACGAAGTCAGGGAGCCTGACCACCCGATCCCGATCATTCAGTATTTGTACTTAAGTGACGGTGTTTTCCTAAAATCAAATATTACCACCAAGTGGTGGTACTTTCACCGTCCAATCCAGGACGAAAATGAGTGAGTGAGTGAATATGGTTTTACGCCGCTTTTAGCAATATTCCAGCAATATCACGGCAGGGGACACCAGAAATGGGCTTCACACATTGTACCCATGTCGGGAATCGAACCCGGGTCTTCGGCGTGACGAGCGAACGCTTTAACCACTAGGCTACCCGACCGCCCCAGGACGAAAATGAGGTACATGTGGCACACAATATTCATGTAAACTTCCAATAGTTTCTGTGAAGAACCTTGCAACATATGATCTTTAAAGTTAAATTTTTATTAGAGAAAAATGATCAAAATCAAAATCCAATATAACTAAAAAAGATATCCAAAATCGGCTAACGGGGTTGATGTGTTATGTATGGAGACGATTATCAGAATGTTTGAAAGCACTTTCATGCAGTGGATTCAGAGGAGTTAGAATTTGAAGCCCCCCCAAAAACTGTGAAAACCTTGAATCCAATATGGCTGCCAAACCACGTGACCAATGACCAAGTCCAAAGAACAAAAAATGTAAAGCATCCCGAGGAGCAAACACATGAAAAGTTTGAAAGTAATCAGACATGCGGTTGAGGAGCAATAGGGCAAAATATACCTTAAAAATGACTTGTTTTTTAGTTATCTGCCCTTTGTCGCTGGACCTACGTATCTAGAACTCCACTGTATTCAGACACACACAAAATTTGAATTCAATCGAGCTACTGGTTACTTTGCTAGCTCTGGTACAAAAATCGGCGGAATAATAATAAGTAATAAACCGGCCGATTACGATAGGGCCCTAGCCTATCGGCTCGGAGCCCTAAAAAGTCGACGCCAGAGACGAATCGGCCTCGATCACCTGCCAAAACAGATATCACTGGGTGTAACAGGCGAAGTAGTGATGAACACTATGTGAATGGGACATTGAACGACAGTGTTCGCAAACATTCGGAAGCAGGACCTGTTGTACCGTCACTCACTAAAAGTATAATCTAGGGAGGGGTAACAAATGATTGATCCACCACAGTTTGAATGAAATTGTGCAATCACAGGTAATGTAAGCTCAAGGTAAACAATGGTGGGGTGAGACACTTCATTTTCAAAAGTCATCTGAAATGTCACCAAACAATTGTCAGACACACTTCAAGTTCATTGTCCACACAGTTTGCCTTCAATAGCTTGTATGACCTCCAGCTGCTTCAGTGCATGCTGTGATACGCCACCTCATCGATGACGTCAGTCTTCTGATGACGTGGACTGGAATCCGTTGCCACTCGTCTCTCAGGGCCTGCTGCAATTCTTGTCTGTTGACGGGATCCTGATAGCGTGCTCTAATCTGTCTGTCAAGATGGTCCCACAGATGTTCAATAGGATTCATATAGGGTGAGAGGACAGGCCAGGGCAAAACGTCAACGTTCTGTTGGTTAAGAAAGTCCCGAGTCAGTCTTGCAGTATGGGGCCTGGCATTGTCGTGTTGGAACAATGTCCCCTGCTGTTGGTTTTGTAAGAACGGAAGCACAACTGGCTGCAACACTTGGTCTCTGTACTGCACAGCGTTCAGGTTTCCCTGTATAATCATCAAATCAGTATTCTGATCTCGACAAATACCGCCCCACACCATGACACTTCCCCTGCCGGATGGATGGACCAGCACAGCACAGCACTCGACGCCAATTTCTCACTTGCCAGCGTCGAACCTGCCTCGCCCATCGCAGTCTCAGGCGTCGATGTTGAGCAGTCAGTACCATTCCTCGAGGACGATACTCTCGGATTCCAGCAGCACGAAGTCTTCGTAGTACTGTACGTTGGCTAATGGGATGTCCCAACGTTGTTGCTGCCGTCGCCGTCGCCGTCGCCGTCGGTTTCGCAGGTGAATGAGCCGTATCTGACTGTCTTCCAGTGGTGTTGTCACTCGGGGTCGTCCGGTTCAAGGCCTGTCCTGTGTCCTCCCTGTCTGCCTGTACCGTTGAATCAGCCTGGCTACTGTCAATGGTGTACAACTAAATCTTCTGGCAATTTGAACCTGTGTTGCCCCCATTTCGGTCACCCCGATGGCTCTTTCTCTGTGCTCTTGTGACAGTCGTGGCATTTCTTTTGTGTGCTTTCATCACGTGTGGTTATACCCTGCAGACGAACGCATTTATACAGCTAACATGCACGTGCAATTAATGCGGGAACAAATGTGGCGCGTTCGCGTGAGGTGTTTTTTGGTACCTGTTCCTGGGCAGTCATACTCCCAATACCCACGTTCCTCTAGTTATCGCTATTTTTAGGAAAATTACAAATTGCCAACCTATACTTTCTTTTGCCGCTTAGTTTATATAAAATAGTGCTAAACATAAACACTCAAAATGAAACACATCAAGGCAATTGAAGCAAGTAGTGTCTGTGATATAAAATATTGCAGTTTTCCATTACTGCATGCTTAAAATTAAGCTACTCAAATCTTTTGCTTTTGACAAATGAAACTGACTGAAGAATTGCTGACTGACTATTTCCATGTAATATTGTTTTTAAATCATACCCATGCATATAGAAAAGGTGAATTGCATTTTCTAAACGATATCCCCAAGTGCAGTCTGGTATGTCTGATACATGTCGTCTAAACTTATCAGCGTTTAGGTCACTGCAGCCGAGCCTGAGGCGACAACGGACAATTGCGCATGATCTTATGGCTTGATCTTGGCGTGTTTGAAATCCTAAGTTTTAAATCATTGTATCAGAATGATTAATTAGGGAAATATAATTCTCTTAATGAGCGAGCATTAGTTACTTTATCAAGTAGAGTGTTCCACCGATTGATCGCATCCGGAAGAAATGATTTTGCTTAGGTCTGCAAAACTGCCCAGCAATCAGTATATCCACAAATATTGCGCTGAATAAAAGAGGAAATTACATTTGAGTGTTTGTTTTTTAACGCCGCAATATTCCAGATATATGACAGCGGTCTGTAAATAATCGAGCCTGGACCGGACAATCCAATGATTGACATCATGAGCGTCGATCCATGCACTGGGGATACGATGCCATGCATTAACCAAGTCAGCGAGTCTGGCCACCCGATCCCGTTAGTCGCCTCTTACGACAAGTATAGTCGCCTCTTACGACAAGCATAGTCGCCTCTTACGGCAAGCATAGTCGCCTTTTACGGCAAGCGTGGGTTGCTGAAGATCTAATCCATCCCGGATTTTCAGTGGAAAATTAGGTTTGCTAATATCAAATTGGACACTACGAATGTTTGTCACTAGGTATATACAAATTACATGACCCAGACATAAGAGGTGATCGGGGAACATAATACTCATTATTTAATGTAAAACTTGCAAAGTATGAAATTGTTAGAAAATGCACCCATTAGTCGATCCTCAGTTTAGATGAAATATTGTATTTACATTATTGAATTTGATGTCATTTGATACTACAATGCATCCGTTATCACTGAATACAATTAGCCTCCCACAGATGGAGTTCCCCTTGACGTCCATCTTTCACGAATACAATTGGTTATCCAGAAGATATTGGCATTGGAATTAATACCATTTCCGCCCCAAAGTCAGCATATGCCATTCAGTGAGGAATTCCCTGGTTCTCCGAATGCACCGAAACTAGTAAATGTCAATCTAAGCATTGAGTGTGCCAGAAAATTGAGAACATTGTTTTCGTGTCTGGAGCAACTTGCGTGGCAATCAAGCAGTTATTTGTTACATTATCAAAAGAAGCAGTCATCAATTCACTCGCTTGATCGTGGCCGCCTGTAAAGACTAGTCCAGACAAACCAGAGATTGTTATTATGAATAACTTCTCACACCACCGGGGAGGGTCGACATGTAATCAACTGTACTTTTACATACAGACCTAGTTCTAAGAACCCAACCTTACTGCCTACATGGTTGATTGATATGTTCTTAGCATCACCAAGAAAGACTTGACCTAAAGACATGAAATTGATCTGTGTTTCGACATAAACCCCTCTTGCAAACGATACTGGAGTGAGTTAATCCCAGTTTCCTAGAAGTCCTATTGGCTGTCCAAAAAGTTCTCCACAGCTGCTATGACAACATCGTTCGAGTAAAAATGGGTTCCGGTGTCATAGAATAGGATTTCCTCCTTGCTATTTTTCTTCCCGGAAAATACGCTGTATAGCTTAATCTCCTTGAAAATCACAATATAGCATTAGTTCCCCTGTGGAATATTTGCTATGTTGTAGAGCAAACTCCCCCCACCTAAACAGCTGATCAAAGTGTTCTTTCATTGGGGGAAATGAGGTTATAAAGTCGAAATTCCCCTATATGGCTTTATATGTGGTGATTGATATTAAATATCTTGATGTAGCAAGTATCAGTAGGATTTTATTCACAGTCAGGGACGGTGACACGCCGCTTACAGTTTGCTCCTGTATACTCCCAGGTTAGTCAGGAATAAGTTTCAACTGTGCATCCACTAGTCTTAATCCAACGTGTGAAATTCAGTGTTCTGAATACTGATGAGAAAGGTCAGTAATATCTCATTCATGCATGAGACGACCTTTACGCGAGTTTGTGCAAATACTACACCTAAATAATACTCAAGGACGCTCAAAGTGGAAATTGAACGATACTTTTCTTGAGTGTTTATTGACATATTTTCTTGACAAAAGGTTTTTATCTGCCTGCACGTTGACAAATGCAGAACATCAACATAGTGTACTTATGTTCCGAGGATGTCTTAGATAGTTGTGCGTAGATAGTTGCACCAGGTGCCAAGCATCTGTTAAGAGTGATTCTGACTTTATCGCACACTTAGATACGGATGAAGGGGTGCACTATGTAACCAAGGAATTATATCCAGAATATTATATAAAACTTGAAAAAAAGAAAACTGTGATTGAAAGCTAAGATATATTTAGAGTTAACTTTGGAAACGTTTCCGGATGAACGGAAAATAATAAGCATCGATAAGTTCTGAGTTCTATGTGAACAAGAAACGCCTTTGAGAGGTTGAGAGAAGTACATGGCGGTCCTGGACATATGGGAATATACGATAGCTACGTGATAAATCAATGAACAACGAAGAACGAAGTGTGGTTTATTGCAGGATAAAACATTGTTCTATCATGACGTCATTTCTGGAGATTCGAACATGCGCTCGCAACTTCATGACGTCGGACGACGTTATATTTGAGAGGGGATTCTCAAGTGAGTTTTTCCCCACAGAAGAAGCTGGGCAATGCGTATAAACGCATTTCAGAATATCACATACAGTTACCGCAAACGCATGCGTATGCCGTTTTATAAACACATTTTTTCAGCATTAATTACTTAAAATCATTCGTTCCACATTATGGCGTCATGGCAGGCACATAACGATAGTAATTAACGTTATTTGTCGTGTGAGTAACGATTTAAACAGAGCTAATTATATATAAGTGATTTCACCGATTACGCAAAGCTTCATCAATATTGCCCTTGACGTACTTGCGTCGAGAACGATATGGGTGTTCGTATGCTGTTTCAATTCATTTGGTGTTATTTCATAATCTAAGTGGTGCCGTTACTATGTTGATGTCTTTGGGGCAATTTAGGTAATTTGTCTCTTGACATCGAGATATGCTGGTTTCATGTAGCATGTTCATGTTTGACACGCCAAATGTTAACGTCACACGCGGACATCAAACAGTGCAGATGATTAAATTCGTAGCAAGTACTTGACAATATTACACTGGAATAAATTTTTCAAATTAATCCAGTCTGAAATTGTGTTAGTTTCAAAGCTTTATTGATCAGCTCTTCTTTAAGGTATGAGGATGGGTGATTCACTGTATGATCAAACAGTAAATGCAATGTTTTAGAATTTATTAATATCCTTTCATGTCTGGATGCGCATCATACGGCAAATGTGTTTTATTCCTGTTAGCATTTCCCTTTTAAAATAATCATAAAGGAAACTGCTTTCTGAAGTTTACATCCGAAGTTTACCAATTCCCCTTTGTGTCGCGTAACTTTGCATTATTGGTTACTTTGTCTCTCTTTGTCGTTGTTCTTCTAAATAATTTATTTGTGCTTGACCGTGTTTCACTCTGATGTTTAAAACTGTTATCTAGGCCTCACAGTGCACTAATGGAGTGTTTCGATTCATTGAATTATAATAAACTAATCTTCGACAAATATTGTGAATCCGGGGTAGAATAGGTCTTCATCAAACCATGCTTGTCGTAAAAGGCGACTATGCTTGTCGTTAGAGGCGACTAACGGGATCGGGTGGTCAGGCTCGCTGACTTGGTTGATGCATGTCATCGATCCCATATTGCGTGGATCGATGCTCATGATATTAATCACTGGATTGTCTAGTCCAGACTCGATTATTTACAGACCGCCGTCATATAGCTGGAACATTGCTGAGTGCGGCGTTAAACAACAGACCAGCCAATATTGTGAGGTGACATCTGCAGTTTCAAGCCATGATTAAATCAATGAGACCAGTGAATCCACTCCTATTGCACATATTTAGATGTATTGCTTAAGATTCGGATTGACAAAAACTATCTACAAGACTGCATTTAATTAGGGATGTCTTTAACTATCTAACAGTCAATTATTTATTACTTTGTTTCACGATGATTTTTGCTTGAAAATATTATCTCCGCTATCTGTCTTAAGATACACCATCCCAAGGCCCCTTTGTATAGGGACCAGCACTGGGCCTGTTAATGGAATGCCATTTTGTAACTTGAAACTTCACAATCTCTGCTCAGATCCGAGCACATTCTGACCACTGGAGGATATAATATTATCGCAAGCAATATGTCTTTGGTGTCTACATTTTAAACATTTGGATGAATATAGTTTCATGGGTTGCTTTAAGATTCTTAGTCAAAAGTTGTGAGATCAGAGTTACAGCATGTAAGTGTTGTTGCGATTTTGCCATTTCCGCGGCATGAAATCTGTTTCGGCATATATTTGGGACTGATATGACACGACCACAGTAATCTGTTTCCCGTTTCGTGCGTCACTACCTGCTTCATATGGACATGGTGGTAATGTATAGTGAAGCTCCAATTACGTGACACGTGATAGTCTCGTATGGCAGCTAACTGTCCCTTAAACATCAATCCATAGTTAAAATCATATAGCCATAGTGAAATCACCTGCTACATGCTCTCTCTCTCTCTCTCTCTCTCTCTCTCTCTCTCTCTCTCTCTCTCTCTCTCTCTCTCTCTCTCTCCCCCCACCCTCCCTCTCTCTCTCCCTCCCTTTCTCTCTCCCTCCCTCCCTCTCTCTCTCCCTCCCTCTCTCTCTCCCTCTCTCTCTCTTTCTTCTCTCTGCCTTTCCCTCCCTCCCTATCTCTCTCTCCCTCCCTCTCTCACCCTCTCTTCCCTCTCCCTCTCTCATCTTCTCTCTATCTCTCTCATTCCCTCTCTCCCTTCTCCCTCCCTCCCTCTCTCTCTCCCTCTCTCTCTTCTCTCTTCCTTTCTCCCCCTCTCTCTCTTCTCTCCCTCTCTCTCTCCCTCCCTCTCTCTTCTCTCTCCTCTCTATCCCTCCCTCCCTCTCTCTCCCTCCCTCCCTCTCTCTCTTCTCCCTCCCTCTCTCACCCTCTCTTCTCTCTCCCTCCCTCTCTCTCTCTCTCCATCTTCTCTCTCTCACTCCCTCTCTTCTCCCTCTCTCTCTCCCTCCCTTTCTCTCTCCCTCCCTCTCTCTCTTCTCTCTCCTCCCTCTCTCTCTCTCTCTTCTCCCTCTCTCTCTTCTCCCTCCCTCTCTCTCCATCCCTATCTCTCTTCTCTCTCTCTCTTTCTCCCTCCTTCCCCCTCTCTCTCCCTGCCTCTCTCCCTCTTCTCTCTCTCCCCCTCTCTCTCTCTCTTTCTTATTCAGACGCAGTACAAAGACAATCCCCCTTTTCAACTTTAATGTAACCAAATTACACATTCTCATTTACCAACACAAATAATGTACATGAATAACTCTGTCCAGAAATGGATTGTGTTTCAAGAAGTATATCAGTTATTCCAAAAGTATCAGAAAAGAACCTTCCCACCATTTTCTACACGATGTTGATGTGCTCAGACTACATTAGATACTTCCATGATAAATGTCACAATAAGTATCCTGCGATGACTTAAAACACGTTTCTGTTGTTCTCAGACGGAATGTCACTGTCAAGTTCAGGGGTTGTATGGGAAGTATATCAAATCGACAAGAGTCATTTTATCAATTTGGTGTCTTTTATATGTTTGTATGACTTCATAAATGCCTCTGATCTGCGTCACTGTGGTTCCCTCCCACATTCAAAATACTCGCCATACAATATCTAAAATAGGGATCAAGACGGCGTTAGACACAGTTTGGAATTGCATTTTGACTTGCCCTTGACATTTCAACTGACAGTTATCGATTGTTCGCCATATGGAACAGTGAAATTCAGATGGTGAGGTGAAATGGGGTTAAACGTCGCGTCCAAGATAATTGCACTTATATAGCGACGTGCATGTACGTGTGTGTGTGTGTGTGTGGCTGCTTGTACTAGTCCGGACTGATGCCGATTTAAAGTGCTAGTTAACTGAGATACCATGCCGCAGTTTAACATGAATACCCCACTCAGACACAGTATACTGACTCCGAGCCGACCAGTCCTTCTTTTAGCCCCTTAATGCCGAGCGCCAGACTGGGTAACAACAAGTACCATCTTTTAACGTCTTTTGGTATGACGCGGCCGGGGATCGAATTCAGATCTTCCGCTCTCCGGGCGGACGCTCTACCATTAGACCACGGAGGCGGTCCTGAAATTCAGCATACAAACTATTATAACGATAGTAAAATAAACGAATCGGGTGGTCCTCTATTTTTTTTATATATTGTAGTATATGATGGGGAGGGGCGGCGGTTCTCTCTGATAACGTAGTCAGTTATAGCGAGGAGATAAAGCTAAGTTCAAACAGCACCACGTTTGTCCTGGAAATGAGACTTACATGCATCTCTATTCCAGATTCAGAAATCTCAAGCATATTAGAATAGCTTCATTAAAATCTGTGTATATGCGAGTGCTTTCATAAAGCATGCCTCGCGTTTATAGCAGTCTTTATGTGTACAATTCCCCTAAAACATTTCTCACAATAAGAGTGGGCAAGTCTTTTCAAAAGACAAGTCTACAAAGTAACGGGAAAGAAAATGGCTTTACAATCGTCGCTTAGATACATCTTGCAGCTTCCCACACGACGCCTGAACTTGGCCGTGACATTTGTCTGAAAATAACAACAACGTGATACAAGGAGACTTACCGTCGTGACATTTATCATGGAAATATCTAATGTCAACTGAGCACGTCAACATCGTGTAGAAACTTGTGGCAATGTTCTTTTCAGACACTGTATGGATAAATTTTGTCTCTTGAAACACAGGGGCAGTCGGGTAGTGTAGTGGTTAAAGCGTTCGCTCGTCACGCCGAATACTCGGGTTCGATTCCCGACATGGGTACAGTGTGCGAAGCCCATTTCTGGTGTCCCCCGCCGTAATATTGCTGGAATATTGCTCAAAGCGGCGTAAAACCATACTCACTCACTCACTCACTCTTGAAACACAACCTATTGGTGAAAACACATGATTCACATATACTCATGAAAAAGGTAGCTGTGCTTCATATAAAGTGATGTGAATGGTGTTATTGAAAATAACAATATATTATTTGTTAATTCGTTTGATCCGTACTTTACCATAACAAATTCATTGACGAAACCCAGACCTGGTAACAGGAGATAGAGCAACACCCCCGAAAAGAAGGGTTATGTCGCAACTCAATTAACAATGTAAATATGGAATGTGACCATCATTTGTCTTAAGTAAGGCGGCGGCGCATTAAGGACACACGATGATTGAAAACAGCCTGGGGGATGTTGTTCCAAATGTCAATCAAAGATAGCCCAACTGAGATAGGGTTACCGGATGGTTAAGGTCCTGTCGTAGGCGTTGTTGAAATACCTTTACAAAAGTCGTTTCGAAATACCTTGTAGCTTCCTACACAACGTCTGAACTTGATCGTGACATTCCGTCTGAGAATAACAGAAACGCGTTATTGGTCATCGCAGGAGACTTATTTTTGTGACATTGATCATGTCTGAGTGAGACTGACCCCTACCCACGTGCACATTGGAATGGTCTCCGTGGTCTAGTGGTGGAGCGTCCGCTCGGAGAGCGGAAGGTCAGGGATTCGCTTCCCGGCCGCGTCATACCAAAAGACGTTAAAAGATGGTACTTGTCGTTACCCTGTCTGGCGCTCGGCATAAAGGGGCTAAAACAAGGACTGGTCGGCTCGGAGTCAGTATACTGTGTCTGAGTGGGGTATTCATGTTAAACTGCGTCATGGTATCTAAGTGAGCTAGCACTATAAATCGGCATCAGTCTGGTCTAGTACAAGCAGCCACACACACACACACACACGTGCATGCACGTCGCTATATACGTGCAATAATCTTGGACGCAACGTTAAACCCAATTTCACCTCACCTCACCTCACCTCACCTCACCTCACCTCACCTCATGCTGAGATTCTGTATCGCTTGTCTCTGTCCTACTCAACTCACCTCACCTCACCTCACCTCACCTCACCTCACCTCACCTCACCTCACCTCATGCTGAGATTCTGTATCGCTTGTCTCTGTCCTAAAGCAACGTTAAACCCAGTTTCACCTCACCTCATATATTTGACGACAGAATACGTTTTAACTTCCTAACACTCTTGATTTAAACGTCAGCAAATAATCAATTTCACCACGCCAGAATCCCCTTCGTTTTTTCGAATCAAACACGAATAGCTATCGGAAGCGTATAATTTCACAGAGTCTGAACGTCATCTGCTATAGGTCACTGGTAGTGCTCTCGAGAAGATGCCAATCTGTTATTTGTGTCTTCATCTGACATTAAGTGAGAGGTATCCATCAAGCTATTTTCAAAGGCTTTAAGACTTAAAGTATCACGTGACCGAAGTACATCGCGGTGGTAATGCACACAGCACCACTATTGGTGCCACCAGTTGGGAATCACCTAAGACTTATATCTTGTCGCTAAAATGAAAATATTTCATAAAAATAATCTCTAAATATAAATATAAACAACAAGAAGCCCAGAGACTCACTTTCAGTCATCCAGACTTGTCAAATATTATAGACTTGGGCTTTATTTCATATATCTGGTTCATGGTCTGGATGACAGACCAGACGACATTTTATGTGTAGACAGTACGTAGCATATAAGCATTGGTTTTTAAGCAGCAAATCTAGGTAGCGACCTTTAATATATAAGGAATAATCGTGTATCTCTGTAATTGCATTCAGACAAGGTGTGATATTGTTGTTCTTGGGGTCGGCATGGACCTATTACTTTGGGCGAGTATTGATTTACGTTTCTTATTAGCTATAGAAAATTAACAATTCCATCCTTAACAAGGCAGGGGACAGTGGCTTCATGTATATGTTCATGTGGGAGTCGAATATCGGGATGATTCCTGGCATTCCACAAGTCGGTACACTACTCTATTGTCTGATATAGGAAAACATCTATGGTAGGGTCATAATTTCACATGTCTAATAATACACAAAGGTTACTGCATTGTCAGAACGTGAAGATCCGGGTTAAAATAGGTCTTCAGCAACCCATGCTTGCCGTGAAGGACGACTATTGTTGTGAGAGGCGACTTGATTAACTAATACAGACGTCGTTTCTCTCAGTGGTACAAATTTATAAATAGAAAGAAATATAAAAATTCAGGAAAACGTTTACAAGCGAGGCCTGGCTATCTCCAGGGAACTGGTTTAGGGCCATGGGGAAAGAAACAACGTCATCTTCAAGGAACGTTTGATATTCATGAACAGATGGACAATGAGCGACCCCGGAGATCCAGCTCAGACATAGATGCATGTTTGTGTGTTTGTTTGTTTGTTGTTTAACGCCGCACTCAGCAATATTCCAGCTATGTGACGGCAGTCTGTAAATAATCTGGACCAGACAATCCTGTGACTGATGTCATGATCATCGATACATGTAATCGGGATACGATGACATGCATGAACCAAGTCAGCAAGCCACTACTACCACCGTCCGTGGTTTTCAAGAAATAAAGTGTATTATATATATGCAAATGTGAGCCCAAACTCCGCTCACCTCAATTATGTCGTAAGTGGCGACTACCGGGATCGGGTGGTCAGGCTCTGTGCCTTGGTCGGAGCATGTCATCGCATTCCTACTTTACTGAGTCTGTTAGACAAAATGTTCAAAATCTTCAAATATTTTGCCAGGGCATCCAGTTGGCTTACAAAATTAGATTTATAACCTTTCACCAGATAAGCTATTTTGGCTTAATGGATATTTGTCTGGAGAAATATAACAAATGGTATATTTGGGTTAATACTTTCTTATTAAATTACTGATTCTGGTACTTTTTTATGTTGCCATTTCTAAAAGAGCATTGTGTTCATAGCTTTCGGCCATGGGAGCCAGGCCAGTTTACACTTGTCACAGGGGTACACAAAGTACGGGATCTAGACTACCAGTTGTCGGGCTTTCATTTTTGTGAAGGCTTGGTGGCTGAGTGGGTTAGATCACTGACCTTGTGTGCTGGTGATTGGAAGCCTCGTAAAACCCAACTCACTGGATCAAAATTACTTTGACACGCCATCTCCACTTTAAAGACATAATCATACGTCTTATTCCTTAAGGAAACAACCCTATTTTCGTATGATAGTCTGCAAGTACTGAAGCAAATTAGCAACTTGCAATAACTATTTCCCTCAATGAGTGTCAATGCTATGTCACGCCACCACGTAACAATAGTCAAGATCGATGCAACGTAGTCGTAAGTAAAAAAGTGACAGGTCCTAAAATGGAACTGAATTCAATTAACGCAAAACAGACAACTCTGTACTTTGACTTTTGTTTTGTAACTCACGCCTACGTCACTTCATTTAGGCGATACATGACTTAAAAAGCACCGTCAAGCATTTCAGATACACGACATGTCGAGTTTTTACAGCGAACAAAAAAAAACATATCGACATACATCCTCGTTTGATGAATCTCCTAGACGTAAGAGACATCCACTAATGAACCAGAAAGCTGGTGCCCTTTGAAACAGAGATAATCAGTAAAGAGGAAACTGGGTCTCTGCAGCGCGATGATGGATGGGAAAATAAATTGACAATTTTATTTGCTCTTTTGTTGACATGTGTCGATGGTTAGAAAAAGTGTTTGTTGATAAGATCTAAAGGTAAAGCAATGTTAGGAAATGATGAAAGTTCAAATCATATCTTACCCATCATGGAAGACAGACCGAGAGTAATAACGTTCTGATATTTGCATATGTACATTTTAGTGATTCCCAATGCTGATTGGTCAGTTCAGGTGAATTGTTATCACCTTGCTTCGTTGTTGGGAGCATGGTATGACGTCATCCATTGTAAACAACAATATATGTCATTACTTCACCTGATTAAAACCCTTGCTTCAGATATTTGTCTTTTCGGTCTTTTCTTCTTGGACTGATATGTCATATACTCCCGAAAAATGAAGTTAACACAATTATGTGTTTCATTTCATTGGATAAACAGAATATTGAGCCACTGAATGTTCACATATGACAAACGGACCACACATGAAAACGGTTGCTGATGTAGACATGACGACAAAAGTCAAAGATCATGGCCAACTGTAATCAGCATCGTGTGTGTCCACACTGGAAGTCAAGAACTGTGACATCTGCCCAAGGAAGCAATGAGGGTACGAATCAGACCTTGGAGAATGCTCGCCCACTCCGCCTGTAGGTTCAGTGCCAGCTGTGCCGTATGTGTGTTTGTGGTTTCGGCTGTGGTTGTGGCTGTGGCTGTGGCTGTGGTTGTGACTGTGGTTGTGGCTGTTGCTGTGGCTGTGACTGTTGCTGTGGTTGTGGCTGTGGCTGTGGCTGTGGTTGTGGCTGTGGTTGTGGCTGTGGCTGTGGTTGTGGCTGTGGTTGTGGCTGTGGTTGTGGCTGTGGCTGTGGTTGTGGTTGTGGCTGTGGCTGTGGTTGTGGCTGTGTTCTTTTTTTCACACCCCATACGTGCTCGATGATGTTCAACTCTGATGCTAGAGAGGGACCTGAATGAAGTGTAGGTATGCAGTTGTGGTCTGGCATTATAGTGCTATTTCGCCTTTTACTATTCGCCCAATATAGAAATCTGTTTCGTTGGATAATCGAGACCTGCTTCACTTCGGGCTTATGAGATCATTGGAACAAACGAAATACATCAATATACGCGTGGCTATCTGATCATTTCCAGCCCATTAAGACGACACATCGGGGTGTGTATACCTTTAACATCCAGACTACGCCACAAAGTGACAGATGTATTCAGAGTTCATGATGAGGGGAAATGGGGTTTCAAATTTATTGTACTCAAATAGCCTTGTTTTAGCCCCTAAATACCGAGCGCCAGGCAGGGTAACAACAAGTAACATATTTTAACGTTTTTTAGTACGACGCGGCCGGATATCAAATCCCCCGACGTTCTGCTGTCCGGCCACACGCTCTACCACTAGACCACGGAGGCGTTCGTTTGTGTTTGAACCGGCAATGCGCGGAGCGTGAATGGGCTATTGTTGTACTGGAAACTGGCAGAAGGCAGCGTGCAGTGGCAAATAAGGTCAATGTTCCACAGTCAGTGTTCAGAACGGATCAGGTATTTCACGAACCAAAAAAGAGCATAAAATGTTGAACTTTCGACCTCGTTCAGGGTCCTAGGTCAACGACTAGATTACAGGATCGATTGATCGATCTCAAACGGCGAATCAAATTGCTTTAAATTTTCATCAGGCTATTGGAGTACGAGTTACGGGTCAGACGATTAGTAATCGCATACATGCAGCTCCGCTCTATGACCATGTGTTGTGCAAATCGTCATATTGCAAACAGACGTCAAGGGTGTACACAACGACTAAACAGGGGTAATCGTCGCTGCACACGTATCATTTCTTTGAGTGGCATTTAGAAGTTGGAATGGTAACTAAGACAAAATTGTTATGGATGAGCAACTTCTTTATTACAATTGGGCGACGTTTCGGTGTCGATTCTAACGCAGTTATCAAGCAAAAGATGTACAAACTAGGTATGAGCATGATATATATACATAACAATAGATAGATGTTTATATAACAGATAAGGTTGATGTACATTGATTGATAGGTAGTTATGATAAGACAAGTTTATACAAGAGATAGGGTTGATATAAATTGATCCCATACCCATCAATCACTGTACATCAACCCTATCTGTTATATAAACATCTATCTATCTAATCGATGAGTTCCGATTCACATTGCACTTACTTGACAGGCATGGTCGTGTTTGCAATGTCGAAATGAACGTCAAGCCAAAGTCAACCCGAGACCTCAAGACAGATTTGGCGGTGGATTGGTTATGGTGTGGGGTGGCATCACAAAAACGTCAACTTTGTTTCATCTTACCTCTATCATCCATCAAGATCTTTGACGGTCATAACATCTTCTGTAATACTCCACTACCTGTTGTTAAGTATTCCCAAGTTGTCGTTATTATCATACAACTATTACTAGAAGCTAATATCCCCAACAATTTAAAGAAAGTTCAGTTATTTCCCAGTAGCCTCTACTTTTCCAAAGAGTATATCAGAGAACATTTACCCGTTTGTTCTTGACAAAAACATGATCAGAGCAAATGTTATTGTCGAACCTAATTGCACTGTCACAGGTTTCTGCTCTACATTGAACCGTGGTTAATGTACCTCCATATCATTAATACAATGTTCATGTTCAATCTGCTTGACAATTAATTTTAAAAGCCCCAAAGACACACTCTTCAACAGGGCAATACTCTGAGATAAAACTAATGACAAGACAAATAACAAATGCTTTTATATCCAGTAATCGAACTGATTAAGATCCAGGTACAGAGAACTATTAATCATCATAGCTTTGGAAAAGTTTTTATAACAGCTACTAAAGTTTGATTGATGTATTGCAACAAGATGTTGACAGGTTATTATTCTGTGTCTGTATCACAATGCATGCAGTTACTGTATTATTTTGATCGTGCACAGTCCCTACAATGTAATTAAAACGAATCGATATTTTCTGATTATCGTGAGAAGCTCACGAGAAAGCTGACATTATCCAACAATTTGAAGGTATGTATGTTGGTTTATGAGGGCAATTTGAGATATCGCTGTAATAATAAATTGTTTACTATGTTGACCGGGTTGCACGCCATGACACAGAGTGGGGCTGCGAATTGAGCGAAGCAAAGTTTAATGCGACACTGCCAAGATCCTGGCAGTACAGAGTTGAAAGTCAGGACACAGCTGTAGTATAGACTCATTTCCTTTGTTCTTTCACAGCGACGCTGTGCTTGTCAGTTTCACCAAAGTTTGTTTGTTTTTCAACGCCACATCCGCCACACAATTGGGAAACGACAACATGTATCAGCTCAGACACCGAGCCAGACCACCCGATCCTTTAAGTCACATCTTGCGATGTACTCCATCTGACCAAAATTGTGACCACCGAGGGGTGAAAGTATTTACCTGTGCTCTAACTGTTTATTGATCCACCAATCAGAAAACGTTGCTGGAGTCGTTTCATTTCTTTCAACGACGCAGAGAATAGTCCTGTTCTTACTTTGAGCAGTACAAGTGGTTCGTGAAGGAGGGACAGCAAATCTCCCAAATCAATGGTATCAGTTGGCCTTCGTCCTTTCATGTGGCCATGGCTGTGGCGGCGTCTTTGACATTGGCAGTTCTTTGGTTAGAGACTGTACGTCTTTCATTTTGTCAATACATCCATACGGCATTGCTATGCACAACAGTCGAATGCAATGTATTTCTGTGGACTGCATCAGATAGATGGTATGCTTACTCTTATATCCCTGCTTTCAGGAAAAGACTGGAGTGGTTTCTTGGTAAAGACTATTGAAGACATGTCTTGACTATGCTGACATCTGTTGAGTCTCTCAAACAAAACGCAATCCACAACAGGTACATTCACTGCACATTAGCATTCATAGATGACGTTTTCAGATAACAGGTGTTCAAAAGATTCCAATATTTACAGATACATCAGGGATCATTTGTGTCACTGATGCACCTATTTCAAAATGTTTGAAAGCTTTACTGAGGCCTTGAATAATGTAACCCTGATCAAACAGCAAGAGTCGTACGATGCTCTTTGAAATCTTCGTTGAAAGAACATGTTCGACTGTACCTCAATTTGTTTTTGTATCATCGCCATGTTCACAATGACTGAACAAGTTGTTCCCAAAGAATCCAACGCTGTAGTTAATGCAGCCCTTGTCCAGGATGTTGTTTCTTCCACGACAACAGCTATTTACCCTGGGAGATGCTCACATACACACATGGACGAGTGACGACAAAGAGCAATTCCCTCATCAGCATGTGCCTGGAACTGTGCCATCAATACATGATAGAGTATGTACCTAAAGAATACATTTGTATCTTTATTACTCGTTGAAGATACCACTGCTTAATAACAATAATGTGTTAGTAAGGGTGCAACGATACACCGATATTCCGATGCATCGCGATACTTGACCCACGATACGATATACGATAAACGTAGGCCTATTTATCGATACGCCACGATACGGAACGCAAATCTCAAGAACAGCGTTTTCTCGCTATTGTGCCTTTCACTAAACCGCTAACTTGGTTATAGCGCGGTAACGCATGGCTCCAAAAAACGTACTTACATTTTTAATAAGCTCAGGTTTTACACCGACAGATGTTTTTCCCCATGTCAAAAAACATTATCAGCTGATCCCCGCAAGCACGTAACAATGGAAATATCTGTCAGCAAATCCGAACTGAAGCACGCAATTCAATACCATTATCATACTATCTTGTTATTAAAACGTGTTCATTGTATATCTGGACTTGTGTTTGTAATATATTTTAAAAGGTTTTTTTCAAAATTTCATTTAATATTGTTTTCATTAAGTTATATGAAATCGTGTGTGAAGAGATACAAACCACAGTGAGATTACCGCTTTTGACGCATTGAAACGAACTTCAGTTGCTATTGAATGGATACATATATTAAAAATGCCATACTTTGACTCGTTAAAAGTCGTATTTGTGGCAATTTGGCTAATATATATATCGCAATCGAAATACATGTAGCACGGGAAGTCCCTAGGGGGAATGGTCAAAATTGTTCCATACGTAAACATATCCTGCAACAGCAATCACCAGTACCAAAATGCTACAATTGTGGTTCTTATGATTTTAAATATATATATAATAAAAGCTGCAACTAAGGTAACACGCTATTGGAATATATTATTCTTGATAAAACAATAATTTCAGATACAATTTCTTCGACCATTGCATCAAAATTCTTTGACGTTGTATCACTGGTGGAGCACATTAATTATTTTCTGGTGTTTGAACTTTGAATTGTTTTTAAGGAAAGTTAGAGAAAGTTCCACTTTGAAGCTGAACAACTTCAATAGTCTTGTTATTATAAAACAATTTTGACTATTCCAAAATCATGAAAGGTGCAATCTTGACATGACTTAAGTCTTGTTTTTTTATCATTGCGTACCGAGATACGTATCGTGACCAGAATATCGAGATGCGTATCGTATCGTGACCTTCCTGTATCGTTGCAGCCCTATGTGTTAGTATATTATTTGTTAGTGAAACTAGCTTATCCCGGCAATACATAAGGATAAATCTTGGTATTTAACACTGTTGTACCAGCTTGTACAAAACTCGTTTCCGAGTAATACCACTGTTATGAAACTCGTGAATAGTTCTGGTATCTGACAAGTCTTTTAAAATTGGATCACACGGGAGGGGGTTTGTATTCTTTGTATATCGTATAGTTTACCTAAACGTACGGATGCACTCCTAAATACTCATCCTTCTACAACACCACTCTTGGGACTCCGGGGAAGAATTGGTCTACAACAGTTTATGTTTCTCGCGACTGAATTGATCTAAGACATAAAAAATAAGTGATGCAGTGAGATGTTTGTAGGAATTTCTTTTTCTGAGTAGGTTTTCCCAAGTTGCGTTATAATTGTGTAATATAAATATAACGAGAATGCACGTAGAAGAGCCAAAATCCCACACAAATTGGCATTTGTGGTATATGGAAGCTTGGAAAATTAATCAATAAATTCAAACTGAGACTTACGTCCTTATCGCGGTATTAAGAGGTAATCATAATCCACACGTTTTACGATCTTTCTAAATGCGACACATTGATGTTGTTGGTGATTTTAGTTATGCTTTGGTAATGAACTACTCAGGAGAGGTCATAACAAGGTCATTGGAGATGTGAACGATCTGGATAATACTTCATCGCAGGTGGCAGCGACTTCTTGTTGGAAGACCTATGATTATATACAACTGATTTTAAAGCTGTACCCTAGCGCGAGAATAGACTCCATGGTGTGGCAGATAAAGTGTCTGCCCGGGGAGCGGAAAGTCAGTGTTTCGACCCTGTGTCATGCAAAAAAACCGTTATAATATGGTACCTATCGTTACCCTGCTGGCATTAAAGGGATAAATAAAGCAAGGCCGGCTTGGAATCGGTATCATGTGTGGCATAGTAACTAGCAATATATAAAACTTCAAAAGCACTCTGAGACAAAATCTGATGGAAAGCCTCAAACATAATGTCTCAGACGACTTGACAACCCGTGCAACAACTAACATCAGAATATCCCTAGTTACTGTATTGAAATGTTATTTGAATAAAAGTATATCAATATTTTAGCATTCGAAATGCTTTTTTTTCTAAAAAGAAATGTGTGCCTAAAAGATGAAAGGACCATTGTGAGAACAAATTTGTTCTGGTATTGCATAAGCTAGATGACAAATATGTTTCAGATTTGTGTCATGTGCAGCATAGCGTCTGATAGAATTAGTTAATAACAGAAACAAATCAATATTTTCTTCATTCATTCATTCATTCATTGGTTTTATATCCTCTCGGTGTATAAGCTCATGACTAAACCAGTCTCCCGTTCGTAATAACACACAGATTGTTTTATCATCAGCATGGACACTTTTATGTCTCTCGTAAATCCCTCCGGATCACATATTTGCCCACATTTATATATCTCAGGGAGTAATATTACCAGATAACAGATGCTGTAAAGGTGCGTCATTATCTCTATTCTAAGACATAACACAATTGAAGACACCATGGCGGCATGGGTACGGCTCCAGGGTCTAACAAAAGTTATAACTGATGAACACGTTGAGAGGAAACAAAGCTTTATTGCCAAAATAATCATTTTCTTACCCTGACGATCGGTTGCATGTTGGCTCTGTAACTGTCTGGGCTGTAGTTTATGAATCTCAAATTCTGTTTTTAAGAACGGAGCTGTTACTCGATGGCTGGTTTGAATTTGTCTGTTAATCTTATGGTAAGAAAGGATAGTTGTTGTGTTGTCTGTGTCCTAATTCTGTTAATGATCTGTCTGTGCCTGACATGCAAGGGATATACCAGAAGGGATTGGGAAAAGAAGAGATGTTCTGCTACAACAGCATAACTGTCCAGCAAGAACGTTCGGAAATGACTAAAGGTGAAATATGTATCAGAACTACAGAATCCAGGGGGTAAATCTGTTAACGTTTTGCCAGAAAAGATGAAAATATGAAAAATGAAAATCAAAGATGTATATGTCCCCAATCCACTCAAAAGTTTGGACATGGTTTGAAAACCTCCATAGTTTGTCGTCGTTGTGGTGACGACCATGAGAGTACGGATTGTAGTCACGATCTGAAATGTTCCAACTGTGAATGCCAACGCATGGCCTCTTCCAAATCCTACCCTGTGTCTCAAACCCAAACCAAAACACTAAAACTTTCGGAACGTCGTCCCTCGTCACACGGTCGTCAAACCCACCTAACTCTCCCACATACTAAGACCTTTCAACTCGAGAACATGCTTGCTGAACACTCTCGTCATCAAACAACACAAAACACAACCTCATTTGAAACAGAAACTAAAAAGCCTTCTTACGATTACATAAAGTAAGGTTTTTTCTTTTCAACTGGTGAGTTTAATGCATACACACAGATCACTACACGTACATGTAGTGTGAACTTTTATTGGATGATTCCTATCAATTTTCGAATTGCACTGCAGTAAATTAAATTAATGTCTGGTATAAATTTGTCTGCAATTTGCCAGGGCTTTATCAATTGTTGATGGCAGACTAGACGCTTTGTGTTTAATCCGGAGACGTCGGTCAATTGGTTAGTCGATACCAGCACATTCATGTGAACTACTGCAAAGCTAAATTAGCGCTACTACTGTCGGAACTCCCATATTCTTATGCACATTAGACTTTCGGCAGTCGTAGCACTGGGTTCGCTTTGTGGAGCCAGATCTTTACTGACCTTGTGTTCTGGACTTCTGCTGTGTTAAAAGTGACCATGCGCGAGCCACAAGACACTCTCAGAATGTAAATAAGTGTCTTGTATTAATTAATACATCACTAAATCATAATCGTCATCACACCAGTGTGAATAGCTGTCTCAGAAAATGTACTGACACAAATTTCACTAAAGCAAATGTAGAACCCTCTCTGAAATATCAACCAGAATCCTTAATACAACCAAGGAAGGACTTTCTTTATATTAACACTTACACAAGTCTAATTGATACCATGTGGAATCCCCCAAACTCAAAGGATTTGTTTGAATTTGTGCAATCTCAGAAAAGAATCAAGTTCAATTGTGCCAAGGTATTTCAACAGTGTACAACAGCATTGGTCCCACACGAAATACGTGGGGATAAAGTTCATTCCTTGATGCATGGGGCAGTTCATACTAAATGTGTTGGACATAGATACATGATTACATCTATCTCGAGGGGTTCTGGACTATTTGTCAAAATGAAAGAAAATGTTATCTGAAGTTTAGAGCGAAAACAATATGTGAAATGCTAGAGTTCCTCATAAATAACATCCATGTGAAATGTTGGAACGGGACATTTAGGAAAGAAGCAGGCATCCCCAGAGGCATCAAATCTAAAAGAGAGAATCTATCCAAGAAGTTTAACTTAACTGTTAGGTAGACTGATGATCTGATATCGTCCAATAATGGTCAAATAGCCTATTCCATTGATTTTCCCACCTGAACTAGAATTGAAAGCAACAAGTGAAACTGCCTATTCTGTTTCATAATTAGATCCATATGCATAAAGGTTCAGTGAGAGAAACAATTCTCCCCCAGACTGCATGACAAGAGAGGTGACTTCAACTTTCCAATAGTCAACTCTTCCTTTTCCCAGCAGCTCCACCCTTAGGTGGAAAACAGAGCTAATTATATATAAGCCTAACAAACAAAACCAACAAATGCCACGAACAACAAACAAACAACGTGTGCAACGTAAAAATGTCCCGCTTTTTGCAATAGATTATCCTACAGTCAAGTGTTTACAACAATAATTGTTCATAAAAAGAATGTTCCCAATATGTGCCTCTGTCACGAGTTAGTGAGTGAGTTACAACTTAACGTCTCACCGAAAATAAAGCTGCCCTGTCCTCGAAGAAGCAAGAACATCTACACAAGAAGCTTTCACGTCCCACGATCAATCAAGGCCTCACACTTTGGAAAATGCCGGATATTGACCTGTCACTGATTTAAATTCCTTCGAGAATGATACATTTGAGTGATTGTCACCAGCTGACATACGCCCACACCCAAAGTCTGGGCCTCCAAAAGAGGCTCCTTGGCAGAAAGTGTGTCTGAACACTCATAATGACTGATGCTCCCATAAAAGACGATACGTTGCTGAAGAAAGACAAATTACATAAAACGAAACCAAGGAAGTCCATCAAAGGAAGCCATGGTATCAATAGAGACAGCCATTCTCTGACAGTGATTCACACACAGAAATATCTGACTTTAGCATTGGTGATAGTGATTCTGAAAAACAGGATCTGATGAAAGGGGATTACTTGCATGTTAACTATACCACCAAAACTTCTATTAAGAACAACACTGGAACAAAAAAGAGATGAAATTGACACCCACTTCAATTGACATACCTTGTCCGCAGCCAACCAAGAGCAATACACCACAATTACTTTTTCATGAGAAGGACATTGATGAGGTCGACATGGATGAATGTGTGGCTGAACTGCTGATACCTGTTTCAGGTGGGAAAAGCATCGTCTCAGAGCACATCATAATCTGTGAATTCTATAACACAGAATACTGACATTTTATTGAAATCCTTTGGTGTTTCGTCTTGCCTTATCATTGGTAAGGAAACTGTTGTAAGTTTTAATAAGTTTTATCATGTCAAAATATAATTTGTCTTATCCATGACCTTGTCATAACAACATCGTGTCCTGAAAACCAGGTCGTTCCAACTCCACTTGGATCGATTTGAGTTCTTTTATGCTTGTATTTTAGTAGATATTCCATCTTCACTGTATTTAGTACGAACATGTTTACCTGTATTCTCAAGTCATAAGTTCATGTTAACCTAGCAAAAAGCTCATACATATTCTATAAAATGTTTTCTGTTTTAGATAAATCAGGTATCTAACATGTTTGCAGTAATTTTGAGTTCCAAATTGTCCAAAACACAATTTTAATGTTAGAGTAATACACATATTTAAATATTTGAGCAAAATATATACCAACGACAACTTCATTTAGTGCTGATGAAAATAAACAAAATATGCTTTGTGGGGTTTTCCGTGATTTCAGATCGAAATGATTGTGGTATGATGTTTATCACTTAGCCTTGTTACAGAAGTAGGCTACCGCTACCTGCTAAAGATCATGGTTCTGTGAAACGTCAGCTAAAGGTACGCTCTCTTTACAAGACAAAGTTTCAAAGATTCGGAGCGTCGGTTTCTAACGAATTAGGAACAGATTGGATGAAATCATGATATTGGTCACATTTTAAAAAAAGATTAGGGACTGTTACGAAGGACAGAATCAGTTCTGTAGAAAGACTGTGCACACTGAATACTGATTACTGAAACACTGATGTCCATGTATTTGTTTCTCCCAAACGAACCTGAACTCGCCTGTAATCAGAGGGAAATGCTCAATTCCAACTGGAAATACCAGAACACTTTCCTCATTTGACAGTTTTTCAATTGTGCATTTTCAGTGATGGTAAACGAAAAGTAACATCGTTGCAATCTTACCATAATAAACCAACATTTTGCATCACTTTTGAACCATCGTTGCAATTTCAATATGTTCTATCCCTCGATCACATGCTAAAAGGAGTGATTTTCATTGGATACGCACTTAGAACACTCGGGAACTTAGATTTTGTTTTAGGTTTGGAGATAGCACAATACTAGCTGGTGATAAATCCCATTTATCCCCATTACCATGATATAGACTAATGTCACCTGAGTGATTCTAGAACCTTAACTCAATTCTGACCCAAAGTGGTGACAGAACACGCTGGTCCTCATGGCACGGCATATTATTGTTCTTATTGATAATGTACCTGTATGTTTTACTCTGATGTTAAAAGAATTCCCTTTTGGGTGATAAAGTATTATCTAAAAAAAATCATTATAAAGTTTGTTACTGGATAATACAGATCTGGATTTCAGACAATTTTACAAATGTTCTTATATTCTTACAAGAACATTTTGACCAAATTAAACGTCCGTCCAACAGTGTGCAAGGGTTGGGGTTTGCTGACCTATTCGAAGCTGCTTCTTCCGTCGTTCAATCTCTTTTAAACCTCTCGGTACACGATCGTCCTGCAAGGTGGCTAGTTATGTTCGGCTGATGATGGGTCAATGGTCGCTTTAGTCGATTGTGAAAGCTTTAACAATTGTTGTTCGCACAAGAAGCTTAGGGTTGTTCACAGAACCGTGGAGAAGCTATCAAGTTGATGACCACCTTGTCATTGAAGTTGTCTGCACTGCTGTCTTCCATATGGCCGAAAGCTATGGATACATACGTTTAGAAAGTGTTCAAATGTAACAAATGTTATACTTGGGATAACACTACCTTAGTAAAGTACAAATTCTAATACTTTTTAGGGCTGAGTGCAAACCGGGATTCGAACCCACACTCTCATCATGAGGCTCCCAGTCGCCAGCAGACAAAGTCAGCGATCTTACCCATTCAGCCACAGACGCTTCCACAAGAGTGAGGCCATGAGATCCGAGCCAATTTACACTTATCAGAGAGTTACGCGTGATCTAGACTACCAGTTGTCGTAATTACATCTAATATCCGTTGCAGGATGTTGGAAATACGAAGCCTATCGTGATATGATATCTTCCATTTTCTGAGGAGATTTATAATTTGTATTTAATCATATATATACATACTTTAATGGTTATCATTTATCTTGTCTAAACACGTTACATGTTGCAATTGGTTGGTTGGTTGGTTTGATGTTTTACGCCACATTCATCAATATTCCAGCTATATGACGGCGGTCTGTAGACAATCGAGTCTGGACCAGACAATCCAGTGATTGATGTCATGAACACCGATCCACGCTATGGGATACGATGTTACGTGTACAAACATAGACAAAAGGAAAAAAGCAATCCAACAAACCAATCATAGCGTCATTGTCGCATTTTGAATGAAAGGAAAAACAAATCAAAATCGACCATTACAGCACATTGTATCCATGAGCGGTTAACTCAAATGCGAAAATGTACTGATGTCATCATGATCACTTTAGAAGTTCAGTCGATGTTTCCAGTAGTTTGCTTGTATAATGTGTATCATCAACAAGATCTGAGGCCGGGGTACCACGTGTGAAGCCGACAGTGACACACTTTGTTTAGATCAATCACGTTTGGTGGCCACACTTTTGAAATTTCCATAAGCGACAAAATATGAAACGGTTAGGGTAATTCATTCACACGGTCAGGTAGTTTGATCAATCACACGTGACTTTTAATCACTTTATATAAAAAGGCAACAGTTATAAGATGAAACGCTCGATCATGTACGGCAACTGGTAGACAAGAAATCGCAACACAGCTATGATGCGACAGTGATTTGTCAATCGCTTTTAGCATGGCAATTCAATGTTTAAACGTTGATAAGGAGGGTTCTGCCTCTACACGTAACCTGTACCGCTCTAATATTAAGGCAGTCTTTCCATATCATACCTTTTAATATTTTCCGTCAATCAGCATCAGAAACAGAACGACAATCTGTACTGCACTTTCGTTGCGCGACTTGCGCCATGCTCAGTCGCCAAGACACACATAAAAGTATGATATACTTCAACAACAAAATTACGTTGCGGACGAAACGTCAATAGTCTTACGCCTTAGCTTAATGAAACTTCGTCGTCATTCTCTTGAAGTTCGAACATGGCAATAAAAAGGCCGAGAAGCGCGGTAATCACTTCACTGATATCACCATATTTCGCAATCCGTAGCATTGTACTAAATATAAGTTGCACGATGTTAAAGCTGAGATGATTTGGGTGGCGATGGTTATTTTTTGTATTTTGCGCACTCAGTGTTTGACATCTTAATTCCCAGTTGAAAAGGGATATTTATGGTCTCGTGGCACTAAGAGGGCTGTCAAAAGTGAGGGACCATGCATGTCGGACCATATATGGTCTCGTGGCACCACGAGGGTTAAGCATATAAGAATAGCGACATTAAAATCTATGTGTCTGCCAGTGCGCCCATAAGGCATGGCTCACGTTGTAGTGTAGTCTGAATTGCAGTTACCTGGTAAATTATCCTGAAACATATACATTCCCTACATGAAAGTGTGGGCAAACCTTTTCACAAGACAACTCTACAAACGATACTGGAAACTAACAGGTTATAACTAAATATACGAACGGTAAACAAAATCTTTTTACAATCGTTGTTTCGAAATAGCTTGCAGCTTCCCACACGACTGCTGAACTTGTCCGTGACTTTGTCTGAAGAAGACAACGTGATGTGAGTCATCTCAACTTATTGTGGCGACATTTATCATGGCAGTGTCTAATGCCAACTGATCAATCTGCATCACGAAGAAAATTGTGGCACTGTATGGATAACTGTTGTCTCTTGAAACACAACCTACTGGTGGAAAAATGTGATTCCTATATACAGACGGACAAACGTAACTCTGCTGGTGCAAAACAGGGGTGCTAGTTATCCCCAACGTTATTTGCTGTTTATAAAAACGACTTAGCCCATAGTTTTAATAACCTCAACGTGATGATATAAAAGTTGATGTGAGCAGATGATATAGCGCTTATAGCGCCTGACGACACGCCTGTGCAGACAATGTTGAATGCCTTAGAAACATAGGAAACAAACATTGTATATTTTTTATGTCCTTTAGTGATGAAATCTAATTTTGTTTTCACATCTAATGGTAATACCATTGAGTATGTAGAGTGTTATAGATACCTCGGGATCTGGTTGAACGAACATCCTGATATGAAGAAGTCTGTCAGAGTATGAATCTGCCAGTAGAACACTGTCCTCTTTATTTTCTAAGTCATATTTTCAGGTCATATGATGTGTTTAAAAAGCTGTATGAAACTTTGGTTCAACCAGCTATGTTGTACGGCTCCGGTTTATGGGATCATTAACACATACAGAGAAATAAATACATTGCAGAACAAAACATGTCGCTTCTTTCGTGGAGGTGTTTACCTGGCTGTTACCGGTGATATTGGTTATTATTCGCCAACTGTTAAAACTGACACGAATGTTTTCAGACTTACATTAAGTATTCAACTGCAAATACTTGTAAAATAAGAAAAACTTTAAAAAACATGTTTAACATGTCGAAACGATTCAAAACATGATGGAGAAGCCAAGTTGAAAAAGTGCCTGTAAGTTCAATGTAGACAAAATCATGTTATCTTCCATACAAAAATGCATTGATATTCTCATACAAGATGACAAACAGAAATGGAAAAATGATATTTGAGATGATAGAAATACCATAAATGGTAATTAAGTTAAGAACATACAGGCTTTTTAATTCAGACTCTACTGTTGAAAATTATGTTTTTAAGCTTATATATGATGACCAACGCCGTGTTTTAGCTATGTTCCGATGTGGAATTTTACCCCTTGCTATAGAAACTGGAGGCCATTCTTACCCACCAACCTTGCCATGTGATAGAATGTGTAAATATTGTATTAATGTTTTACCTATCCGAACTGTTGCAGATGAAAGCAATTTCTTATATGTTTTTTTTTTTTATGAAGATTAAAGATATGAATTATTTGATGAAGCTTCAAATGAATTTTTCTACCTTTGGTGATATGCATAAGTTATGTTTTATATTAAAACGGACGACGTACAGTGTTTTTTATCTAAGACCCTTTTAGTAATGTATAAACGATTATTATCTTTTATATGAATTGTCTTTAACAATAATAATATAGTGCTGAAATTGTTATAGCTACATACTTTTTAGAATTATATCGTGTCCCATACGCACTATGGCTGGGCGTTACATATTTTACTTATGTATTGAATTTGTATACAATTATTCCGTAACAATCTAACGCGTTTCATGCTAATAAACTCACTCTCTCTCTCTCTCTCTCTCTCTCTCTCTCTCTCTCTCTATATATATATATATATATATATATATATATATATATATATATTTGTCTTGGTACAGGCGAGATATATATATATATATTCATTGACAAAACCCATACTTGGTAACAGGAGACACGTCCTTAAAGTGGGGTGGTATAAGAAGTCAATTCACAGTGTCAGTTCCGGGTGTGACCACCATTTGTCTTGATACAGGCGAGGTAGCGGTGACGCAATGAAGACATCAGATTATTGAAAAACGCCTGGTGGATGTTTTTTTTCCAAATGATAACCAAAGATTTGCCAACTGATCTAGCGTTACATGTTGGTCCTGCCCCTGTCGCAGGCGTTGATAAATCGACTTCACAATAGAAATTGAATCGTGTAGAAATAGCTTCCCACACAACGCCTGAACTTGACCGTGACATTATGTAGGAAATTAACAGCCACGTATTGTGAGTCATGACATTTATCGTGGCAGTGTTAAATGTCTTTCAGCTGAGCTCCGATGTGTCACTGTCAAGAATGACCTGCTAGCCACGTGCACGGAGGAATGGAATGTTCCTCGTGCTGCTTGGTGAGTGTTGGGGTGTAGGTTTTGGTCCCCCAACCATTCTATCTCCAGCAGTCCTTTTCAAAGCTGATCATCAGACGATCGATTTTAACACTTATATTCCATGATCCTCTCACTCAAACGTCAGCAAATAATCGATTTCACCACGCAAGAATCTCCTCGTTTTTTTAATCAAAGACAAATAGATGTCTGAAACGGTAAATTTCAACATCACAGAGCGAACGTCATCTGCTATCGGACACGGATAATGCTGTATAGTTTTACCTACTGGCATCAAACATACCTGTCTGATATTTCTGTCTTCTCTTCTGACATTTATTTTTGTTTGTTTGTTGTTGAACGCCGCACTCAGCAACATTCCAGCTATATAACGGCGGTCTGTAAATAATCGAGTCTGAACCAGACAATCCAGTGATTGACGACATGAGCATCGATCCACGCAGTTGGGATGACATGCATCCACCAAATCAACGAGCCTGACCACCCGATCCCGTAAGTCGCCTGTTATGACAAGCATTGTCGTCTTTCACCCGTGATCAACGTCTGAAATTAAGAGGCAGGTCTCCATCGAATGATTCCCAAAGGATTTAAGACAGGAAGTAACACGTGAATATTTTGTATTGCACAAGGCACCCCTGTTATTGCCAGCAGTTAGGATTTACATTAGACCTAAATGTAGTCGCAGGAAAACACATGACTCATCTTCAATAATAACCTATAATAAACAGCAGACCAGAGACTCACTTGCAGCTATCCATACATACGTGCCAACTTTTATAAACTTGCTTTGGGTGTATATGATATGGTTCGGGTTCTGAGTGACAAACTAGACTTACGTGTATATGTAGAATAAGATAGCAATCCTTGATGGGTACCTATGAAATAAGGAATAATCGTGTACAATTGCAATGTTGATCAACATCCACCAATTAATTTGAGTGAGTGAGTATTCATTTATGTTGTTAGCTATAGGAAATATCGACCTCAACGTGGCGGGGAACACATATTCGAGAGCCATGGTCCGATGATCTCAGTTTCGAAGCCAACATTCCGATGATTGATTTGACAGCACTATGTCCCTGTTCGGATTCTATCCGAAGTCTTAAACATCTATGGCCCGTCCTACATCACGCTTTCCACTCTCAGTAAACTGACAAGGTGAGATCCTGGCTCAAACACAACATAGACTCTCTTGACGAAGGGATCAGTGGTGACACTCTTCACAGTAAAAAACGTGGTCTCCTTCTTGATAATGGAATTGTAGGTATCATAACTTCCAATAATTAATCAATTGTTCTGAGAGTGTAATTGGCAAGAGGTTCTCCGCGAAGAAGTGAGAGGCACACAATCGAGTGCCATTGACCCTGGTGCCCATATATGGCATCAGGAACGCACGGCCCCGTGATGAAAAGACAGGCATTGTTCGCCATCACTGGCCATATTTGCGTTCTTTATCATGATACGAGGTACAAATCTTGCATGTGTTAGAAAGATAAAGGTGAACAAGATAAACATAACGTACAAAACCAGTTTTCAAAACTTCAAACTCTTGACATTTGTCATTAGTCGACTGAGAAGTGTCCTTTTCACACCTGTTCCATATGCTAAACCTTAGAGGACACGTGTCTCTGCAATATCGATCGGCAATACAATATTTGCTGAAGGTAGTCATCGAGCAGTCATTACAAGCGCTGCGTAACTCACAAACTAAGCAACACCTCGGTTTGTATATGTACAATGTCATTGGGACGTGCAACACCAGTGTTCCGACACATCAAGGTTCTGGTAGAAGGTTCTCGTATCCCAAATGCGTAGATCGATGCTCATGATGGCAATCACTGGGTTGCTGAGTGCGTCGTTAAACAACAAACAAACAAAACAGTTCCGTCCACATGGGGAATACAATTGTGACATATAAAGGTCACGTCTTACCCAAGGCCTTTTTAGTAGCCTTTTGATATCGATCGATTGCTTCCTTTAACGTAGAATGACAGCAAGAGACACTTCGTAAGGTAAGAGAGTCCATACTTAGTTCCACACATTGCCTTAATGTCTTTGTGCTTGTATTACAGGATCTTTTGTTACAGCTGAAATTGAACAGAGGTGTTTTCTCTCGTATTAGAATATGGAATGTGTTTTATTTCAGAGACATTATCTCGACAGAATATATAGTTCAAGTTTGAGGATTATTCGAACCTTTATTACAAATCCGTATCACATTCAAAGCCTGTCTAAACACTTGCCCTATCAGCATACCTTTTGCTTCCCTTAAATTATAACTCCAAACTGTTCTCAAATTTAGTGGAAGTGTAATTTTAGTACTTTTTGGTGCATTTATCTGTGACATTCTTGAGAACGATGTCTGTTTGGATTTCATTGACAGGCTTTACTGTGAAGGATTCAATGCATTTCAGAATGTATATAATCCCCTTCAGCACTTGATTTGTTGTATGTGTGTGTTTCCTCCCCGGTGTCATAGCTTCATAGACACATTGTTCATTAGTGGGGAAACAAGAAACAGTAATATAACGGGACACCATGCAAACTATGGATCTCAGGTGGATATATTATACTGAGGCAGTGTGTTTGGTTTGTCCCATATCAGGACGTTTGAATAAATAATTAAGGGGAGTCTGAAGTTTGCTGGTGTTACCATTTTGCGGGTATCGTGCTGACAACCCAAAAATCATAATCAGAGCATAATCTAACATTTGAAACCACGTCATAGAGTTCTGGCACACCTAAGATAAATAACCCTTAAAGATAACATATTTAAAAGGGTTATTATTAAAAACTATACAACATGATATGGCGTAAATATAAGCGATAAAATCATTTCCCTGATCGTAAGAAATCTCTGTTGAAAACAGAATCCACTGAACCAAATAGTGATGATACCAGGAATTGGTTTAGCGAATCCTGTACCGCCAGTGACACCCGTCACAAACACATGTAAAGGCAAGGCAATTGTTCACCTGACACAAACACAGGATGGTATGGTACAAGTCCTAACAGGATATTGATTCGAACATCATGTGTGTCAGGGATGCGTCAAAGATGGACATGTCATTTTGAAAGCTTTATTCAGGCCTTGAAAGCTGTAATCTCGATCAAACAATTTTTCAGCGAGAGTTGTATGACGATGCTCTTTGAAATCTTCATAGAAAGAGCATTTGTACCTCTTTAGTTGTGAAATGCAGACCCCAAGGCCTGGAGTTTCTGGAATACTGGTGAAATGCAGACCCCAAAGCCTGGAGTTTCTGTAATGTAAGTGGTCTTGTGACTTATGCATCAATAAATGATGCACTGGTTTATAACGACAATCCCTGGTAAGGTGGCCTAATTTTGGTTGCTGGTGATCTACAGCCCGTTTGTATAATGTGCCATCTGTTTTATAATTATAGTCTGTGATATAGTGCTAGTTGTTGTACTGTCTTTCGACGACAGTTTTTATAAATATAATGCAAATGTATGACTTGACAAGTCACGATATGGCTGAAACATTGCCGATGTGACTTTAAATATTAACTCACTCACTCACTCAATTATAACGACAATTTCAGATGCTCCAGAGATGAAGAACCCTACTTTTTCAGGAGATGCTATTAATTGTAATTCATGAAACGATGCTGGTGATGCTTATAAAGTGACAAATAAAAGTCCACTTCCTTTAGTAGCTTTTTCAACCGGCCTCTGGTGTGTGCTGCACTTGCGTTCCTCAGTTGTAACACTGAATGGGAGTGAACGAGTTAGTGAGTTAAAATTGAACGTCGCATCGGCATTATTTCAGCCACATAGCGACGAGAACATGAATGCAAAGATATATTAAGACAATGTGTTATCAAACATAACACTATCATTTATACAGTTTAAAACCCGGGCTAAAGGCCACCGGTACCCAAAGCTAGGCCACCTCGCTGGGGACTTACTTGCGGAACCTCAGCTTCCTACTCGATACCGCAGCAGCCTTTACATCACTTTAGCTACTGGTGGCTGTGCTCATTACTAGCCAATATTAAAAAATACTCATCATTGCGGTGGCTTAAAACACTGGTTGAGGATTGTAACATGGATTATGACAGGAATTACATGTCACACAGAGAGACAATCATTTTACGGTACTTAAACCTCCTGGACAGAGCCTTCAATAATGTCAGTTGGTAAAATCATCACACCAAATTTTAAAAAACAAGCAATTAATTATTCACATATGTACTTAGAATTTATTATACTGACAAATTGCATTGTGAATCCCTTGCGATCGCAAAGTCCACACAGTCAATTCATAGAATTTATTGATTCCTACCTTGGTTTCCCACTTTTAAGTGCCTGAAAGCAAGATACGAAATCAGAGAAGACGATGACATTTTTAGATCGGGTTTGTTGTTTAAAATAGGTCAAAGCTGTTAGGATAGTTTTGGCCTCAGCAATGAAGATTGAACTATTGTCTGGGATTCTCGAGGAGACAGTTCTCGATCCAATGACGGTGGCACTTGCAACTATGCCACCATCCTTGGATCCATCTGTAAACGTGGATCTGTGAGAATTGCATTTTTTTCGTAATTGGTTACATGAAATGTTGTTAAGTGTTGATAAACCAAAGGATTTGTTTCGGATTTTTTGAACTGGGTGAGAGTAAGGTCTACGTCTGGCTTCACCGTCTGCCTGGATTGTTTTTGCAAATATTCCAACAAACAGTATTGTATTCAATATTAGGCTTGTTTTCTTGAACCCGTCCTTATTGTGTGCACGTTTGTATTTTGCTGCTCTTCTGTTTTTGATCTGTAGAAAAAGAGCGATTAAGAGTTGATGAACAGAAGCAATGGCAACTGATGTCCAGTTTAATTTAATTATGCTTCTCTTATGTCATCCTTCACTAGAATTATCTGACGAAATGTCATCGAAGTCGCATCTGATGGCGTCAATATCGCCAAGAATGTCGACGTAAAAGTGCATCAGCATTCGTTTTCTGCTTCATGAATAGCAATAACGTTTTTCATTTTTTTCGAAACGTGTACACAAATACTAATATTTCCGTTGTATTTATATATTGAAGCACCTTGTCAATTCAAGCTAAAGTGATGTGTTTATGATATAATTAGTTCATCTGTAAAACCATTTTCTACATGAGTATTCCTATCTTTTCAGTGTATCTTTATATCTGGATACTGGTATGTGTTATGGATTGATCAGTGGAGAAATGACTTTTTTGCAGTCACGATCAAACCATCAATTAATTTTGACAGAAAGACGTTTCTTTCAGTGGTACAAATTACACAGCTCTAACGCCTGGTTCGAAGATATTAAATGTATACTGACTAGTTTTATATATCTTATAATGTCAAATTTCATTACTGCTTGCAAACGTGATTAGGCTTGGAGTTTTTATTAATTTTATGATTAAACAAGCCGGCTACCAATAACGAATCTCGTTTAAGCTTGTGAGTCAAATAACCATACTCTATAAGGCAGAAATGTCAGACATCTCCTGCAGTACCTGACCCGACATACCTTTGTGATGCTCGATTTCAGACATGAAAGTGTTCTGTTACACATTCCGGGCTCTCCTCCCATAATAAACTGGCATACCGTGATATAAGGGGATTACTGTTAAAAGCGTCGAAAGCCAGTCGATAATTTAGAAAATAACTTGATATTCTCTGCATAAAAAAACGCAAAAGAAATGAAATCGTGTTGTTAACATCAATACAAAATTATTACCAACAATGATTTTGTCATTTTTGCATGTATTTGGATTGTCTTGTGTGGATGGAATTAGGTACTGCAGAAATCGCAAAAACACAACTACGTGAAAGCCTGACGCCGAAACACACCAAGATGACATGTGCTTGCACCATTACTTGTTGGGCTATATAAATGTGGGGTTTGCATGGCACCACAATCTTACAGCAAGTAAACAACGAAACATGCAACGACCATATTGAAATTGGGTCAATGATAATAATGTGTGCCAATTTTGAACAATCGATTATCATCTGTCGATTATTTATTTGATATATAAAACATACATTTAAACTCACTTTTGTGTTTCTTTGTTTTGTAGTATATGTACTTTGTCTTTGATTTGAATATTCTCATAATCCCAGGTGTCACAGCCATATAACAGAATTGAACATGTGTAAAGTGCGCGGAGGACACAGTCTTTATCTTTTTTAGCTTTCCTGTGTAGCGCAAACATCACCTTTTTGGATTGGTTGGGTAATAATTTTTTATCACTTTTTCAATAATCTCAGTTTTGAGGTAAAATTTATGTTTCCTGTTTGCATGGATTGTAAGTCACCTGTAGTCGACCAGGACAATCAGGAAAAAGAACGGTTTCTTCATCAGAAAGCACCAAAACAAATTGCACTCACAGTTATCAGTTTTCATGTTCACAATAAATCTTTTCGACTTTACATCCATTATCTGCTTAGTTAGATTCATGATCATTAATGAACATAGAAAAGAGGGGAGGCCACACATTATCCCCCTGTCGAATTCCGGAGTCACAGGGGCATAAACCAGATATGCCGTTGTTTTCTTTAACACAGCATTACATACCACAGGACACATTTTGAAAACAAATTACCTTTATCTCCATATGAGTGTGTTTTTTATCCCATATATTGTCAAAGCTTTAGAGAAATATGTAAATACAATTCAATTTTCTTTTTAAAGATTTCATTATTTGGGTGTGTAGAACAAAAATATTTAAAAAAATCGGAATTTCACTATTTGATAACAAACGCCCAAAATACAGTCGGACTCGTTTGAACGACATATCTTATGAATATGGAACGGGGTTTGCCACTTTTATTGTTTCACTCATTTGTATCTAAATATATGTAAGTTTGGAATTAAACAATACATGCAATTTAACGCGTTTACCAAAGCAACTTGAATCGTTATTGGTCTATACCTATTTGGGTTCAGGAAATCTCCTTTCTCTTTGTAACTAAGTTCGTCAATACCCCCGAGCAATCATTCCTGTTGACAAAACGAGTTTAAAGTAGTCAGCATGTGGTGGTGCTAGTTATTAGTGGTGGAAGAATAAATCAAATAGTCATTGTCAGTGAGATCAATACCCGCGGTCTTATACGTTGGAGGGGTTTGTTGGCATGTATAACTTCTTCCCGTGTGATATCAGCATTTAGTACTCACATAAAGTAGTTGAAGGATTATCACTGTTTGTGTTAACATCGTCTACTGTTACAAGATTCACATCCATGAAATGGTAAAATCAATCAGCAGAGGGTATTTATGATCTGTTACACTAGGGTTTGTTTTATTCAAAGCTTTCCACAATTCTTTGGCGAATGTTTCATCTTATTACCAAAGACTTTTGTAAGACTTCATTTCGACTGTTTTATATGCCTGTCAAAACAATGATTATTCCTTGTGAAAACTAACCTTTAAGGAGGTTTGTCTTCTCAAGTTCTATGCCTGTCATGTTGTCTTTCAGATTTTTAAAACTATTTTACATGCATCGCCAGCCTTGTGATTGTTACCTGACCACAAACTCTGTTTACCATTGTCAGCCCTATCTCGCCTTACCCAGACATTGTACATGTACTTGCAGAGTCAGCTATCATGTGGACGATAGGCTCACCTAGAATATCTAGAGCAGGGCAGGTTGACAATCCAGTGCAGTTGTATGTATTTGTGTGTTTGTCTGTTTATAAGCCAACTATTAGACTTCCCCGCTAGGCACGAGAAAGGTTATTAAGTCTTTCAACAGTTGCTAGACAGAACTGGGCAAGTAATGTTAGCCATCGTCTGTTTAGTTCAGGTCTTGGGTTTGCTTGGATTTACATGTTGGATGTATAGTTAGCTTCAGGGGTCCGGAAACCGTCATATGCGCCGGACATGTCCGATTGGGAATCTCAAATGTCCGGTCTAAAATATTGCTTACCGGACATTTAAATTTTTCTGTCCGGACATTTTAAAAAGTATTGTCCGGACATTCTTAAATTTTGACCGGACATGATCAACAGTTAGGACTGAGCAATTTCTGTCTGCAGTTGTAACACAATGAAGATTATCTACACTGACAAGCTTTGTTTGTTTTGATTGCTGTAAATACATCGTACCTAGAATGATAGTCCAATCGGTCACTTAGCTAACTTAGCTTACTTAACCTAATTACAAACCAGACTAAAAGAGATGTACAGCCTACACTGGTTGTGATCGTGTACTCTAAGTGAAAGCCATCCACTTGTCAAGATACGCCAGGAAGCAGAGAAATATAACAGATTCGGCTTTGTGTACATTGCCTACCTGTACAAGGCCTAATATCGATACCCGGAGACACCACTTAATTCCAAAATCTGAACGATTATATGCATATAGTAACCAAAACAATATCAAACATCTGTATCAGTTCACCTGCATATGTCCATCGATAAAAGACAATACAAGCAATGCATACCAAATAATATAAAATCGTCCCTCAATCAGGCAATTTACTCGCTTAAAGGCGCCTCCCCCCCAAAAAAAATTCAAAATTCAAAAATCAAAAATATTTTTTTTTAAATTAAGTAGTCAAGATTTATGATATGTCCTGTTATATTTCAAGTGACCCCCGCCGTGATATTGCTGGAATTGGAATTGCTGGCGTAAAATCAAACTAATTCACTCATACAATAAACATTTTAATTTCAATTTGTTCCACATCTATACCGTATATTAAATTCGCGAACACGTGGTTAGCATGAAAGGGGACACGACGTAATGTATGATAGTCATGCTGCCTGTTCTGGTAATACAATCTCTCAGGAAAGCAACAGTATCAGATAGTGATAGTACATTCAGTAATAACTGCTCCACTTTAAACAGTGTGTCCTTTTGTAGTACCTTGCTGCTTCAACTAGTTTATATGTTGTAGTTGTTTAAACGTATAATCAGATATTATGTATAATACCACACCATTTCAGGTATTATGTGTAATACCTTATTAATGTAATCAACAAAATATCGTCACATGGCAATTACAAGAAGCAACAATTGACATATATCCACAGGCTTTGTTATAATCTAGCAAACGTTTTGGTTTGTGCACGAGAGGTTTCAGTGGCATCTTGAATTGCAGATCAATCATACTTTCAAAACAAATGAAACAGCACAATAGTAACCTACTCTACTGTAGTCGTCACTTAACAGACTTAAAAACGAGTGTTTTCAATATACACAATAAACAAATACAAACCTGGATTAATAATAACATATTTTATCGACATGACCTACAGAAAGAAATCTCAAAACACTTCTTACAACGGATGAAACAAGATCTTTACATTTGTCATCAATAGCTATTCCAATGAAGCTGTGCATTTGAACTATGTTGGGAGTAGCACTACAATATCCATTTATATTTAGATATTCAAGATGGATATTGGGTCACAGGTGGTCCAGTCGTCTACATAATCGCAATTCGATCAGCTGAGTTGATTGTGGGTTCGAATCCCGGGTCGCCCCGAATATGTGTCAGCATCATACTCGTGTTCGTTACTTTCACCAAATTGGTAAACGTCGGAGACATGCATTACTGCGGGCTTTCCCACATCAAGCTCACATGCCGTGGTATATATACTGTTTACAGCGGCGTTGAACAAACTCACTCACTCACTTTTGACACATAATCATTCGGCATATTCCTCAAGGAAACAACATTATTTTGTATATGACAGCGTGCAAACAAATTAACAACTTGCAATAAGTACTACCCTCAGTTAGTTTAAATGAGTTTGACTTCACGCCATCATACAACAATGGTAAAGATCGTTGTCGCTATTAGTCGTCAGTGACTTGTCCTCCTATTAGACTTAATTCAAATGTGTAACAGAAAACTCCGTATCTTACAGAATTGACATTTGGTCTGTAAATCTCTCCGACGGAGATTTAGGTAGGCGATAGACTGACTTACAGCTCACCGTTAAGCTTTTCGGATACACGACAGTTCGAGGTATGCAGTCACCATGAGACCATGTCAGCAGATATCCTAATTTGAGGAAACTCCTAGACGTAACGGAAATCCTTTAATGAACGAAAAAGCTGGTGCACTTTGAAGCAGGGAATCAGTTAAGGGGAGACAGGGTTTCAGCCATCCGAAGACGGATAGAAATAAAACTATTTGCTGTTTGGCTGAGATATGTCGATGGTTAGAGTAAGTGCTTGGTAATCAGATCTGAACCTACGGTAATGTAGGGAGACCATGGACGTTTAGTCATATCTTACCCATCATGGAAGACAAATCGAGTGTCATAAACTTCTGATATTTGCATATGTACATTTTTGGTCAGGTCAAATGATATGAGATCACTCATATGAAGACGTCCATTGTTCACGGCGTCATCTGAGTGTTAGGCTTGCTTCAGAAGTTTCTCTGTTCGGTCTTTTCCTCTTGCACTGAGAGTGAGTAACGAGCAGTGCCAATTTTGTTTTCAATATTTGGATTTTCCGATAAAATAAAGCTATTTTTCATTTTTGTGCTTAGTTGCGGACCATTTGATATTGAACAGGAGGCCGCATGTTTTTTGGGTTGAGTGTTTTTTTCTTCTTTTTAAGGTGGTGATATTTATTTTTACGGCACATATCAAATCTAACTACTGGAAAGAATGTTAAAATTGTCTCACTGTTGACTGAAACATAATAACTATACAGATGTACATGTAGGTGACTTAAAACAGAACAATAAAAATAGCAGTATAATAAAGCATTTTAGATCATAAAAAAACATTTTTTACAACACCGTGAGTCACAAATTCCAGGGTGAAGTTTTCTACAGTGTTACAGATGGGGACACCAAGTCACACCCTGTACTAAGTTAGGGACTCGAACACGGACATTTGGCTTGACGAACGGGGATACCACACCTCCTCACAAAACATTTAGACAAACGGCAATTGTATGGCTACACCATTGCAGATTAAATACAAATGGACAAGCAGGTGCTTTGATATGTATATTTACATTCATTTGCTTAAATATGAACACATTCACATGCAAGTATGTAAATTAGGAGCCACATGTCTACACAAGTCATAAGCTACTTGTATTATGGAGCGTTTTATGTATAAATGATTTATTTCACTTGAATCCGAAGATGCGTTTAAGGTGAAAGAATACCCACTGTGATTTGCATTGGTCTTTTAGGGCTTACAAGGGGAATTCTTCCCCCCAAAATAGATTTCATAAATACCTATCTTAAAAATGATTTCAAACCAAGAAATGAATGTTGGTGTTTCGTTGGTCTTTGCTTACAAATAACCAACTTCTCCCCAACTGTTGAACTCGCGCACTCCCAAACAATCATCTTCCATCCTGAGCACCAGGACGACAGAACAACGCCCCCCTACCGAGAAGTACATTAGTAACAGCTTGGGGTACATACCAGATGCGGAAGGGCCCATTCGGTTCACTAATAGCTTCATATATACGACATTTGGGTGAAGGATACTATTCAAAACAACATGTAACACACGGGCAAGCAATCGCGAAACTCTGGGTGTGACTCAAAACTTCTATTCTGAAATACGTCTATTGTCACTGTCACTGTTACTGTCAACTGAAATAATAATTTGACTGTCAGTTTTCCAACGAAGCTTTAAATCCGTTCTCAACTTTGTCAATGCACCCCCTTCGACTTGTCAATAATCATATACGTGAAATAACAAGGTTTCCAATCATCTGTGAATTTCATCGTTTACCGAATTGTAATAATATATTGAGCTCGGTCTGATTTATTTTATTATTTACAATTAACTGAATAGCAGTACCAAGAACATCACTAACATTGTCTTGAGAATAGATTACAGTTTATAATTGTATGTTCCGTCTAATAACTACTACAGAAAGATACACTTCTGGTATTGACTTTTCATTTGACAGGTTTTATTACAGAAAAGACAGTAGCATGTTGGCCTAACACGTGTGAATGTATGGCTATTCAATTTACAGTACAGACCCCCCCCCCCCCCCCCCCCCCCCTCCTGTAACAACAGGAATAACACCACCACCAATTACATGAGAGTTTGTTACACAACCTGTTCATCCCTCCATGACAATATCTGCATTTATTGTGACGAGTTGGAGTGGAATAATGAATATGTTTCATACCATTTGAGACGAATTTCGATTATGTATTCATTTTGCATTTCATCTGTACGATTTTGGAGCAAACGGACTCTAGGTAAATATCTAAATTCACTTTGGTGAAATACTGTTGTGTGTATTTGTACTTGAAAGAAATGTATACAGCAAGTTATCTTGGGGTTTTCTTGCATATAGTCACTCACCCCCGTGAAGATCCTGGTAAAAGTTGCAAGGCTGTTCTAAGCATCAAGTCCTTACTGGAGATGGATCACGGGGAATGTAGTCAGGCAGACGTCCAGTTTGACTGTGTTATAGTGACATTCGATGTCCCGATACTGTCGGGCTCCAGACGATGTTTGTGTGGTACAGTGTTTGACAAATTAATCACCTAAGAGGATTTCAATGCAATGCAAATCTCCATACAACTTAAGTCCATCAACCTCTATGTAACATAACTAAATACTTTGATAGCGGATGAATTGGTTTGGTTTGATGAGAACCTTCAGGAAGGAAATATCGCCACGGACACAGTCAACTGTAAATTAATACGTTCTTTCGATGTGGTGCACAGCAGGTAAACGTATTCCTGTCTGATACAAGACATTAACCACACCCGACAGATCGGATTAGTGCCAAGCAACATCTCCACATTGGCATCATAAAACATGACTCTTGTTCAAAAGCTGTTTGATCAAGATAACAGCATTTAAGGCCCCAGGAAAGCTTTCAAAAACTTTATGGTAAACATTTCAAAATATGACGCAGCAGTGACAAAAACAATGCAATTCCCTATTTGGACTTGTAACATATTTTACCTAATTCAGGTGAAGAATTTGACTTGCATGTGATAGTGACGGGTACCACGGATAAGGGGATACGCCCACCTTTTCCAAACTATTTGACAGTAATTCATAGACACATGCTCGTGATATGGGCGGACTTGTACAGTCGACTTATCTTTGCATGTGATAGTGACGGGTACAACGGATGAGGGGATACGCCCACCTTTCCTCACTATTTGACAGTAATTCATAGACACATGCTCGTACTATGGGCGGACTTGTACAATCGACTTGTCTTTGCATGTGATAGTGACGGGTACAACGGATGAGGGGATACGCCCACCTTTCCTCACTATTTGACAGTAATTCATAGACACATGCTCGTACTATGGGCGGACTTGTACAGTCGACTTGTCTTTGCATGTGATAGTGACGGGTACAACGGATGAGGGGATACGCCCACCTTTCCTCACTATTTGACAGTAATTCATAGACACATGCTCGTGATATGGGCGGACTTGTACAGTCGACTTGTCTTTGCATGTGATAGTGACGGGTACAACAGATGAGGGGATACGCCCACCTTTCCTCACTATTTGACAGTAATTCATAGACACATGCTCGCACTATGGGCGGACTTGTACAATCGACTGCTTGTGGCAGAGATTTCGTAAAATATGGAAATAGTCGCTTTTATTTAATATAATAACAACGTAAAGAAGTATTGTGTGGTTTGGTTAATCAGCTAATCACACGATTTCGGTTTTCCTGTTAAATCTTATTTCACAAACGAAGGTTGTCTTTTGGCAACGTCTGTTGAAAATCACATGGTCATATGAACTGAATTGATTCAGAATCTCTCCTTGCAAGCACACTCGAGCGTTTTGTTTGACCTCGTGTCATCTTAGATAAAATTCGCTTTTTTATGTTTCAAACTTCACGTGTCTGGACCAGACATTTAACCGATTGACATTGTAGGCAACGAGCCACGCGGTCGAGGTATGATGACAGAAGACACCGAGTCTGGAAATTCCATCCACTTCGTCGCCTCGTACGACCAGCATAGGTTGATGGAGCCCTATTCTAACCCAAAATCCCTGCTAAAATAGGATAGTAAACAGTATAACAATATTTAAAATATTCCTCAAATCCTCGAATACCTTAGACGATCAGGTCACTGTCAATTAAAATCGTTTCATTCCTAAAGTCGTGTATGGAGAGGACCCGAAAATTCTGATATGATTTCTCAAAATGTTTGACCCAAAAAAGTCTTTCACTGGACGTGTAAGATGTTCTGAAAAATAATGGAAGAAACTTTAGACTCTTGTCGGTCTTGAAGCGCTGAGTAATAGAATTAATATAAGTTGTCTCAGACAAAGACTGTAAATATGATATCAACACAAAATATATATTTCTCTTAATGTGGGACGCAGTCTCTGGTTTGTATGCATGTGAAACGAAACGATGCAAGAAGTTCTTACTTTGCTACATTAAATTGGACATTTTCATGGAGACATCGTTCAATACACTTCGTAAATAGCGTATGCGTTGTCAGCATGATCCTAAAGTATCTTGTATCCTGAAACCAATTGGTCGACCACGGGGTCATATGCATCATATGCAGGTGTGCAAAACGATACTGACTTACACAAGAAAAACTAAGGAATATTAAGGAAACATAGAACACGATAGGTCTAATCGTAGCACTACATATCGTGATACATGTAACAAAAAAGCATGTTCTGAAAATATTGACATACTCAAATGCCAAAGTCATGCTTGCCATAAAAGGCGACGATGCTTGTCGTAAGAGGCGACTAACGGGATCGGTTGGTCAGACTCGCTGACTTGGTTTATGGATGTCATCGTATCCCAAATGCATGGATCGGTGCTCATGATATCAATCACTGGATTGTCTGGTCCTAACTCGATTATTTACAGACCGCCGTCATATAGCTGGAATATTGCAGAGTGCGGCGTAAGACAACAAACAAACCATCCAACCAAAGGCCAAAGTAACGAAATAAGTAAGCCAAATAAATATTTATTGATCACCCAATGAGTTGCCTCCCACGTCAAGCATGTCAAGCACAATATTGTGTTAGCGACCTGTTATAACCCTGGCACTACGGGATGATGTAACGATAATGCTGCTGCTGCTGTTCGTAAGCTCGTGAAATTAGGTTGACATGAGCAGATCAGCTGCCATGTCCCGCCTGATTGCATATGACATAACAATCCTTTACATTAGCCATGTTCAACTTTTAACCCTCAATTATTATGTGTATACTGCCCACGGGTATTCACAACGTGGTAGTTATTGACTGCATTGAAGATGAATTAATATATAACGTAAAACGTCAACACCAGACAATAACCAGTCCTGATTATTCGACAAAGCCGATTTCATTGTGCGTAAAAATGCAAAATATCGTTGAATATTATATGAATGGATCACTGAAAACCAGTGATGACACCAGGTGTTCGCGAAAAGGGCACGCATGTTCTGCTCTATCTGTATCATCTGTCACTTACACAATTTGCACAAAAAAGTATTCGATCTTGGCCTGATGCGGCACTTCAGTACCACGCATATGCGACTTGACCACATGAACAAACCAGACTATCACGGGATGGGCCGGAAACCCAGTCACACGACAACGCGTTTCCTGACTGTGTTAATCTAAAACCAATATGTTAAGTTTGAATGACATCTGCTGTGTACAAGTGTAGAGACTCTGCTGCTTATAAGTAAAGAACAAGCGTTAAGAATCATATTCGTTTTGCAACACATATGGAGGAGTCGGCTCAGAGTCAGTATACAAGTACTGTGTGTGAGTGGGGTATTCATGTTAAACTGCGGCATGGTATCTCAGTGAGCTAGCACTATAAATCGGCATCAGTCGGACTAGTACAAGCAGCCATGCGCTCACACACACGTCCATGCACGTCGCTATATGAGTGTCATAATCTTGGACGCGACCTTAAACCCAATTGCATCTCACCTGTTTAGACAAAGGGATTTATCTCGCTGACAAATCTGATATCTAATTAAATTAACCACCGCTTTTCGCCAAAATAAACTGTTATAAAAAATGTAGCATGTAAAATTAGTATGCAAAATGTTAGTGATCGGACATAGCAAATGTAATCAGTTTGGAAATATTTAACGAGACAAATTATGATTGCATGAGTGAGTTAAGTTAAAATGCCACTTGTGAGGAGTATTCCAATTATATTATGGCGTGTCAGTTTAATGTGGGAGGAAAGCCCGAAGTAATGCAGGTTTCAGACGTATGCCACTTTGATGAAATCTATGATCACGGGTAGCAAACCTAGAAACATAACCGGCATTAGAACAAACAATCAAAGATTTCCACACAAGGAACTGCGGCGCCTTAGACGACAGGCTTACCTGTGTCCTCAATATGAATAAAAGGAAGGAAACAGCGTACTTAGGTTTGCGTTGCATATATGTGCATAGTTTGTTGGTAAGACATACCATTTTCGTTTCAGACAAAGTTATGTCTTGTCTCATAGTGTCTGCACGTTATGGAAACGGCAACAAAGGTCACTTCAGAAATACCTCCTGGTCTATGCAATGAAAGACGTTCATGGTTCCAACGATAAACATGTTACTTCCGCCGACTAACTTAAGAGAACATTTTGTGACAACCGGAATTGTTCCGAAAGTCAACCTTCCTGAATCGTGCTAAAGCTTCCGTCTGACCGACATCCGAGTGATGTGCTGCTCGCAGCCATCGGCTTCATGATGCATCTAACTGATGCCACTTAGATATAGAAGAATCCCTCGTGGTACCTGGGAAAGAAAAGGTCCCCAGCAGTCTGTAGCTTGTTGTTGTTTGTTTGTTTGTTTGTTTATTGTTTAACGCCGCACTCAGCAATGTTCCCGCTATGTGGACCAGACAATCCAGTGATTGACATCATGAGCATAAATCCTGGCATACGATGACATGCATCAACCAAGTCAGCAAGCCTAACCACCAGATCCCGTTTGTCGCCTCTTACGACAAGCATAGTCACCTTTTACGGCAAGCATGGGTTGCTGAAGACCTATTCTACCCCGGATCTTCACGGGTTGGCTGCTCAGTCTTATTCTACCACTTCCGCGAACACCTGGCATGATGACTATTTCATAGTGATTCTTAAACATTCTCGCTATAAAATCAGAATCGTAAAAAGGATTGCTTTTAGTGGAATTGCTTATGCTTAAGGTGTTAATATATACGTCCAGGAATACATAATGGCAAATGATACACGGTCACATTTAATGATTGCAATAGTCACACCTCTATAGAAAATGACACGTCAATTAATCAGTTTACTTTGCAAAGTTTGGGTCTGTCGACGCCACAACGCTGAGCGGAGTAGTGTCCCGTGGCTGTCGGGATCTGCTTGCTGCAGGTTCGAATGTTAGGCTGTTCTCGATTCTGATGCTTGCCAATGTAAGTAGCATGTCCACGTCGGAAGGTTTCACCAGTGTTTTATAGACATATTGCGCAGCTCTTCCACATTAACCTCAAACACATTTTCAATGCCATTAAAAGGGGCTCAAATCTTCGACTTAAAACTCTCCCGCTCAATTATACCTTAACACGAGTGTCTCACTCTAAGACATCCCCTCTAAGCTACCAAAGGCTTTCAAATTGTGTGTTACAGTTCTATTTGAAGACGTTTATGCATTAAAATCCGCTATATAACTCTCTAGCTATTATATGTCCTCATACGTATATTATGACAGCTTAGCATATGTCTGCCGTCGACACCATATCCTCAAATATATTTGAGGAGCAGCCGGATATATATATTTGAGGAGCAGCCGGACAGGCGTTAGAATACAGACTGAAGGGTATACGTTAATCTCTCCCTTTGGATCAGAAGTGGGCAGACTATCCTGAAAATATAATGTTGGCTTATAGATCCACTATCCAAAGCTTCACCACAGGTAATTATGCAGGTCCGTGCATCCAGATCCAGAAGTCAGTGTTAAATCACGTTGGTGCTGATGCAGATATGATAGTTGACAGGTGTCAGAAAACGTACAACTTTATGGATAACTTCTGGTTTATTGTCTACAGCGACTTTTCGATGTAGATTCATACACCGTTATCAGGCTGGAGTAACAACCAAGTGAACAGTGGTATAGATGCATGATAAATTGTCATGAGCAGCAGAATAACAGGCGGGGTTTGGTGAAATTGGGTTTAACGTTTAATGACACAGAAACTCAAATTTGTTCAAGACGTCGCAATGAGATTCTCCGTCCAATGGTTGGCCACACGCCGATACAGAGTGTGAGTTCAGAGAGAAACAAAGGTCGTATCAATTGGCCGTAATCCGGACTTGAATCCTATCAAACATTCTTGGAAGGTTCCTATTTATGCATTGCACATAGGCCAGTCTGGTTGTTGGATGTACAGAAGCATTAGGGGACCAGTAAATTTGATTCCCCAAGTGTGATTCAGTTCTCTAGATGTCACATCCGATGGTTTGGAGGGTCCAAGAGAAATGCCAGGAAACGCTTTACGAGGCGAACAATGTTTACCATTAATACTCCTCCTTCCGCGGTGTGTCCCCCCTACGTGTCATGTACACATTTCTATACAAAATTACATGATAGTTTCTTTAAGAACTTCATCCGTCATGGGTCTTAAATTAAACAAAATTCAGATTTTGTTGGGTACAGGGTATTCAAGGTCAAGTACCGTATTGATGTTTCATAAACTTTTCTGGGTTCCAGTTATTTTGCAATTCATCGTTCTCATTTGGAGTCAAACGGACTGTAACTTGAACTATTATCTGCAAAACAAAAGAGTCATTTCTGCCTGGATTGGGATTGATTTGTGTTGATAGAAATGATGTACTGCAGAAATTTGGTGAAAAGATGGGACAATCGCAAAAACACAATAACGTGCGAGCCTGACGCCGAAACACACCAGCATGACATGCATTTGCCACATCAATTTATGGGCTGTAAAAACGTGGGATTTGCATTAGCATGCCATCACAATCTTACAGCAAGTGAACAGTGAAAACGTGCCACGATTGACGGAAGCCCAACGCAACAACGCCATCGGCCGACTTCAGACTCATCTTCGACTGTTTCCACGTAGCGGCAAGCACCATTACAAGACAGCGGACCCGTTATCAGACACACGGGACAACAGATCCGATCGACCATGTGTCACTTCTAGAGCACAGGGCAGATTAATACGTCTGTCTCTCTTATGGAACCTGGGTAAACGACCATGATGTGTGCCAATTTGAACAATCGATTACAATCTGTTGATTATTTATTTGATATATAAAACCACTTTTGCGTTTCTCAAAACGTCAATGTCAGAAGATAATCAGTCTCCAATACCTGCAGAAACTTGAATAAATGGATCACTGAAAATCTGTGATAGAACCAGATGTTCGTGAAGATATTTATCATATCTACCCAAGTGGTAGAACCCACTACTCACACAATGTCCATTAAGCGTAATTGTTTCTTTTGTGCCTAAGCTGCAATCAGCAGCACTTTTCCATCACCCTATTTACCTTGAAAAAGATGTGTCTTGATAACTTCCTGGAATGTCGATCCCCGTGAAGATTCCTAGTCAGAATAAGGTTCTCAGCCACCCACTGCTGGTAGGAGGAGATAACCATTGTATCGGGTGGTCAGACTCGGGGACTTGGTTGGTAACTGTTTTCGTATCGCGAAGGCATGGGACGTAGCTCGTGATATAAAACTCAGGATTGTCTGGTTACGTTGAGGCCTCCGCCATAAAACGGGAATATTGCTGAGTACGGAGGAAACAAAACACAATCTTTTAAAGGAAGACATTATTTTGGTACTGCAGAAAACCCCAACTCGCACTTCCCTCTATATACAATTCTAGCATTCCCCATGAACATTTTATGGTAGAGGTACTTACAGTGAAACATTTTACTTCCAAATCGGCTTGCTCGATTTTGAAGTTAGGATGATGTGACTATTAGAACGATGACGGTGGAATCGCTATCTCAAATAAGGTCTTGCATCCACATTTGGCGGAGGGGAAGCTTTGTGGTTAGATAGCTCGTATGATACTCACTCAGACTTACTCAATCACCCAAAGCCATAACCCTTTACAATCTCGATTATGTTGATATTTCATAGCAAGTGAAACATATTTTCCTGATGAACTGCAATACATATTTCATAGCATCATGCTGTTTCCAATAATGAGGATATTTAAAAGTATACACACGACGTCAAATCTTCGGTCAGGAATAAATGAACAGAAAAAACATAATTTCAAGATTATGTTGCGTGCTACTTTCTGTATGCGTAATTATGTTCGCTTTTTCACTGATAGCTTTAATATGTCCTTGTAACCTTTCGAGGTTTGTCGTTGGAGCTTGGTTTTTTTCGCTCCTCTTCAAACTGTAGTAGAGTGTATACCCGCATATCCAGACCCCATATGTCCTGAAACCTCGAACGTTACGCGAAGCGACATATTTTCAACAAAAAAATAATCCATTTATCTGGAAGTCCGGTTTCCGGATCCGTAGTGTGAATTTCAATTACAAAACAGTGCAAAATACCCACTGTTTTACTGCAAGCAAAATCAGATTACCGCTACAGACGCCTTGAAACAAACGTCAGTAGACAGATAATGGATACACAATATTACCTCATATATGCCATACGTAGACTGGTCGTATTTGTAGTAGTTTGACTCTGATATGGCAACATAACGTTTTCGCTAACGAAATATCAGATGTATACACTTGATGCTTACAGCGTGGATGCTGGCACTGCCAGTAATACATCATACTCAATATTGATAAACGACGTTTTCGTGTCCTTAAACATGATGGCATTATAAGAAATGTTTCAGGGTTTAGACAATGAGTGCAGATAAATGTGGTTGAATAAGCATGTTAAGAAAAAGCATCTTAATCGATGAAGTACGTCATTTTGTTTCGCATAATACATAATCACATATTGTGGATAAGATAATCAGCCTACTAAAATGTATATATGATTACGTTCTCAGGAGGTATCTTTTGGTTTTGATAATCGAAATAAAAGCATAACGGGTTTTATGTTTAATCAAATTTCACAAACGAAGGTTGTCTTTGGGTTGCATCCATTCTACTGAGTGTGTTGAAAGGCAAATGGTCAAATGACCTGAAGTGATTCAGCACCCCTCCTTCCAAGCACACTCCAGCTTTGAGGTTGTCCTATTGCTATCGTGGATAAATGGAGTCTCGCTTTTTCAATTGTGAAAAAACAACATAATAATGACATATATACTCACTACCAAACAATCACGAATACCATACATGTTGGTTTATCTATATTCAAGTGTTATTAACCTCCTCCGTGGTCTAGTGGTAGAACGTCCGCCCGGACAGTCAAGTCAAGTCAAAGAAATTTATTGTACAAAAGGCCACCGGCCCATATACAAGAAAGAGTTACGCATGTAGATACAAGTACATTTGTTACACATTGGGATATACACGTTGTTTGATTAATTCATTTCTTTTAGCTAATGCATGCTTAATATAAAGATAAAGATTTAATATATTTGATTCGTTCTTTGTCGTCAGCATAACTACAAAGGCGTTTATCGGTGACATTGCTCTTAAATAATCTTTTATATATTTCTTTCGGAGATCATTGTGAAATGGACAGACAAACACAAAATGAATTTCATTTTCTATCTCTAGCTTACACAATGGACACATTCTTTTCATTTTTTCAATGGAAAGTTTTCTTCCTTCATTTACAAATAGGTCTAGCAAACCAAGTCGATATTTAATTAACTGTTTTCTTAAGTTTTCCATAGTGAGCACTGATAAATATATTTCTGGTTGAAGTAAAGTCTTGAAAGTTTTGTAATATTCATAACGCGAACTATCCTCTAAAGTGGAGTGCCATTCTTGGTAGAACATATTTATAGACCGATTCCGAAATTCATTAAGAAACATATTTACATTTCCAACTGACTGACATAGCCACATAAAACTAAAACCATGCGAAAATAAAAGATTTCTTATATGCGACTGTGAGTGTAGGTGTACAGACTGAAGTGGGTGTACAGACTGAAGGGTGTACGTCCATCATATTACTGCCATCAGATATAGTGCAGACAATCCACAATGTAATATCGCGAAAAGATGAAAGTATCCTGGCACCAGTCACAAATGCAAGAGCAAGTCAAATTTTCACCTGAAAAAAACCCTACGGGAACGTCTGGTACAAGTAAAACATATGAATGGCATCGATCATCATTTTAAGCAGTGATGCGTCAGAGTTGGAAATGTCCACCACGTGTCTACCACAAAACCCACTGAAAGCGTTACTGAGGCCTTCAATGCCGTAACCATGATCAAACAACTTTTGAGCAAGATTCGAATGACGCGCTCTTGGACAGATGGTTGATTGTACTTCAACATTAATGAAATGTAGACACCAAAGACTAGATATGCTAGAATATCAATCGACATAATTTGAAAGTTGGCGATAGGAAAGTTCGGGACGTTCAAGTTAGCCCTATTATCATACAATTTTGTGAACAGTTTATTGCCATTCTGGATCTGTCTACATCGATCTTACTTTGAAACAGATAGGGACCCCACTTGTCACCTCAGATTCTGAAAACTATCCAGTCTCCATATAGAATCATAGGTGATAAAGTAATGTTTATTGTCTAGCTCAATGAAGTTAATAATTATGCACATCTTTATTGACCAACTTTGGCTCATTCTAGATGCAAGATACATGTTTAAATCAGGTTGCAGCTCTATGTGAAAGATGTCTGGGTCAGTCGAACCCGTCCAATGTGGTCATGCTGACCCGAAGCTGTCTATACTATCATATCGAATTTATCTTCAAGAGTTAATCATAAATATGCCATATCTATTTCCGAAGTCAACTGCATGTGCGCTTTGTGTAGATTAGGTATTGAAGCTCATTTCACTTCTACTTAAAGCTTCTCCTTATAACGTTATGTCAGTCAATTTACATGTGTATGAATCAGTCGACAAAACGAACTTTTGTTCCAAGTAGATAAATGTCACAAATAATACATTTAATTATTTATTTCTATTATATGTTTCTATTTGTATTATCCCTTAATGTCAAAATGATTTAAACAACATCCAGTGAAGTGAAGGAGCGGTCGGGTAGTCTCGTGGTTTAAAATGTTCGCTGGTCAAGACGAAGACTTGGGCTCGATTCCCGACATGGGTACAATGTATGAAGGCCATTTCTGGTGTCTCGAATCGTGATATTGCCGGAATATTGCTACTCACTCACTCACTCACTCACTGTGAATCGAATATTTCCATGAAAACGACTGACTTATATTTTACTCATATTTGCATCTCTGTCACAAAAGGAGGAACCGAGACCGAATAAGGTTGGAACTCTTCAAAGTATATGCTTTTGGAACCAAGATATATAGTTCAGATTCCGAGGTGACGATTTATTAAAGGTGTGTTTATTATGATGCGTTTGAGCAAGGTGTTAAATAAATATGTGCATGTAAACTAACTGAGCTGGACAATAGACAGTTCTTTGTTACCTTTGCGGAATATGTATGGAGACTAGATACTTTTCAGAAATTTACTCGACAGGTGGCTCGCCTATTTGTTTCCAATGGAGATCGATGCATAAAGATTCAGATTAGCAACAAACTGTTCACAAGATTGTATGCTAATAGGGCTAACTTGAACATTCCAATCGCCAACTTTCTCATTATAAGGATTGGTACTGTACCAGATAAAGTCTTTGGTGTCTTCATTTAAAGAAAATGTTGAACCATCTGTCCATGAGGGTAAAACGAATCTTTGATCATGGTTACAGTATTGTAGGCCACAGTAAAGCTTTCAGTGGGTTTTGTGGTAGACAAGTGGTGGACATTTCCAACTCTGACGCATCACTGTCCAAAATGTTGTTCGATGGAATTCATCATTTTGACTCGTACCATACGTTCTCGTGTTTTATTTCAGGTGAAAATTTGACTTGCTTTTGCATTTGTTTGTGACTGGTGCCATTATACGTTCATCTTTTCGCGAACACCTGGCGTCACCGCAATTTGATAATGATGAATAGACACAGAGATGTAACGTTTTTAGATATATTTTTTCACCCTTTTACAGCAACTGGCATAAGTTCACTATTTCTAAATAAATAAATTACTTGAGAAATAAATAAATTGAATGAACAATATTCATCAACATAAACTTAATAATAGCGATGAGTTGGTTCGTTGATATAAGAGAGGCTTTATAAATTGACCCCTGTTATTTTAAAACCTCTTTTACAATTTCCTTTATTCTGCACAGAAACACAGTCATAATAACATGGAACTGAGATACATACATTGACCTGATTAACGTTAAAACAACCAAACAATCAGTCAACAAAAAAGCCTTCATCTTCATTCAGCTGTAAGGCTGCATCAAAAATATGTTCTAGGGCTCATATTTCTAAAAAATGAGGAGAGAGGTAAAGCTTTTTTTATTTTTTTATCAAATACAAAGTTGATGAGGGAAGAACATTTTTGTCCCCACAAAGTATGCGAACAAACACAACAGGACAAACACTGACCGCAGCTCATTAATAAAATAACATCGATAACCGACTAAGCTTCATGTGATGCGGGACATTTGAAAATGTATTTTATTGCCAAAAGAAATGACTGACGCTCAAGATATAAAGTGTCGCGCGGATGCTAGGGAAATATTCTCTTTTGAATATAACAACGACATAGACATGAAAACTGCCCTATTCCTGGTATTGTCCAGTCAAATGTAAAATTATTTGGACTAGATCTTCTAATGGATTTTCTGTCTTGTGTACAGCCAAGTTTAAAGGCTAGGGACTATTCAACACAATGTAAATGGGGTCAAAAAGCTTATGCTGTTGACCAGTTCGGCACATTTTCTACACAAACAATAGCTAATGGTTTCAATTGTGTTATCTAGAAGCTGGCCTACTTCGTAACTTAGTCTGTCCTGTTGATGTCTTAATGTTTGTAAATGACAAAAACCATCTCCACAGCAACAAGCAATGTCAGCACAACTCCGATCATGCCACTAGTATTAAACAAAGACATTTTCTCTCTACTCTTGCACGTAAACACATTTTCCATTCTAATCATGTTTTTCTTTTATCAAATTATGAAATAGGACATGTTTTATGAGTTTGGCTAATTTAGCTCATGTTGGGAACTGGTTATGGCTCAAATGTAATAAAAAAGTAACTCATGTCATTTATGGTTCTTCATGGTAAACATGACATGTCGCCGGTCTGTAAACTGTTATACCGTATGGTAGAGATATGTGAACACTGAGTAGCTGTCGAAGATATATATTATTGTCACAAACATGGACATACAACATTGGTAACTGAGTGAATGTAGTTTTACATGGTTTCAATCAGTGAAAGTCAAACACGGAACAAAGGTATGGGGAATCGAACCCGGACCTTCGCAGTAACGGGCGAACACTATAATCACAAGGCTACCCACCGCGCCTTCAATAGCAAGTACAAACAGGTGGGTAGCGAATATCAAGGGATGCAATTTGCTGGTTTCACTGACATGATTGATGGGTCAGACATCGCGTGTCGATTTCGTTGCCGTTTAGGACTTCCGATGCTCACGAGAGATTTGCCCTCAAATTTGCCAATTAGTTGGAGTATGCTATGTTGACTCCAGGTGACAGTCCTACATGGAGTCAAGTTTCGTAGAATCAAAATATAGATGTCCATGTGTCTTATCTTACATTAAAAATGCTTGAATTTGATTGGTCAACGATGCTTTGATAAATTGCCCGCTGTCATGGCGACGTATAATTTGCCGAACTCTGTAATCTACGCAATTTAAACGGTGTCATGTATTGTATATCAGTTTAGATGTACTTGGCGCACTCAGCCTAAACATACACAAGTGGTGTTCTCGAGCTCACCTGACAATAGTGCAACACATAAATGCCTTACGTTTTAATTTTTGTTTCAGTGTGAGGTGAGGTGAGGTGAGGTGAGGTCCAAGATTATTGCACTTATATAGCGACATGCATGCACGTGTGTGTGTGTGTTCGTGCGTGCATGCATGCATGCATGCGTGTATGTGTGTGTGTGTGTGTGTGTGTGTGTGTGTGTTTGTACTAGTCCCGACAAATGCCGATTTTACAGTGCTAGCTCAATGAGATACACTGTACCATGCCGAAGTTTAACACGAGTACCCCACTGAGCCACAGTTTTCTAACTCTGAGCCGACCAGTCCTTGTTTAACTACCATTTTTAAACGTCTTTTCATTTTTAAACGTCTTTTCGTTTGTTTTCAAACGGTGGTAAATGCTGATCTAGGTGTAAAGAAACATGGAAAATACCGACACACTGCTAGGTTCTGAAATAAAACGGAATTTTATTGAAACATAACTGTCCAAGAAAATGCTTGAAAAATAAGTATGCTTCAGACTGTTTGGATAAAACAGAAATTGTATGCCACAAAAATACAGTGTTGCAAGATATATTTGCTATATTTGAACAATATTGAGGTTCATAGTTATAATTAAAACATTATCTGGTTTTGCAGCTATGGCTTAAACATTATGATATCGCCATTAAAAAAAGCTTCAGACTTATTCGGTAGGTCTTATATTGATTTTCAGCTTATATATTTTGTTGCTCGTTGGAATCTTACTTTGATGTTTGAATCTTACAGTAAAAGCAAAATCAGAAGCCTCAGGTAGTATTGTTAATCACGAGAATATGTCGAAATACGTTAAAATGGTTATCAGAAGTATGTGTTTTTTATTAACTTATTAACTGTCTAGACGTGTTGCGTGACATGTTTCGCAAAGCTTCAGAAAATCAATACCAGATTAAACAGATGGCGTGTATAAAATACAAGAAAGAAGTTAGAAGCAAACTATTCTATTACATGGTGATGTTTGTGATAACTGCTCATATTTAATGAAACAGCATGTTTGAAAATCGATCGTCTTTAGTTCATATGGAGAATGACTCAAGAATACAGTTAAAAATGTCAGGCTTCAAATTGGTGTATTTCTAATAGTTGTATGCCTTGGAAAATAAGACATTTATACCAAGGGGAAATGGATATATTCAAGATAACATACCGTGCTCGTCTGTTTTATGTTTTTGAGGACTTTAAACCCTTGTCGATTCCTCTTTTGTACTGGATTCCAAGTCTCCATACACATCTGTACACAGGGAGACATAGTGATGGGTCTAGCAAATGTACCACCAGATCCCTGTTTCAGAGATTAACCAAAATCCTTATTACAATCAAGGAAGGGCTTTCTTTATATTCACAGAAAGTACTTGAGAAAAGTGGAATTAATACTATGTGCATTGTCAAACCCCCGAAAGAGTTGCTTGACATTTTACTGAAAACCAAGTTCAACTCTGTCAAATCATTTGATTTTCAACATAGTGTACATCACTATCTCACACGAGGAACTGGAGAGAAAAGCTTCGTTCCCTGATCCATGGGGCTTTTGTTACAAAACGTGGTGACCATATATACAGTAACATGTCCATCTTCAGAGGTTCGGGTCACATTGTCAAACATCTATGTAAAAGTTGGGGGTAAGACATTTAGGCAAAAAGTACGCATCCCTGTGGGCACCAACTGTGCGGCCCCTCTTGTTGAGGAATTCTTCTCAGATGGACAAAGTCAAAAAACAAAGTAAGTTGGCCAAGAAGTTTAACTTAGGCTTCAGGTACATCGATGATCTGATATCGCTCAATAACCATCAACTAGCCAATTCCCTTCCACCGATTTACCCACCTGAACTAGAAATAGGGAGACCACGGATCCAGCCTCATCTGTTTTATATCTGTCTTATATTTAGATCCATCCAGTGACGAAACTCTCTCAACACGACTGTATAACAAGAGGAATAACTTCAACTTTCGAACAGTCAACTTGCCCTTTATGTCGAGCAATATTCCTGCATCTCTGGCCCTTGGCGAATACATTTAACAACTTCTGAAATACAATCGATCGCGAGCATCCACTTTCTACCGAGATTTCAAAGAGCGTTATACGACTCTTGCTAATAAGTTGTTTGATCTAGGTTACAACAATCAAGGCCTCAATAAAAACTTTCAAAAAGTTTTATGGTAGAAATGTGAAGAACATTTCTAAATTCCACGCATCAGTGGCAAGAATGATGTCCGATGAAATTCCCTGATTTGATTTGTACCAAATGTTCCCGCGATGTTTTTCGGGTGAATACTTAACTTGCCTTTGCATGTGTTTGCAACGGGTGCTACGGATGATGCAGGATGTGCTTGCCTTTTCGCGAACCCCTGTTATCATCACTACATGAATCATAAACACGTGGTTTTTATCTCGTCGGAATCGTACCATAAACGTTTCACGTGATTATGGAAAGGTTTTTGTCGCCTTTAATTAAGTCCAAGGTAAAATAGGCACGAACTTAAATCCACCCTCTCCCAGCAGACAGTTGTCATTACATTACACAAAAGTATATCTCCCTATCATTAACTACCAAACAATAATACCACTAGTCGTCAAGAGAGCCACAAAGAGCCACACCTAGCCACAGAGTGTTGCTCTAACTCAGTTAATGTAGTTCGGCGGGGAAATCACAACCAATAAGCTATTACCGGTATCTTTTACCGATGTAAGGTAATTTCGAGTAATAATCGCCTTCTTTCTGCTCACCGAACGACATCCGTTTGTCATGAAAGCTTAGACTCTTACTTAACACCTGACGCAAATAGTCTCAATTGAGACTGCTCGAAAATAAACGCGTAAATGTCGGACTCGCACCATTAAGGGGTGAATGTCAACGTAACCAATTTTAGAAATCGAAAGGTAAACATAGTGGGTCTCGGATCACATTCATGAAACTTTACATCTTTAAGATAATAAAACACACTTGCGTCTTCCTGGTGTGTGGTAGGCTACAATATAGTGTATGTTTTTCAACTGCAGTAATTCCAAAAAATGTAATCTACTCTACTTTGAGTATGTGTTTCTTATGTGTAATTTCACCAGATGGTATTTTCATTTTAAATAAACCAAAACCTCTCGAATAAACTAGGAACACTCTGACACGATAGTGAGACATGATTCATCATCATATTTTGTTTATTAACATTAAAATCATCTGGAATTGCATACATTTCTTTTGTTCCTCTTACAGGCCCAACTGTTCCATTGACATGTGCACAAGTCAATGTGAATAACCTCCTTATTAACAAATGACACTTTGTTATGGTCAATAACTTTTTTATTTTTTGTAACAACGTTTCACGGATGCTTCATGCATATTCTTCGGGTTTCATGTATTAATGTTCTTCTAACTTCTAAATGCCTATTAAATTTAACTTAAATATTGTCTTAGTATGTGGAAATTAAAATATAACATTATCATCCTTCCACTCAATCGCTAACCAAGAAGACCAGTATTTTTATGTTTTGTTGGAAGTGTACAATATGCTTTTAAGTTGACCGCATTATAAAAGATAATCATTCTGGCTTGGTTTGAACAAAATTTAAACATCAAGCACAATGTAATCAATGGACCTAATAGGGGGCCAATTGCAATCAGGCAACCAGTGAAAATTAGGAGAAAAAAACGAGATATGTCAATATATAACGTCAACGTCAGAGAATAATCAGTCTTGATTATCTGCAAAGACAATTTCCATCTAGCTTATAAGGCAAACTAACTTTGAAAATTACATGAAATTGGTAGGCATGCCCTGCCCTACAGGTATCGTCTGCTAAAACAGTCCTGCTGTATATATCTCGCGTTGATGCCAATTTTGTGTGATGAAATTGTTACATATGCCGCTGGTATGGACGTAAGTTTATAAAAGGCTCCATATGAGCGCAACATGTTGTAATACCTTGAAATGTTCCTGTTATATTTGTATTCCATCTTTGTGATTAGCAGAGAATGCAATTATGACCCCCCTTTGATGATCGTTTTGACCGAAGGTATATGAATCATCGCGTCGCTGTGACAACGCCTGTAAACGCGACGTAGCTCACGTCATGACGGGGCCGTCCAACATCAAGGATTTATGCTCGAAAGTGTTTTCTTGCAATTGGTATAATGATCCTGGCATTGTCTCCGTTGCATCGCCTACGGGTTAGCGTCATGATAAACCGAGATACAGGATTTCTAGCTGAGGCGAATAATATTCAGGACTATCAAAATAAAGTATGATTTATCAACCACATGCGTGGTGTAGTGTATAGGGTGCCTGTCTGGAGAGCGGGAGGTCAGTATGGCCACGCCACACCAAGATCCGTAAAAACATGGAACTCGATGTTACTCTGTCTGACGCTCAGGGTACACTGCTTTAACAGGGTACATGCACGTCGCTATATAAGTGACATCATTTGGAATACAGGATTTAACACCATTTCAACACCATCTTTATCGACAATGAATGTAATCACGGTATTTTGTTGGAGAGATCATCACCGTTTATGACTAGTACTGTGTTTCAATAATGAAACTTTTCTGCATAGGTCCTCAGGAATCTGGAACCATTTCAGCATCCGTCGGGCAACATTTACGTGACAACTTTTGTTTTAATTTGCATTTGGTATATTTTATTCCATTATTTATAACATAAGCTCAGACACACGATCCCCCTGATAATGATCCATGCAGCTGTTGTTGCCAAAGCGCATTGCTCGCTTCCTCGAAGTGCTTGTAATATCCTGTTTAAGTGTTTTATTTCCTAAGCTTGACGGCCGTATTGCTGTTTAGTTGTCCCGGTGATGACGTGTAGTCCATGGACAAGGCAGATCAGTAACTTAGCATCTGTTCTCTACTCAGGGATTTGTTCTCAATATCACTGTGTTCAATGTCATTGAAAGTTCACTCTCCTGAGCTCCAAAGGACTTTGAACCAAAGGTTGCGTAGGTTCTGAATTGACACCTTCCCATAACGGAACAACTATCAAGTGAATATTTATCGTTGTTCTTGTTAATGATTTTACAACACATGTCCAAATGTTTGGTGAGCTGCATCATTATCTCACGTTCCTGTGACAATACCGAATACTAAACTGATTCTTGTCCCTTCACCATGGGTTCTGAATATTTAATAATTGTGTTGGTTCAACAGACGAATTGTCCAATCATAATGCCGAACAGAACTCTGACCAAAGACCCCGAGTGAGTGAGTAAGTGGGTCTTATCAAAGATCGCTATAGAGTGAGTGAGTGAGTGAGTGAGTGAGTGTGTTTAACGTTCTTTTCTACAATGTTTCAGTTATATTACACTTGGCGGATTACTAGTACTTAGATACCTCATTATTTAGAAACCCTTTCACTCTTAACATTCGCCTACACAGAGATGCATATAGGAATGCCTCCGACTTTATTCGAGGACATTGGAACATCATCAGTTTTTTGTCATTTGATTCTGATCTCGCAGAATCAAGAAAAACATAATCTAACCTCTGTTATACATAAAATGTCAATCTCTCTTGTCATACAATACCGATTCGTCTTTAGCTCAGACATGGTGAAGCTTCAGGGTGGCTAAACCGTTTGGTACAATATCACTATTAAATGGTGTCTAGTCTACAATCAGACTACCTCAAATTTCAAAACGCACGAGTTGTATCTCCTAATTAATCAGCACCGTTTTCTTTGTTTAAATATGGAAATTATGCTCTACTCTACCATCTATGCAATGACATCATTTGCATCTGGAAATATTAAAGTATACACTATATTTCGTGTGACAAACCATCTTCGCTCTACTTAAAAATCAGACCCGAATCTAGCCCCGCCTTATGAGGTGGAAATAATAAAGGAACTCCCTCGTATCTCGACCACCTGGTGTCATCACCATTTGACAGGGATTCACAAACATATGTTTATCATATAGTCGGAATCGTTTAATGGACTTTAATATTTTCTCATTGTTATGGGAATGTTTGGTTTGTTTGTTGTTTAACGCCGAACTCAGCAATAGTCAAGCTATATGACGGCGGTCTGTAAATAATCGAGTCTGGACCAGACTATTCAGTGATTGACATCATGAGCATCGATCCACGTCGTTGCATCAACCACGTCAGCGTGTCTGACCACCCGTTCCCGTTAGTCGCCTCTTACGACATGCATAGTTGCCATTTAGCATGGGTTGCATAAAACCTATTCTACACCGGATCTTAATGGGTCGTTATGGAATGTATTTTGTCACTTTTATTTACATGAATTATTGACTGAATCAGAATTGTTTGACATTGATTGTGCCTGGTCGTTATCGATTCATCTTGATGTTAGTTACTCCACACATTTCAGACTTTACACAATGAAGCCCGTGGTACTGTACACTCTGTTGCTTCAGTGAGTATTGTCTTTGATAGGGACAGTCAGTGACTACTGTATTTAGGACTAATTCAGAAACGGAGTCCCTGGAGCAATACTATCATGTAATCTCCTGCGACTACAATTCAGGATAAATGAAGATGCGAACCAGACTTGCATCCTCTTCACCTTCCAGCTGACTAACCATCTGTTGGTTTTTCTATGTTTGCAGGTGTTGGAAAATGTTAACACTATTCCATTTGACTCTCTGTTCCTGTAATCAGTCAATACCGATCTGTAGCATTCTCTGGCAATGGCAATGTAAAGTAAATACATGAGCTTGGTAGCCCTGGCTATAACATATACAAGAAAAGGTGTCACTGACTACAAATACAATCTCGAGCTTGGTCCTGTGTCCCGACCTACTACATCTAACATCTGATGATATTAGATAGTTACGCAATAAATCGCAAAGAACAATGAGGCGTGGTTTATATCACGATAAAACATTGTTCTATCTGGCCTTGTCTGACATTCCCGAGGTCGGATCATATTCAGGGAGGCATCATTATTAAAATTTGGGTAAATATCTTTTAAGCTTGTACATTTTATCAACATCCTGAAAGAGGTTGTACATAATGTTGATATCCCATATGAGATATAAACGACTCCTTGTAGTTGTATGTTATACAATAAAACACTGTAGGGAGAAGAAACCAATCGGGGCTGCGCCCGTCATGGTTTATTCTCCCTGAGGTGTTTTATTGTAAGATAAACAAATCCCACTTGTCGTTTATTTCTTGAATAAAATTCTCGAGACTTGAACTTTGTACTGTTGACAACAACGCCACGGCTATGTTAGCTGAATGTTAAAAGCATATTTTTACAATTAATTGTCTAGATATATGGACAAAAATATCTGCCGACAATCGATCTCCAGTTAACAAGTTTTAAAATCAAGATATTGCCAGATTACCGAAAGCTGTACAAATTTTGTATAAGATGTTTATGCTTTGTTTGAAGTATTTCAAAATACGACAAGACATATATATGATGATAATCTTTCAATAAGTGTGATTTAAGTTCACACAAATAAGTAGTCACTCGTTTGATATCAACAGACTGTTGATCTAGACAAGCTGTATCATGGTTCTGAAATTACAATAAAAAACGTAATGTTTATTCCAGAACTGCTAATTGTAACGAGCCGTGGGGATCCGGTTAAAAATTGGTCTTCAGCAAGTCATGCTTGTCGTTAGAGGCAAGTAATGTGGTCGGGTGGTCAAGTTCCCTGACTTGGTTGATGCATGTCATCATATCGCATATGATACCTGAATTAATAATAATTAAATATGTATTGGGCATTTTTCCATCTTTATCACGGAAGGCAGATTTGATAAATGTCACATGTGTCATACGTGAGCCAATTATTTTAAATATCACCATTACCACAGAGCACCGCCCTAACTCTGCACATCACAGCGAGTCAGTCGACATTCATAATGGACAAACTGATACTGGTAGCGTGGTGTAATTGTGAGTAATAAACGCCTCTTACCTGCCCCTATAGTGACATCCGTTTGTACTTAAGGCGGCCTCTTACTTTGCACGAAATTGGTCTGAATTTAGCCTGCTGGAAAATAGATGAGTACTTGTCTGATTCGAACCATTACTGGATGTCAGCGAAACAATTTCAAGAAACTTATGGTTGACTCTATAGTATAACAGAATGAGTAATATCATCACCGGCGACGCCATAGTGAAGTCTAGTGGAAGAATGTAGCAGGAATATAAGCGTGCTTTAATTAACGTTTCCTTGAACAGTGCACACGGTATTTAATATAAGTGTATCTTTTGAAGTTGGGTATTTTGCAGGTTTTATTTACTTAATTATTAACCAACTACAAACGACCCGATGTGTTCCAAACGAAATGTTTGTTCCTCTTCTTGCTTACCGAAATTGATAAACATGTCTGTTTCAATATTTTGCTATTAGTTCGCGTCAAGCAGGTTTAAGAAAGATGAACCACGTGTTAAAATGCTTCTAATTGGTTGTTCAATGTTTAAGCAGGTAATAGAGAAATCGAAGAAAAACTATCAACAATCTTAAGTAAGCCTTATGTCTCGACATTAAAGACGCCTATTGCTGATACATCTGATACTAAAACTAAGGGTTTTTATATGTTAGCTGAGCAGGTGGTTTCCTTTAGTAGTAGCAGAAAACAATATATATATATGCAAATGTTACAAGCAAGTGACTCTCAAATCAGATTAAATACATATCTGTTGCCTGATGTTAACAATGTAAAAACATATTTCAGAAAAGTAAGGAAGTAAACACATCTTTCAGAAAAGTAAGAGAAAGTCAAATACACACTTTGTTCAGCATGTTCATACAACTGTCTCATCAAACTACAACCTTGTTTACATGGAAACCAAATTTCAAAATGGAAATGCATACATGGCATAAATATATGAAAATGGAATACCAAATGCATCCATAATTTGCAAATACAAACGTGTATCATTACTATTTGATAGTGATTCATATACATGCTCGGGATATGGATATTTCTATTGGCTATGGAATGGGTTTTGTTTATTTGTATATTTATTTGATTAACTGAGGCAGGAGGGCACGTGTGGCGGTGAGGATGCCAACATCCAAGTAAGACGACATGGATGTTTAATTAATTGACCGTTTTTGCAGCGTGATATGAATCAACCTCCCAATGACAGTTTGAGAGAGTCGGTTGCACTCCTCTTGCAGCACCCAGCCCAGTGAAGCTAATCTATCGGACGTCCTTTGACGTCAGCGTGTATGTCTAAATAAACGACGCTTTATGTTTTAGAAATTAATGTCCGACTCCTCAGTATCTACAGCAAATACACAAATATATTACTCTCTGATGTGAATGCATAGACTAACTTTATTATTTATTCTTCAAACCATTATAAATTTGACATCAATTCATTGTGTCATTGCCCTAGCGTTTAAATTGGTCAACGATTACTTTGAATGACTTTGATGTAACTTTATGGAAACCATTGGCACTGTAGCCAGCATTATACGGATGGCAGACAGTTATTGTTCCAGGTATATTTTAACACACAAATGTACATACATAGGAGTACTTTGACATAAGCCTACATATAGATGTAATACGTAGGTTTCTTTCCTTCTTCATTCTAGACCAATCTTTGCATAAAAAGCATAGAAGCCGTGAAAATGATGTGAATGGATCACTAAAAATCAGTGATAACACCAGGTATTCGCGAAAAGGGCAAGCATGTCCTGCCCTGTAAAGAATGTAAAGGATGGACCACTTTTAAATTTTATACCACTGAAACATATAACAATATTTTCAAAATCGTATGAACATGTATTTAAATGCCTAAAACACAGATGACAGAGGACATTTCAATACGTTTGCTGCACTTGAAATATAATTACATTTTGTGTAGCTAATATTAATGATGATACAGCAAACACAGAATAAATCATAATCTAATGTAATTCCCGTGAGTATTAATATGTATATGAAATATTGTTTATATATATAGCTATATGACACAATCTCATTCCTAATTAAGGTCAAATGGATATAGTAAGAGGCAAGTCGGTAATGAATCTAGATGACCCAATCTCCCTCCTACTTAAGTCAGTAGTGAAGTTATATGACCCACTCTCACTCCTACTTAAGTGGGTAATGAAGTTAGATGACCCACTCTCACTCCTAATTAAGGTCAGATGGATATAGTATGAGGCAAATCGGTATTGAAGCTAGATGACCCAATCTCACTCCTACTTAAGTCGGTAATGACGTAAGATGACCCACTCTCACTCCTAATCAAAGTCAGATGGATATAGTATGAGGCAAACGCTAATGAAGCAATCCAATTGGAGTATCTGCCAAATGTTTTGAAATGATTGAAATATTCAACAAAGAGGATTAAACAAGGAATGTGCAGTTGATTTTTTGGATAATTACAACTCTAATTAAGATATGCTGAGCTGATATTCAAACTTTTTTCAACACTAAAACTACATCATTGGAACATGAGTTTTATGATTCTAGACAGGTAAATATACTAATCAAAGATATCCAAAAAACACATGTTGTGCTAATACAGAAATCAGATCGTCCAGAACTACATTTTGAAATTAGTAAATTACGCCACAGACTCAATGAATAATCAACTAATTACATGCAAAAGCACGTTTTTTGATTTACAATACAGCAATACAATGGGTCAAATACATGGCAACAGTAATAATACTATCATTTATGATAGTGCACTTACGAATGTTCAGCATTTTATTGCTGTGAAATGTTATGAAACAGATCTGTCATCGTTCTAAAATTAGGTTAGGAAGTTGGCAGAAATTCGCTGTTTGCAACAGGTTCCGCACGTGTCAAGTAGATAAGGCAGAATCCAGTTTGAAATCTTTGAAATTGTTCTTTCAAAGTTACAGTCGGCCTTCCAGAAACTGCCCATCCCGAAATGATGAAGCCAACCAGATTCTTAAACAATCAGGAGAGGACAAACTGGAAAATGTTTATTACCACGTCAATCTTTTGCTACCCTAGACAATTAGTGTGAAAACAATTCCTGCATTTTCTATTATCACATACAATTTTAACCCTTAACCCTGTGTATGTACGTAGATCTCATGGGAAGTATATTGAAGCTTACATGTACGTTGTCAATCATCTAACAGTAAATATATATTTGTAAAATGTATAGGAGGTGATTTAGACTTTATGCATCTGTTAAATGTTATTACGTATTAGTAATACTGTACACCTACATACACAAGAGTGACGAATTCCCAAACTAAAAATAAACATACAAAAAAGAAACACCCATGTTACAAAATGGCCATTTATGCAATGTGAACAGAAATTGAAAGGAACATTGCAGTTACCTTCACAGTGTTGGCGCTGCCACTTCTGTAGCGTCACACTATTACTGCGGCCTGTCTGAATAGTGAAGTGATATTTTAAATGTGACTTATGCTTCATATATGAACCATTCATGTTCATACAATGGTTGTTTATAAGTACATGTTCCTTGGAAAGTAGCTCTGTAGCAGTAATGACTGCGAGTTTCATGATTTGATGTACATCTTTCATTTACATAAAGGCTATTATATGTTCTCCCTTAATTCAATATGTTAAACTTCTAAACAAATGTATGATCACCACGACTTATTGTTCATGATTGCCCTTGTATCATCATGTATTCAAATCGACCCGAGAGGAATTAAAATCAACGGGAGAAAAGTTAATATTCAAATGATTTATACCACAGAGGATAATGCTCTGTACTTTCAAAGTGGGAAAGAAATAAACATTGCACACATTGCTGTGGGCAAACTAAGCAATAAGTTCAATGTTTGATGTCAGTCGCAGAATCAGTTGTGACTTGGGTGGAGACTCGAGGCTAGGGGCTCGAGCAGACAGTGAAGCACAGACACCTTGCAATTGGTCGTGGAATCAATCAAGGGTCAACATGACAGGACCCCGGTCCTGGAGTATGTCTGGCGATGATTAAGCCCGTGGCTAACTGAGACTGTTCTCATCTGTGTCTGCACACTGTTGACTCCCATCATTGCCGTCAGGTATTCTCACTGTCTTCATTCACGTCGATACACTATTGCTTCCAAGCATACATTGTACTCATCACATTGACATCACAGTTGTGAACCTTCTCAAAGTTACATATTTAAGACAATGTTACTATTGTGGCACATGTTATTTAGAAATGAATACCGGTATTTTTAGATTAAGCAGAACACTTTGCGTCTGGTCATTGAGTGGGCTGTGATATTTAACTCAATTTGTGACTACATATTTCTTTCTTTTTTTCCACTCAGCAAAAACGTCATAAAACAATAATTGACATGACATTGTGTTGACTGATATAGACCACATGGTCACCCTGACCCCATATGGGTTTTAGTCGAGTGTGAAAGTCCGACATGATCCTGGTCTCGGATGTTTACCACTTTGGTGAAACCCACGAGCACATGTAGAACATAATCAGAGAGAATCTGGGATTAGGACCCGCGAACATAAGTTCCTGGCGTGCGCAAGGGACGCAGTTGTGCACAGCGATGTAAGAGCATACTTTCACCTTCAGGTGAACACTGGTATCATCAATGTTTGATAGTTTATTCCAAAACGCATGAGTATTATATAGAGAGAACCATGCAAATGAGATTTCTAAAAAAACTGTTTCCTTTATTTGCATGGTAATCGAAAGCAAAACGTGATTTCTCAATAATTTTGCAAACTGCTTCAGTGTAATACATAGAGAATACGACACTCATTCTCGTTAGACACCATTTTTTCGAAACGAGTTCACTTTCTGCTTGGTCAGATACCTCAGAAAGTCAACTCGTTTCGTAAAAATGGCATCTAACGAGAATGAGTATGGTATTTTACTACCCTCGTCAGAAGTGTATTCAAGTGTAAACACATAACAACTTTCTTTCGTTAACAGACAGAATTAACAGAATATGTATATATGACCAAATATAGGCATTGTTGACATTTCCATGCATACGCATTAACAACATGTTCCTGCTGTCCTGTGTTAAAAAATCAGAGCATCAATGCTCAAGATCTTATCTTAAGAATTTATTCAACGCATGGTTATTCAAGCACATTGTTGTTAATACTCATGACAACTGTAAGAAAACTTAAAATGTCATTTAGGGCCGTGCTTTGAATCTCGAACCCACACCCGGTCCTTCGCAACGACGGGGTCCCGGCTGTGAAATCAAAATGATTTCGCTTTCCTTGATCTGGTGCATCTATATCCTGTTGGTATCATTTTTGAAGAGGGAAATCAGAGTGTTGACCAAATACGTTTATGTTAACTGTAAGACCCTATAGGCCTATTGAAGACGTGAAAATCAACAAACTCAAGTCTGCTTACATGTCGGTGACAGCTTCAAACGAAGGGTAATGTCACCATCAGAATAAGAAAAGACAACCTTGATCTACTCACAGCATTTTACGCTAGAGAGAAAAAAACAGAAGTCAGGCACACTTCCACTGAGTTTTCGAATGATTTGTGGCGGAACTGTTTACTTTGAGTGATCTTGTCGTGCAGTCGTCTATGTTCATTCATGAACAAACAAACAACAATGTCACAATATACGCTTCGGAAAGGGGCACTGATGACACAACTGGCGCATCCAACGATAAGTCTAGATATCTGTCCAGATAGTTTCAACTGACTTCATTTCACCGCGCTTACGTTAAATCAAATTGAAAGTCGCGAAAGTGGACGGGTGCTTCACGTTCTATCGATCTATCGGTAATCGCACATTGCAAATGGATATAACTCGATTATATAATATGAATGAAAAAAGTAGTTCCAGTGTGACAGAGGTCACGGTTGACCAATCAAAACGAATAAAACGAGGTCAACCTTGTACGACATGTACGGATTTAGTACCTTACCACCTGTATTTACATCTTGTGGGTCATAAGGGATGTTCTGATATTGATCCTGAAATTCGACTTACGTCCAGAATTGATCTTAAAAGGCATGCGAAGCAGATATCCGAAATAATGTTGCAATTGTTAAGCCTGTCAAATTACCTTACCAGAGAAAAACACACTTAAAATGAATCATGTTTAATTTTTCAGTTCAACCAAGGCATGGTTTACCAAAAATCTCCAAGTTCATAAGTGTCCTAAGTGACCTATACATGTAAAATATGACATGAAATTGAGTGCAAACGCAAGTCAATAGCAAAACACGTCGCCACATAGTACCGCAATGTATATTTCTAGCACAGCAATATGAATAATCATCAAGCTATTATTAATAGCGTGGTGTAATTATTATGGGTCCTAAACGCCTCCTATCTGACCACTTCGTGACATCCGTTTGTAACGAAGGCGGTCTCTTACACGAAATGGGTCTGAATTTAGGCTGCTGGAAAATACATGAGTTCTTCTCCATCTCACATATTTAAGGTAGGATGTCAGCGAAACAACAAGAATCTGCTTTGCTTGGTAAAGATTATGATTTACGAATTTATGAATTATTTACGTTTTTACAACTGGGATGAACGCAAGAAAATCTCTGTATGACTTCAGCATCGATAATTCCATATTTGTGTTCCATCTTCCTGTTCAGAAGATGAAGTACTTTTGACCTCTGTTTAAGAGATGTGTATTTTATAAGGTTGGCTATTCCGGTTTTTTTTTTTGGGGGGGTGCACGGGTGGCCCAGTCGTCTAAGGTGCCGCGATTCGCTGTGCACGCCAGAAAACTATGATTGTGGATTCGAATCCCGTTTCGCCCCGATTATGATTCCAGGTTTATCAGGACCTTCCCCGTGCTCATGGGTTTCACCGAAGTGGTAAACGTCTGAGACTTCCAGATATGCAGGACAAAACTACCAGAAAGGCGAGACATAACTGTCAAAAGGGCAGGTCATACTTTCCCTTTTCAGAGACGCCCCCCCCCCCCTCCCCCCCGCTTTTTTGCCTTTTACACCGAAAGGCATATGTTTCTTTTGATAATTAAAATTGATATTGTCTGGTACACATTTCACAGTTGCAGTCACGACGCTCCAGTGAGCATTTTTCTTTGATAGAGATCGCCAGGGACTACTTAAAAGAAGCCGTCTGACGTCAGTCAGCTTAATTAATCAGCAGCGTGGTGCATTTAACACTAATTCAGAAACAGAGACCCCGGAGTTATAAAACTCAGCGTCTTATAATATCCGGGGGAATATTACAAAGAATAAATGGTCACTAGCTGCCTCATTACATTACAGCTGACTGGATGGCTGAGGTTCTGGTGATGGAAATGGTTTGATATTATTACATGTGACGCTCTATTCCTGTAATCAGATAATACATGTAGCCGTTTGAAACATTTCATGACGTAAGAGATGCTGATGGCAATTGTATCCATACGTAACCAAGGTGGCACTGGCTGTGGTATTTAAGGACGAGCGTGCACTGTGAAATTACATGGGCATATCAGTATTGTTTATCATACACAAAATCAGAATCCTGGTTCTTGTTTGTGACGGTTTCAATAGTGTGACCATTCTGGTATTAGCTGTCAACTATAATATTATCATATTGTAGTGTGTATTTTATATGGTTGTATATTCTGGTAAGGGGGCACGGGTGGCCCAGTCGTCTAAGGCGCCGCGATTCGCTGTGCAGAGTTGCATCCCTTGGACCCTATGATTGTGGGTTCGAATCCCGTTTCGCCCCGATTATGTTCCTAGGTTTGTTAGCACCATACCCTTGCTCGTGTTTTTCACCGAAGTGGTAAACGTCTGAGGCATTCATCACTTCGGGCTTTCCTCCCACAATAAGCTGACACGACCTATATATCTGGAATACTGTTAAAAACGGCGTTAAACTAAACAGACTCACTCACTTATACAGATTCCAGTGGTTAAGATATATGTACATACGTATATGTACGTTGGCTCAACCATAATATATATAATATACTACTCCCCGAACAAAAGACGTAAATGCATTTTGTATGACATTTAAATGTACACATAGGACTGAGGCATCCACAGTTGGCATGATACAAGTGTAAGAAAAGCAAATGTCAACGCATTCTTCTGTCAGTATCGTGAGTGTCCACACTGGGAGCCAAGAGCTGTCTGGTATATCCTGCCCAGGGATGCAATAAGGGGTACGAATCAGACCTTGGTAAGCGGTGGCCCTGTCGGCCTACAGTGCCAGCTGCGGCTGTGGTTGACAACGCCAGTCCCTCCACCCAAACCCTAAATGTACGATGGGTCAGCAGTGCCAGGGCGGAAACTTATGCTTGTTGTTTTTGTGTAAGTATGCAGGTGTGAGTTGTGCATTTGTGGCCTGGCATTATCGTGCTGAAAATACGGGTTGTCATTTTGCATAATGGGTGACGTATGGCTACACAATGTCATCTCGGTAACGTTTAACTTGCCCTAAATGTGGACCATGTTGGTCCTGCGATTTTGCAACATTGCGGCCTACACCTTCTCTCTACCTCAGCCTTACCTGTCGACTTCCTATATGCAGTTTGAAGCCACACTCCATTGTCTACATGACACCACTGATGTCGTTGTCGCGGGGGTAGGGCGGATGCTGCGTAGGTAGCCGTAATGGCCCTCGGATGTAGCGCTCTTGAGGTATGGTGCTTACATGTGGTCAACCGGATCTGGCAGAGTCACCTGTTGTCCAATGATTCCAGAATCTCGTATTGGTGATATAGGGTACATGAAACGCCGAATTGGCTTGACTCGTATCCATGCAACCGCTGTAGGAGTTTATTCCTGATTCACCCAGCTGTTTCCTGTTGTTCGTTGAAGAAAAACTTGTTTTCGGTACTGAGAATGATGTTCAATAACTAGATTTGAATATTATAACAACCACCTGATCACATTCAGGTTATGAAAATATGTTCTTACCAACGTATAAGAGTACCTTCAAGCGTTCTACAATTACGATTTATTTCAGAATCGATACTTTCATGCTAACTTACATCCGAGTTATTTCGCCCTCGCTAATGAACACTTTGCCCAGGGACATATAACTGTTTACATGTTAATCATTTTTTGGTTAATTCGCAACGATAAAGTAAGAGAAATAATATAAAAATACATCCATCTTCCAGGTTGGGATCCACATTTCTTGCACATTCTGGATACTCCCAAGGGAGCTGAGAACGAAAATCGAGTACACACTCACTGATCCATTAATAGGGTAGTAATAATGTAGCCTCATGAGCATTCACTTGGTGAATGTAATTTGACGCATTGTAAATGGACTTTTTCTACTTCTTGTTCTTCTTATTATTAGTTCAGGTATATAGCATTTCTGTTACTTAATGATACCGCTTACCACGTCTACAATAACTCTGTTTAAAACGCCGGATACATTTGTTTAGAAAAATTTGTTCCAATGTTCTGGTATAGCCTTTAGGTTCATGTATTTCGTGTCTGTCAAAACTGAGAAATGGTTTCATCTGTTTTTAGCTCATGACGTATTTCCTTGTAAACTAATATTGAAGGCATGAGGTGAGGTGAACTGGGGTGTAACGTCGCGTCCAAGATTATTGCACTCATATAGCGACGTGCATGCACGTGTGTGTGTGTGTGTGTGTGTGTGTGTGTGTGTGTATGTGTGACTGCTTGTACTAGTCCGGACTGATGCCGATTTATAGTGCTAGCTCACTGAGATGCCATGCCGCAATTTAACATGAATACCCCACTCAGACAAAGTATACTGACTCCGAGCCGACCAGTCCTTGTTTTAGCCCCTGAATGCGGATCGCCAGACAGGGATACAACAAGTACAATCTTTTAACGTATTTTGGTATGACGCGGTCAGGGATCGAACCACGGACCTTCCGCTCTCCGGGCGGACGCTCTACCACTAGACCACGTAGGCGGTCCTTGAAGGTATGAAAGAAGTATAATTCCAGTGAACCAGGACGAGAAAAACACAAAAGGGGCTTCACACACTGTACAATGTAAGGAATCGAACCCGGGTCTTTGGTGTGACGTTCTAAGGCTTTATCACCCAGACTTGTCCACATATCCAAAATATCAAAGAAAGCGTTGGATGTCACTTTTATCGAGGATTTGCTTGCAGTTGAATAGACATGACGTCAATGGCACAATAGCGTAAAATTGTATTTTGTCAAATTATAAATGGAGACGATGTGTTGACTCTAGTAAAACAGGCTACTGTAGGTGTAATGTGTGGATAAGTCAATGCCAGGTTGAGTGAGGAAGAGGGAAACTTTACATTACACAAGAGACCTTCTCTAAGATAATGGAACCATTTGTTGAGAACATTACCAATTACATCCGCTACAGCCGTCCGTCTCGAGACAGGACTGTAATACAAAATTGTAATACATTGCATTTTTGTTCCCGTTTATTTGCATTCTTTAACAAGAATACTGACAATGGGGATATCTATTTCAATAAGATTAAAATCCCTTTTAAGGAAAACATCAAAACAACACATTTTAAGGAGCACATGTGTATCTCCCAGGTTCTTTAACGTGTCTGCTGAATCGTTTCTCGATACATCACTATCACCTACAGAATGTACATAAACAACAACCACGTAAGGAACGGGAAAGTGACGACAAAACAGGCAAAAAATAATGGGACTATGTACACGTCCATATTGTCTCAGCGTCAAGACAACGCGAATAAGATACATGTTGGTTAATATAAGAAGATTCACTCATATTCAAATGATATAAGATTGGTTCGATGCACAAACGAACGCATTGCTATGTTGTGTCAACTGACCATCATGAACGCATCACATATGACGTCATAGATCCATGACTCGAGATGCACCATTTGTCTCGTGCAGGATTAACGTGTAAAGTTAGGAAATCACGTAAACAACCCTATTTCAACTCACCTCATACTTGTTTAGTCCTGTATGGCATAGCTGAAGCACTAGAAACCAGAGGCTTGCCTGCCGAGCACCAATCCCTCCATTCCAATGCCAGTAGTGCTTAACTTATTTCCGATATGAGCGCGGTGCTAAGGGTGAAAATTGTCACTGAGTAGATCCGCGAGCCGCAGATTTAATTTAGTTATTACTAACCGTTCCCCATGTTCTCAGAAATTGTTTCTGTTGTTGCTTCTCATGCTAGATTTTCATTTTCAAACCTTCATTATCCATTGTAAATGTTTGTAGTTAGAGGCGACTAAAGGGATCGGGTGGTCAGGCTCGCTGACTTGGTTGATGCATGTCATTGATTCAAATTGCGTGCATCGATGCTCATGATATCAATCACTGGATTGTCTTGTCCAGACTCGATCATTTACAGACCGCCGTCATTTAGCTGGAATATTGCTGAGAACAGCGTAAAACAACAAACAAACTAAATGTTACCTGATGGTGTGTAGCGTTGGCACTCACATCAAACACCAAGTTAGATTTATGCATGCATATTGATCCACTGATAAAGTTACACAATGAAAGGTTTTCACATTGTTTCACACAACATATGCATACTAAATAGAGAATCACATGAGACTATGTTTCATATGATAGATATGATACATTTATATATCTTAAGAATCAATAAAAAAAATATTAATTAAGAAAATAGATATCAATGATCGAGATGGTGACTCCTTCAGTAAAGACGATTGTTCATGTGCCTCCATTGTCCTCATGGGCTGGTCTTGTGAAACTGTTTCCTTTTTGGTCTCTCGTAAAGCATCAAAACCTTTTGAGCAACAATAATTGCATTTGCTTGACAGTAAGATCCCATCAGCAATTGTGTTGTGTCGTAAAAAGGAACACACAACAGACCAAATTGCAATTTTTTTAAAACTATGACAAAGCATGGATGTTTCATTTTATATGCAGGATTTGTGTAGATGTAATCTTCGTCTGGTGACGCAGAACAAGTGGTGCAAATACAAAAGTCTTGCCTGAAAGGGACATGTAGTGAGTTTGATTCAATTATGTGTATCAAGTGTCTGTAAGGTTAATACAGCACGCATGCTTCATCAGTTTTCTGCTCAGTGGTAATGAAACGGGATTTCTTTTACTTACTGTCCAATTGACAATGTTTGCTGAGCAGAAGAGATTTCCCCCTCTACCAATTTCATTAACTGATCCAGCTACGTGCTGTTTTGCCATAGCAGACGAAGTTTAACAAGCAAACACGTTACTGAAGGAAAATAAAGGTTGGTGCGAAATATGCACCTGCCAGAAGCCCATGGCTGCTTTCTTTCCTTTCTGGTGTCTGAAAATAGGAGGGTAGCTCGATTTTCTCCTTTCTCCCAATCTAACAAAAGAAACTGTTCCTAAAAATAAGAACGATATATTTAAACAGTAATATCGATTGGTACTCTGTCACAACTAGCTGGAGAATAAGACGACGGTTATCGAGCGCAGGCTGTATGCTATATGATGTCGTACGTTTCTTATGCTTCCATTGGAAATCTTTATACCGAATTAATTTATATCGATTCAGACTGCAGTTCTAACCTTGCTGAAACTTGACACATTAACTTTCCCTGATGCCAGTTGTCTCCTTGTATTGGTAGGATCAAACGAATGGCTACTTAAATCTGAAATTAGCTATTAAAACATATATTCCACATTTAAGTTTGTTTAAACATTCTTATTACATTCGAGTAAAAAAAAATTCAACGTAAACACACACACACACGCGCACACACACACACGCGCACACGCACACACGCACACGCACACGCACACACAGATACATATCTTTAGGGCAAGTCGATGATTATATTTGCTGCACATAGTGCATTTTACGTCGCCTTCTTCTTCGAACCTTTTAGTCACTTGACTAGGGCAAACGCTACAATTAATGAAATCACTTTGCATGCTACCAGTAGTGACATATAAAACTCACATACTTATGACTTACTAGAATATGAAACTGGGAGAGCAAATAGTATCAAATATCAATTGAAGCCTATGAGCAAGGGCTTGGCATTATCTCAGCACAATCATGGCGACAGAAGTTCCGAAAGGTTTTCACAACCCTAGTCGAAGGTGTGAGCAGTGAACCTTTAAAGTCACCTAACTAGTCCGAAAGGTCCAGGATATTAAAGCCAATTATTGAAGTCACTCTCAGTGGTTGATTATGGTTGATTATGGTTGCGACATGTAACGAAACTCACACACTTACTGACTAACTAGAAGATGAAAGGGGTGAGCAAATATTATTGAACATCTAATAAGCAATTAGTATGTCTCATGTAGTGTACTGGATATATTGTAGTTTTTTCTAAAATGCCAAATTGGTAAAAAGTTAAGAAATGTTATGGTTGTATTAAAAACGGAGCCGACGCATTGACTCTTGCCAAACACATTAGGTGTTTATGTAAAGACTGGATAAGTCAATGCCAGTTTGAAAGAAGAGGTGAAACCAGGGACCTTCTCAAAGCTAATAGAACCATATATTGAGAACAGTACTCGTAACCTCTGTCACAGTTGCGCCTCACAAGACACAACAGTGATACAACTGTGAATGCCTCCAATGGGGCTATTAATTTCCAGATAGATGTTATTTCCTGTCAAAGAGATGATAAAATCACCAATTCATGGCTTAATCGAAAACACATTTTACGGAGTGCATGTATCCTTTGATATTTTACTGTTCCTGTTGACATATACATCAGTACAATCTACACCAACGTCCACCTTACCCTTACTGTCTCATTTATTTTTCTTTAAGAGAAATATATGTTCCTCATATTCACACATCCTTCCTCTGTATGAATGTATTCTTGACATCAAAGGACATATCGAATATTAACAAATACGCAAAATATTTTCCTCTCTCATATATGGGGAGGTTTCTCGGCAGGATAAAAACGATATCCGTCGAGGTCATATGCAGATAGAGATGCAAATATCAAAGCTCATGTAGGGACTACTTTCTAGTATATTTATAACATTGCGTCGCCCTTAACCATCGAGAATCTTGAGAAATTACTGGGATAATTGCTACAGTTATCAAATGAATAGTCAAATATCCTGGAAAACAGTGGCTAAAACTGTGACGTACATGTAGCTAAGACAACTTTGGAGATATAAATTTGCGAAACAATTTTGCCATGGCACAAGCCAAGAGTGATCAGTTTCCATATCTGTGCGTGTAGACCTCTTCGGCTGGGAACTCTTTCCACAAATTACAACAGTTGGCCGTAATATGTTCGCATTGTTTCGTTTCGTAGCTGCGTGTTCATTTGACTGCACTTCAAAACGTCGTGACAGGACACGCCGACTTTTAACAACGTCCGACAGTGGCCGTGACGTCTCATAAACTAGGATTAGAGTAGCTTCCCTTTGATTAAGGGCACATAATCTATCGAACCGACTGATGGATTGTCGCGAAAGGCAAGTAAAAACAATGTGCGTAGGCAATTGTTGTTTTGCACATATGTAGTTACGCCACTGTATCTTGCTTAGAACTATATTGTCTACTGTCACTCTCCAACTGACACATCACTTACCCTCTGACGGAATATATGTTAATGCGCACATTCCAGGAAAACTTGCAATCTTTAGATAGCCTTTGTGAGACATGGGAAGAGATTTGTCAAGCACAGAATTGAAGAATGACCTAATATGATAACGAGGTTATAACGCCTGTGTGTCTGAGCATGGTAAATATCCTGTATTAGATATAAACACTATAAATACAATGTTTATTCGTAATACAGGATATCCACAATCCCCAAACACACTTGCGTGATAACCTCTATTTATCCTTCACTTCTCAATAAAAGAATTATGAATCTTCTGTTAATACGCAGATGTTTATATTGTTCAATAAAATTTTGCTGAAAAAACATCTTCTTTACATGCGCTACAAAGCAGAATGGCGCCCTAAAACAACAGAAAACGTACACTTCTGAAACTCCAAACGCAAAGTGTTTGATGTGCAAAAGATAAAAAATAACTTAATCACGACACATTAAAGAAATCTTGCTATCTGATTGGCGAGTCTACAGTTTGTATAAAGAAGGATAAACAACCTACACGGATGGAATTCTAGCTCGGAGTAAGTTTAGTGTGTCTAAGTTGGGTATCCATGTTAAACGGTATCTCAGTGGACAGCACAAGAAATCGGCCTCAGTCGGACTAGTACAACAGTCCACACACACACGCAAGCACGCACGCGCCACACAAGAGCAATAATCTTGAACGCGACGCTTAACCCCATTTCACCTCACCGTTTTTTATAGATATGTATGTGATTATGGCACGATTTTGACCCTTGAGTTCTTGTTATACGTTCCCTTCTGATTCTTTCTCATTGCAAGTTAAGATATCTTCGTGACAACAATTGTGTTGCTTGACATTAACATTGTGTCGTGAATACAAACGCGCATAAGGGCAAATTGTAACTAATTGCAACGTCTATAAATGAAGGAGGTGTCTTTTAGCACCCTGTTCTTGTGTAAATATAATCCGCGTCGACACAATCGTTTGCTAAGTATAATTGATTACGTCTGAAGCAAAACAGATGCTGAAAATAAAGTTGAGTTGCCTGCTGGTGACTTGCAGCATTGTGAATGTGATTCAATCGCTGTTGTCAAAAGATTGTTTGATAAATACTTGATGCTTCGTAAGTTTTCTGCTCAGAGAAAACCGGGTAAGTAGGTCTCTTTTTTGTAGTTTCTGGACAATTCATTAGATCTGTTAGCTACTGGTTGGCATGGAAACTCGAGATTCACGGAAGGAAGAATAAATAAAGATATAAACGATTTATTAATGTTGACATATCTTGACAGAGAGCTCAACTGTGGGTGCATTAGGGTAGCAGAGTGTACCCCGCCGTGATGTTGCTGGAATATTGTTAAAAGTGGCGTAAAACCATACTCACTTTAGACACCGTTAGTCAATATTCTATAAAGTAAAGATGCATTGCAACGATAAAAGCAGTTTAAAAATTGTTCCTAGCGGGTGCACTCATTTGCATATTTACCAAATCGTGATAAGTAAATCGTAAGTTTATTAGGTTGGTTTATCGCATCGATAACACTGTCCATGATATATGATAAATTGAGGAATCCGTAGTTCGAATCAACCAGAGTGTCGATAGTAGACCAGAGTGTCAAAATAATTCTTTGGATAGATTCATTGTCGTACACGGCTGCGGGGATTCAAGTAGGAAATTTGTTGCCACAACTGAGAGCTCTTGAAGGAGTATATTTCTCCAAGGGATCACAGAGATAGTCAAGTGCTGTTTTTTTCACAGCACGGTTAAGTGAGAGAGATGACTTTTTTACTCTTTTCTCTCCTGAAGTGGCAGCAAGTGCTGTTGTATCAGTGTTGGTGTCATATGTGTGTTTTCGCAAGTTCGGGATACAATGAGGGCTGCTGTATTTTGAACAGACTGAAGGTTACAGAGGAGATCTTTTGAGATGGTGACAAAAAGAATATTGCAGTTGCCAAGTCTTGAGATTACTAAGGATTTCACCTGGAGATCCCAATACACAAACACATCGATCAGACAAAACCAGGCAACATGATGGCGCACTTCCTTACATTCCCAGTAATAACAGTTACCCAGTGCCCTTAGTCAAGGAAAGACGTTACCCCATGTCCTACGAGAATGCTTTCTATAATGTGACAGTCAAGGATCACTGTATTTGAAACTCCCAAAGGATTTGGCTAACCTTTAAAACCCAGTCTGAATATGCATTAATGAAGATCCATCCATCACGTCCACATTGGAGTTCCAGCAGGGGACTAGACTTCGAAGTAGAACCATCGTCTATGGTCAACATGTTATGCGTATATTAGAATGATATTTAGTCTCTTTATTTGATAACCATACATGCGTTTGGAAAAGGAAATGTCACCTAAATTATAAATGTTATTGTGTGTTTTTCTACTTGTTTGCAGCAGAATCCCTGCCGAACGCAGAACACGTAATTCAGAAAATTCGCTATAGTGTCACTTGACTGTCTGGTCAAGCCGAAGTCGTATGGCAGGAGTACTGCTACATGTAAGCGGCCATAGGCAGCAAACATTTATCTTGTGTGGTTGGCGAGTGCTACTGTAGGACATGCTTACACTTTTCGCGAACACGTGGTGTCATGGCTGATTTTCAATGATCCATTCATTTAATGTTCACCACTATTTTGCCTTTCACACCCAGTGGAATCTGTTTCTAAGATAATTAATTATTCTCTGGAAGTGGCATTATTTTAACGTCAACCTCGACCTTCAGGAATACTGGAAGCGACCCTTCTTGTCAGTCAATAACACATAATTAACGTAATAACAAAACGTATGGGAAGTAAAGTTTGTATGAAACTGTGAAATGAGCAAGTCTGATAACACAATCACAAGTCTGATCACAAGTCTAATCATAGTGATTTTGAGCAAAGCCCCATGTCGTCAGGAAAAGATGACACTCTTTCACGGATCTTGACAACCTGATCCAGTTTCGACCCCTCATATGACAAGAAATACAGTCCATATACTATCCACCACTCTGTTGCCACGGGGCTTCAATTTGTAATAAACCTTGTTTGTTTTGTTCAATGAACCAGAAGTAATTCCTTTTAGTAAAAACAAAATAATGTTAAAACAAGAATGATCTCATTCTCATACGGGACTTTCACAGCACAATGCACGAAGAGGATATATTCGATGAATTGAAAAATGAACAAATACCTCTTTCAATACTCTGAAGCATTCAGGTGAAATCCAGTCATGGTTTAATGATTGATTCACATCTGCTGGAAACACAGGACGTCTTCAATCAGTACGAACTACTTTTGTCAAAAGAGAAGTAATTAGGTTTAAACGTCCAAGCATCTAATTAACATACAGGATGAGAATCACCCTGACATTGACGACATCAATTATTCCAGAAATGTACAATTGATCTTTGAATAAATTGAAAACGGGGACATTAGTGAGGGATCCATCATCCTCTTAGCTCCGTTAAGAGGACCTTGCTTGGAGGACCTGTGGCTCTTTAAATGTCACATTATTTGTATGCTTGGGCATCCTCCTCACTGTATGAGTAGGCGAAGTGGAGATGGCACAATACAGCTAAAGCATAACTAATAGTGGCAGAATTATTTCAAGAGACTCCTTGAGATTACTTGATATTCATCTTCTTCTGAGTAGAGTACTGAGTGCACCTGACTAGCCTGAGTATCTCTGATGGTGCAGGACTTTCCGATACCCAACTTGTCTTTATTGGTATATTCCATCAGCTCCTGCCTTAAAAGGGCTTCGTTTGTTTCATATTTACATCAATGCATACAGTATCCAGTGACCAGACTGTATCCACCAGACTGTATGACTAGAGGGATGACTTCCAACAGTCAACTTTTCCTTTTTGTCAAGCAATATTCCATCAGGTTCAACTTTTGCTGAAAACAACTTGTCTTTATTGGTATATTCCATCAGCTCCAGCCTTAAAAGGGATCAGTGAAACCGCTTCATATGTTTCATATTTACATCAATGCATACAGTGTCCAGTGACCAGACAGTATCCACCAGCCTGTATGACAAGAGGGATGATTTCCAATAGTCAACGTTTCCTTTTTGTCAAGCAATATTCCATCAGGTACAACTTTTGCTGAAAACAAGTCACACATTGTGAGGTACAATCGAGCGTGTGTTTTTTTTCTACGAAGATTCCAAAGAGCGTCAAACGTCATACGAATCTTACTCAAAAGTTACTGTGAAAATATATAATGATTGAGAACAAAGTCGGAGGTCAATGATGTTTTTCTCAGGTCTATGAAGACAAGTTTTAACGAAATCAAAAATCTATATTGGTTTTATTATGTACTATCCAGAAAAGACAATCACCTTTTTTTATGAAAAGACAACATTTGTCATTTTATGCTATTGTACACATGAAACATTTCACTGCTTTTTCCAGATCTCTGCTTTGGATTAATAGTAACCTGTAGTTGTTTATAGTACTATGGACCAGGTTTTGGAACTTGACACTGTGGCAGTATAATTAACGCATGTTATGTGGCAGTATCAGCTCTCCTGATTTGCCAGGAGGCACATAACAGACGTCACGGAGAACAAAGGGGTTCTCCTTCCTGGAGCGAGCATGTAATCCCAGTGCAATTTTCCCTACAATTAACGGACCAATATAACCTGTGTTCAGAGATATATCACAGTTCTTTCTTTAGGCATCCGTCAAGGAATCACTGCACGAACCGGTGCATTCAAATTCCGACAATGCCTTTGATAAACTGTTCATAGCATTACTGAACTCATTCATTAGCCCGGAGAACTCTTTGTGTCTCCGCTTCGGGACATGGGAGAGAAATCTATGGCTTTACGACATTACGTGGATGCTTGCTCTGCAGGTATGTTTAGATTTATGTCAACACACAGATAGCTAAAGCCACGAATTCTCAAACATGTACACTCTGACATTTAACAAAGATGTACATCCCAGACTTGCCATTAGCAGTGAACAGACATGTTTTATGTCGGGAGTGTTGTGGAGATGTGACATTATCCCTGTAAGATTCTCTTTGTGGGGTTTCAATACTCTAATATCCACAAATAAATGAGAATAATCGAGAAAGATGCAAACACCTACATAAAAATAAGAATCAACGACACTCTGTTATCTAGATAAGACACGAGCTGACAATAGGTGTCTGGTTGTTAAGGAGATATTGTGTGTTTGTTGTTTAATGCAACACTCAGCAATATTCCAGATATATGACGGCGGTCTGTAAATAATCGAGTCTGGACAAGAGATTCCAGTGATTGACATCATGAGCATCGATGCACACAATTGAGATACGATTACATGCATGAACCAAGTCACCCGATCCCGTTAATCGCTTCTGACAACAAGCATAGTCGCCTTTTACGGCAAGCATGGGTTGCCTATTTCTACAGACACCAAAGTGACGAGGTATTCTCGACAGTGCTGCCATCAAGTATCTTCAGCTGAAACTCCAACAGCCATCCATGCAGAGTGATGTTAACTTTCTGGGATGATCCTCCTTCAGTTGTTAAGAGGTTGACATTGGAGGTCAAGAGAGGAAAAGAGAGCCCCGAAGATCAGGAAGACTGCCACCACTGCCACCACTGGGGTAAATGGTGATAAAATTCATGTTTTCATTATAGATAGTCGACGACTCAAACGTCACACAATGTAGTGGGCATCTCTTATGGGACGTTATCATCTGTCGTGAGAAGTTACGTCGTTTTGAACCATACCTTGCTGTTTTTTTACCGATTTGTAACAACAGATGTGACTTGTGTAAACTACCATCAGCCAGAGATGGGAACATCAAAAGTCTTCTTGTCCGAAGATAATGTCTGTTCCGTCAGTCAGCTGGCAAGGTGATGGCTTTGGATTTCTGAGATTCTGAAGGAATCCTAGAGGTCGACTACTTCCTGAAAGGTAAGATCATTTGCACCTTCGCAAAATACAACGCATTATCCATCAGCTGGAAAGGTGATGGCTTCGGGTTCTGGGAGTCCAAAGGATTCCTTCTGGTGGACGACCTCAAGAAAAGAGTGGCCAGACAGTAGGACACAGCAGCACAAACGTTACCTACCCAGTTAGAAGTAAATGGACCCGACCAACTCGTTGAAAAGTGATTATAAAATCCCAAGTCAGGTTTTGATATCAATTATTGGACGCTATAATGATCAACACACCATTTGGGCGACCTTTCATTGTTATGCTGTGCGCGTAGTACGCATTGTTGTATTGTTGGTAATACAGATCCAAGCTTCGTGCATTTCCTCAACACTAGCACTGGACGCAGTAAGATTTCAAGCAATCGCAAATGAGTCACCTATTCGTATACGTATTCGTAGATCATCATGCCAGCTAATAGGAATTGTAAACATATTGCTATTCATATATTTTACCAATACGGTTTGGAAATTCAACACGACTATCGGGCGTGACGTTTCCCTTTATCTCCCTAAGTCGAAAACAGCCCGTCTCGGACTGTCTGGGAAGCAGGTATTTCCGACAGTGTCAATATTATGCTCATCTGCTCAGAATGTGAAGACCAGATGTCGTGGAACCTCAATAAAGATGTATTGTTGCACCAGGACAATACACCTGTCCTGTACTGAACTGCTCAGAATGTGAAGACCAGATGTCGTAGAACCTCAATAAAGATGTATTGTTGCATCAGGACAATACACCTGTCCTATACTGAACTGCTCTGAATGTGAAGACCAGATGTCGTAGAACCTCAATAAAGATGTATTGTTGCATCAGGACAATACACCTGTTCACAAGTCTGTTGTCCACATGGCTTTAATACTGTAGCTTTGAACTCATTGAACATCCTCCCTAATCACCAACTTGGCACAATCAAATTTCCACCTCATTTCAAACTTGAAGAGAGAATTTCCTGGCAAGCATTATGCAAATGATGGTGACGTCGTTTTATGCTGTGGATGACGTTTTACAACACCCGTAGGAAGTCTTCTACACATTCGGGATCAAGGTAGTCCCAGCGATTTGGACCACGAAGGGGTTCATGTTAAAAACTGATTAGCAACAAACTCCATCACCGCAGTTCATCAAAGTTAGGCTCAGAAAAGGACAGTCACTTCCACGTACAACATGTGGAGCCTGGTGTCCCCTCCCGAGATGTCATTGGACCATTTCTAAGTATCGCAAAATCATACTCACTCACTCAACACTCGCAAGACATGACATGGTCTTTGGAAAAAAGAAACGATCCACTATTTAGAAAATGTACACCAACAGCCGACTAGGTGAAGTGAAATTGGGTTTAAGGTCGCGTCGCGCTCACGATTAACAAGTGATTAAGCAACTCTTGTCGGTAGTACCTTTATGTAAGGTACACTTAATGTGGTTAAAATTGGGTTGTTAAAACGATATAAAAGCAAATATCACAGTTGGATAAATGACCTTCAGTGGTATGACGTCACAAAACGAGTGACGTCATGGCTACTCAGATTAATTTATGACCGTACGTATAACACGACCTGTAATAAAATTGGAATATTCACTTTTTATTTGAGGAATTACGTTTTATCTGAGCAGATTTGTCTTTTAGCCAGTTCTTTACGTTGGCGTTCGATTGATGTAAGAAGCGTTCGTGAAGAAGTCCAGATGTACGAGATGTTGTATCGCTCAGATATCCCTCGCAGAATGCATACGAGATCGACATTTCAACATACCACAGAAAACAGAAAATTGCATCGCTCTCCAATTAGCACTATTTTTTCACTCTTATTTCTCCTATTTCTCCACAACATGTTGTTTTGTGTTAACTACATGTCATAAAAGGGAAATATTTCTTGGAAACGTGGTATTTGTATCTACTTTTACGAGGAAACTTCTTGCTGTCTTTCCGTTTTCCGTTTCAAAAACATTGACATGAGATCTGTGCTTCCTTTCTTAACTCTATAATTAGCTTGCCTGAAGATCTGGCTGTCATTGAGACAAATGACGCAAGCCATTGCATTGTGCCTCCCTACCCTTTCCAAGAACACCTGGACCGACTTGCCCAGAACAATCTTCGTTACAATCGATCTAAGGCGTAACAATTAACTTTACAATCACAATAAAATTGTCCTATTCCACTTGCACAAACCGATCTTAGCGCGGTTGTACGACGGCTTGGATTTAAGAGCGGTTTTGGCTAAGATCGAAATCGTTAACGGTGCAGGTATGAATATCTTAAACTCGACTACAGTTCTCTGCAAAGGCGAAGAACTTGCTGCGCATACATAGTAGAACCTGAACCGGTTACGACACACAACATGTACACAATACATTATAATTATGAAAATTAAAATAAACCATAATAATATATCCTTATAAAATAACACGTGTATGTATGTATGATCGTCATCTATTTGGGGGAGCTGTTCATTTTCCGAACATCCTAAATATGTCCTTCATATTTTCGTTTTGCTGATCTAACACAAGATGACTTCCTTTTCAAAACACAGAAAGACGGGGGATTCAGAAATGCACAGATGGCTGATAAGAATAATGAATATGATTTCTATAAAAAGCAGTTGCTAATATATATTTATATTCACTTGGTACTAATTACATTGGTAAGTATTTTCTAAAAAGTGTGAATTTTACTTTTAAATGATATCTTACACAAGTTTCAAATGTATATCCTTGTGTGATGAATACCTGTATTTTTAAAACTATATATTAATACCGTTCCTCCCTTTGTCCACACGATTTTAGATTTAAATATGTATGATTTTGAACTTCATCTTGTATTTAATTGAGAAAGTTTTAATGATAACTAAAGACCGAATGTGACCCAAATGAAATACAGGCGGACTCTACAACATTATTACATTCGGCAAGGTAGATTCTACTCTGCGGCAGTCGTCGTGCACCAAGGGAAACCACCCCCGTCTAGAGTATAAACTAAGATTAGCTTCCCCTGAGTTATCAAAGATCACGGAAGTTACTAATCGCTTGCAGAAAACTTAGGTTTTTATCCTTGCCTTGATTATCGAAAAGGTATGTTGTTTCCCACTTCTTTCAGCATTGAGTCGGGTGGGAATGGTACTTTTAGCCTTCGACTCGATAGTTATGTGGTTCACTATCGATTAACGATATTTCTGACGTTAACTTGTTCTTCGTGTTGTTGAGGTGTCGATGCAAATCATGACAGTTTAAGAATATAAAGAGGCAATGTTTGAATGCAAAGCAAATTATTTATGTGAAACAGACCCTGTCTTGCACGCCATTTTGTCAAGGGACTACAACTACAACGATCTTAGCTACTTAATATTGGTCCGGGCCAGTTTGAAGCATACAATGATATTAGCCTACAGTCACTTTGTGCAAGTGGATTACGATTATAGCCGAAGCCTAAGGTCGCGATCTTCAGGATCTACAATAATTGTAGCACTGAGATTGCTCTGTGCATGTGGAGCCTGGTGTCACAGCCTATTTTTCACTGATCCATTCTCATGATTTTCACCACTTCATTTGAATCCCGATTGAAACTGTATCGCGATATAATCGAGACTGATACACGATTGCCTATATCTTGACTGGGCAAAAAAGGACTTGATCTCAATTAAGACAATAAGGCATTTCTAAAAGAAGCGGAAGTTGCTGCCTTGCCTGAGGAGGACAAGGGACGATTCAGAATCCTTGTTAGCGAATACACGTCTCATATGCCTTCCTGGTTATCAATCAGAAATACGTCCTTCACCCCATGGTGCTGCATCTGCAATGTCAGTATTGATCATGATATCGTCGCCCAGATGCCACACCGCGAAGAGCTTATTGATTGTATAATTGCATCTGTAACTTAAACTGGTCATAATTTACATATATACATCACATGCTTATTATGAACACGGTATGGGACATCTGCAAACAGGAAATTATATGGCACCGAAACAGATCATGAGTGGGTGAGTGAGTGAGTGAGTGAGTGAGTGAGTGTGAGTCAGCACCATACCCGTGCTCGTGGGTTTCACCAAAGTGGTTAACGTCTGAGACCTGCATCACTTCGAGCTTTCCTCCCACATTAAGCTGACACGCCTTGATATAAATGGAATACTGTTACAAACGGCGTGAAACCCAACTCACTCACTGATTAAGATATAAACCAGGAAGAAACGAGTTCAAAACTACTGTGCAAAAGAAAATAAACACCAATGTTTAATGGTGCAAACACGAATTGGATGGTGATATATATTTTCCGGGGATCAACGTCGATATTACTTGCACCCCAAAAATGCGTAACAGGTGACGTGCGCATGACGTCTCAAGGATATATGGGGGTTCCAATTTCACAATGATCAATGATGATTGTTAAGTGGGAATTTTCAAGTGTATTCTTTTTGCCCAACACTTTAGTTGTCTTGGAGCATTTGATCATCTCAAAGAGACGGAGGACTAAACCTATCCACAAATATCCCCACATGAAAGACGTTATATCCAATACGCTTCAATAAGGGTTGTCTCCACGTCCAAGTAACAATCGTTTCTGATTAGTTTAATATGTCTTCGGGTCAAAGTACCACACCTTCAAAGAGTTCCAATCCATCACACTAGACTGAGGCGAAGCCGCAGGTGTCAGAGTCAGTGCCCTCCTTGTGGAAAGTGTAGCGATCAATTTCCCTCCGCAATAATTACAATGAATGCACCATGCTTGGCATAATACTAATTTGAATGCTAGGAGGACCGTTGAAGAATAATATATTGTAGGGTTAAAACTGGCTTAATATCATTGTAAAAATCATTTTTATTGTGTTCTAATAGTATATAGTAATATAAGTTTGGTTAGGAATCAGGTTAGGGTTACAGGGTTTGGTAAGGGTGTAGGGTACAGGTAAAACCCTATTTCCCCCGCGTGATCCTGCTACAACGAAGGTATCTTACTGACATGTTCTCGTATGACATTGTAAAAGAAATAACACAAATTAAAAACTGATGGAAAACAGCTGTCCGATTGCGCTTAGGTTAACTTATGCCGTGTCGTGTAACTTCCATGGACATCTTTTTGCTTTGAAGCAGGGTGGGAATATGGGATTTATTCTGGATGTCAGAAATCCACGTGCAGCCTTACTTGCTCGTGGCGGGGTATAAGGTATTTATTCACCCCCCTGAAAACATTCTTACCCTCCAAGGCGGGTTACAAAGTATATTATCAAGATCACGTGGACCAGTTAGATCTCATCATTCTGACTTTGAGGTATGATAAATATCATTATATAGAGTGAGTGAGTGAGTATGGTTTTACGCCGCTTTTAGCAATATCCCAGCAATATCGCGGCGGGGGACACCAGAAATGGGCTTCACACATTGTACCCATGTCGGGAATCGAACCCGGGTCTTCGGCGTGACGAGCGAACGCTTTAACCACGAGGCTACCCGACCGCCCCCATTATATAGAGAGCATATGCACCATTTACACTAAATGTCATATTTCCCTTGTGTTGTGAATGAATGTCGCGATACGTTTGCGATGGTGCCGTGAAAGTATAGAGAAATAAGCGCAACAATACCAAAAAAATGCATTGGAGGTAAACGATTGATATAGACTGACGATGAGGAGGTAAATGATTGATACAGACTGACGATGAGAAAAACGATCAATAGACTGTCGATGTGAAGGTAAATGGTTGATATAGACTGACGATGAGGAGGTAAATGGTTAATATAGACTGACGATGAGGGGTGAGTGAGTAAGTGAGTGAGTATGGTTTTACGCCGCTTTTAGCAATATTCCAGCAATATCACGGCGGGGGACACCAGAAATGGGCTTCACACATTGTACCCATGTCGGGAATCGAACCCGGGTCTTCGGCGTGACGAGAGAACGCTTTAACCACTAGGCTACCCGAGGTAAATGGTTGATATAGACTGACGATGGGGAAAACGATTAATAGACTGTCGATGTGAAGGTAAATGACTGATTTAGACTGACGATGGGGAGGTAAATGTTTGATATAGACTGAGGATGTGAAGGTAAATGATTGATAAAGACTGACGATGGGGAGGTAAATGGTTGATATAGGCTGACGATGAGGAGGTAAATGGTTGATATAGGCTGACGATGAGGAGGTAAATGGTTGATATAGACTGACAATGGGGAAAACGATTAATAGACTGTCGATGTGAAGGTAAATGACTGATTTTGACTGACGATGGGGAGGTAAATGGTTGATATAGACTGAGGATGCGAAGGTAAATGATTGATATAGACTGACGACGAGGAAGACGATTAATAGACTGTCGATGTGAAGGTAAATGATTGATAAAGACTGACGATGAAGAGGTAAATGGTTGATATAGACTGACGATGGGGAAAACGATTAATGGACTTTCGATGTGAAGGTTAATGATTGATGTAGGCTGACGATGAGGAAAACGATTACCAGACTGCCGATGTGAAGGTAAAAACATATTGAAAGGAATATCCGGTGATAAGGTAAATGATTGATACAGACTGACGATGAGAAGGTAAATAATTGATAGACACTTACTGTGATAAATTAAATGATTGATAAGGATTTCAGGTGAGAAGGTAGATAGTTGTCAGGTATATTCAGTTATCACACGTATTTCAAACAATTACCATTTGAAATCCAAGCTATACAAGTAGAAGTGGGTTATGTTGTTCGTCTGTCGTCTCACTTTCCAAGACTGAGGTGTGTGCGTGTCCATAAAAAAATTGTAAGGTAAGAAAATACATTTCACCTCAGGTACACAAAGAAATATTCATTGGAAATGATGGTTGTCATGGAAAAATGATAAATTGTACAACCTTTTCTGTTACTTTTGAAGTTTCGTCCGTACGATTTTCAGAACAGATATTAACGTCGTTTAAGTGCCAAAAACCCCTCATTTTGGACATTCAAAGAGAATGACAGCGTCATAAGTGATCAGTCGTGTTTCTTTTAGCTTTTTGGGTTCGAGTAAAAGCTTTCCTTTATGCGTCACGTATTGCTTAACCAACGAAACACTGGGCTTAAAGGTTTAGGATCTACATTTTTACACCTCATGTAAAATAAGGTTTATTCCCGAAAAGAATTCTTTTGATGAAAAACTATCACAAAGGGCAGAAATTGATAATCCGCGTCCGGTAAGTGATTGATGTCGCACTATTTCCTCAACAATGCTCGTGTCATGTAAGAGTACGGCAAGATGTTTTTTATGGTCAGAGGTAATTATCCGTCTGATAAGGAATGTACGCCTTCGTCTTACTGGTGACCTGGCTGTGCAAAAAGATTTCTATAGTGTGAGGCATAATGATACGATGCCGTCCTTTTACAATACATTACAGTCTTCCTCCAGCATCAAGATCTAGTCGTATTTTACAGTTAAGACTACTCAGGTTGAAATTCATCAGTAAGGCTTGACTGGTTTGTTTTTGTTGTTGTTGTTTTTCTAGGGGGGGGGGGGGGGGGGGGGGAATGGGGGGGGGGGGGGCACTTTCTATCACAAGGCAATAAACATTCGCTATTCTGACATTCTGGCATTGACTCTAGCTGAACTGAAGGATATGTCGCCGAGGCGAACGTCTGCCAGGGGAACCACTTGGAGTTTTCCATAATAATAATAATAATAATAATAATAATAATAATAATAATAATAATAGAAATGGCCTGATGATGTACGCCTCTCCATGGTTGGCCTAGATAGGGAGGATTTATTCCCCTGAACTAATCGTACATCCCCCAGTTAGGGATAACCCCCGAAGCTGGTTAACTACTGCTTTACAGAACACCAAGAGAAAAAAAACATTCTTCAACTCGGCAGCCCGGTCAGCCTCCCTCTGGTATACAAACAAACCAAACTGGAGTTGAGACTTGGCCCAGGGGGAGGCACAGAACCCATCCAACAATATCTTGGACGTACCAACTCAAGTCCAAGTCCAGTGTGCGAAAGAAACAGGATGGCCAGACATACCACGTATAAATGGCAAATTACTGAAGCAACATTGGGACAAAGCCATTCCAATGTATGCATACTTGACAGAGTAGAATATTCGCGACCAGCTCCGGCGACTGAAATAGTGCCCTGAGTCTGGTGAGCTTACTGCCAACGCTCGTCAGACGCCTTTGCATGAACCTCCAGTTCCAACATCAGCAGACCCGAAATTACAAATGGACGTTCGTATTGTTCTCCCTAAACTACCTGATGACCCAGTCATGGGCTCACGAAAGGAAATTTCTGATGATGGCCTCGGAGATTTTGAGTTTTCTCCCTCTTCCAACCTCTCTACTGTCGATGATCTTTCTGATGATTCCTTGTATGTTTGGTTTATGTCATTTTATAATCAAATCTGTGATTTACCGATTGCGAAACGGAGGCCAATAAATCAAACTAACAAATCATTTCCACAGAATCAACTTAATAAATTAAATGACATTATTTCTGTTACTCTCAACGGCGACTGCTCTTTGCATGACATTATCTGTTGTGTGTATGCTGCTGCTCGAACACTGGAGGAACTCCATGCAGTTTCCAAAGAAAATGAACCACAAAAGGGAAATAAACGAAAAATTTCAAAAGAAAAACCAGTTTCAAATTAAATTGAATGAAACAAGGAAAGATGTGTCCTGGATAGAACTTTGTATAAATTTGAGTTCTTCAGGAAAAACCATGTCAAAACGCCAGAGATCAATCTGGAAAAAAACACAACAAAGCAGAACAATCTCAATCAAATTCTTGATTTTCTAAAGGCAAAGTTAAAGGTTTGGACAGATGGAAAAAAGAAAGTGGGATAAGAAAATTAATTTCATTAAACAACATAAATTGTTCAAATCAAATGAAAAACAATTTTACGGGCAATTAAATGTAACGAATGAGAGTGATGAGAAAAGACCCACCATGGATTCCAGTGAAAGGTTTTGGAAAGAGTTGTGATTTTTTTCCCGGCAACTGTAACCTGTAAAACATAAGGTCACCATTGGTGTGTTTCATTATACCCGATTGCCTGAAAAATGTCATAAAAAAGTCCAAATCTAATACGGTGCCAGGGCCTGGTGGTATTCGGAACCGCTTTTGGAAACTGTTTCCTTTACTTCAATGTTTAGTGGGTGCAGGGGATGTTCCGCCTTGGTTCTGCAAATGGCGATCAATACTTCTCCCAAAGAAAGATGATCTGACTGACCCTAAAAGCTTCCGCCCAATTACTTGTTTGAACACACAGGACAAACTATTCACAGGGTGTCTTACAGATCTCGTGTCATCGTACTGCGCTTCGAGTGACAGTATCTACATGGAGCAGATAGAAGCCAGAAAGGGATGTGGGGGTTGTAAGGATCAATGCTGGTTCAGAAAATGCTCTTTGAAGAGGCTAAAACTTTCCACCGTCACCTCTCAATGTGTTGGATAGACTACAGAAAAGCTTATGATACTGTATCTCAGGAATGGATTTTGAAGTCACTGGAATGTGTTGACCTCCACGAGCGACTACTTGTTTTACTCAAGACTTTAATGATTTGCTGGTCAACTAAATTTGAGATGTATTCGCAGGGGCAGGTGCTGCCTTCGGAACCCATTTCTATTAAGAAGAGGAATATTTCAGGGCGATTCTTTCAGTCCTTTACTTTTCTGTTTGTCATTAAATCCTTTTAGCTTTTTGCTTAGCAAACAGGAAGGTTATATACTCAGATTTAGATAAAGCTAATCAGTTAAACAAGTATGTGTAAAAACGTACAGATAAAACATTTAGCACATTGCGAATAAACGTATATGAAATAAGTGATATAATAAAGTCTCTCCCTTTGAATAAAGCTTCGGGCCCTGATCGCATAAGACATAACATTCTGAGATATACTATAGCATCTTTAAGTGAAGTCTTATGTCTGTTATTCAGTATCTCATTGAGAACGCGTACATATCCAAGCCAATAGAAATACGCTCATGTTATGCCACTATTAAAAAAGGTGACCCAACACTATCCTCAAATTAGAGATCAATATCTTTGATAAGCTGAAATGGGAAAGTATTCGAACGAGTTGTGTTCAAGCACTTGCACAATTATTTTTATGAGAAAAAGTTGCTATACAAATACCAATCAGGATTCCAAGGTGGTCACTCGACCGTCCACCAACTGGTGGAATTATATAATCAAGTGTGTAAAGCAGTCGATAACAAAGCATTCTATTGTATGGTCTTCTGCGATATATCTAAAGCGTTTGATAGAGTCTGGCACAGTGGGCTAAAATATAAATTGTCTAGGCCCTTTCTTGTTCCTTGTGTACATCAATGATATTACTGACAGATTGAACTGTGCAACAAAATTATTTGCCGATGACACATCCCCGGGGATATCATCGAATACCATTGAACATATAGAAACTACTATGAATAGCAATTTAAACAAAATTAATGAATGGGCAAGTGGTCATGTCATATTGATTCAATTAGTAAAACAACATCAAAGATGATTCATTCAGTGAAAAACCTTAAGTGTAATGCTCTGTCGTAGTGTGTTGAATAAGATTTATGCAATGTTTATAAGACCACATTTTGAATATGCATGTGAAGTTTGGGACGATCGTACCTAGGAGCAGAATGACAGATTAGAAAAACTCCAACTGGAAGCAGCAATGATTGTAACTGGTTTACCAACCTATACTTCGGTCAAAAATGTTTATTGCGAAACTTCCTGGGAGCGCAGGCGAAAACGTAAATTGTTATTTATTCTATAAAATGTATAACAATATGACACCTTCATACCTTAAACATCTTGTACTTCACTCTGTCGGAACAACCTTAGAACCGCTCACAATATAACTATGCCTCTATTACGAACTAAGTTATCTGAATCCTCGTTTATACCATCCACTAACAAATTGTGGAAAACATTACTTTTTCAGCAAAGGAATATTGAAACATTCCCTCGATTTAAATCCAGTTTAAGAACAGTTAGACCTACAGTACCATCATATTTCTCATATGGTTTAAGGAAAATTAACATTATACATACAAAATTAAGATATGATGACGGTGAATTAAAAAAATGACTTGTTTAGAAAAGTTTTAAACGAGGATCTAAAATGTCAATGTGGCAGCCCATGTGAAAATTCATATCATTTTTTCAACAAATATCCTATATTTAAATCAGCTAGAAACGAATTGATGCACTCACTATTGTTAATTGTGAAATATACTTGTGACCTTGAACTTATTGCCAATGGAGGATCCACACTCAAAAAACAGATTCCCCTTGTCGAGTCCTTTTCTAATGATATCGGCATGTCCTTTGGACTCGACAAATGCAACGTTCTTCATCTGGAACGTGGCAAGGTAGAAGAGGGAGGATCAGTCAGTTTACTTGGAGGAGGAGTTATTGACCATCTCGTGGAAGGTCAGGTCTATACGTACTTAAGGATGCAGATTAGGGACAAACTCCAGAATGCCCATATCAAGTAAAAACTTCGGGCAGAGTACAAATATAGACTAAAGAAAATCTGGAGTTCAGAGCTGAACGCTCGCAATAAAGTCAAAGCCACAAATACTTATGCTGTACCCGTCCTTTCACATTTTTTGGGTGTTGTTGATTGGAGTAAACAGGAAATTCAGGGTATTGACACCCTCAAACGAAGTATTATGTCAGACAATAGATCCCACCACCCTCGCTCTTCCCTCAATCGCTTATATTTACCAATCAATATGGGAGGACGTGGTTTAATTAACGTTGGGGCTCTTCATGATAAAATTGTTTTGTGCTCTTTTGCACACATTTATTTGTCTGATGATCCTCTTGTGAAGCATGTCAAGACTCTTGATGAAAACAAGGCATTCCACAGTTTTATAAAGCAAGCCAAGGATGTGGGACATAATCTTAATGTCGGTGTTGATTTTGTTGATGGCTCTGGACCGCTGGACGGTACAGAAATGGGTGTCAACCAAGCGAAGTGCCATATCAAATCAGCCCAGAACGACGCTGCATCGAGTTCATATGCAGTGTGTTAAGAAGATCAGAGTCCTTCGCATGGGTGAGGTCGGCTGGCCCAAAAAGTGAAACAGAAGGCTTTCTGTTTGCTGCTAAGGACCAGTCATTCCCCACTCAAAACCGTCAATGTATGATTTTGCATCAACATGTAAATATGAAATGTAGGTTATGCAATGAATTTAATAAGCCTATCCAACACATTGTCAGTGGATGCCCAGCTTTGACACAAACACAATATCTTAAGCGTCATGATGGTGTAGCTCGATCATTTTATTACCATGTTTGTGGTTTTGACACAGGGGCCATGCATGGTACGACCGGAATAGGTAGAGGGCGAGGGCGTCGTGGAAAATGATAAATACAAACTTCTTTGGAATAGGCACATTTACAGCCTCAGACGTATCCAGGCCAACAAACATAACCTTGTGTTTTTTTAAAAAACAATCCAATGAAATCGTTGATATAATTGAAGTTTGTCCCTTTTGACTCTAATGTGATTTACAAGATTGAGGAGAAAAAAGGCAAATATGCCGACCCTGCTTTCGCTGTCACATTCTCCGAAAGGTTCTGGGTGGGTGTGACTAGGCAGTGCTTCCTGGGAGAAGTCCCATTCGCTGTCTGAGCTGCGTGTAGAGGGGGCAAGGACCCTGAGCTGATGATGAGCCTAACCAGCCTGACTGTGCTTTGATCACCCAAACCCTCTTTGCTGCATTTGTTTGTTTTTTAATCTGTACATAATAATAATGATAATAATAATAATAATAATAATAATAAAAGTAGTACATGGCATCAACGTTGATTTGTTATTCTTCGATGCTGTGACCTCGTTGATGCAATGCCTCTTAGCTTTCTGGGAAAGCTGTTATGAATGTAACAAAAATATTGTTCTCTACTGTTCACAGTAGCATGTCAATTGCACCCCTAAAGAGAATTATATTTCACGGGTACCCCAATGAAGAGACCTGTCATGCACGTCAAATGTGTAAAATGTGTCACCTACAACTGAATATGCTGATCATGTTTCTGTGCAAGTATATGTGGATGTCCAGTCCAAAACCTTTAGTGTGCCGTTAAACAACAAACAAAAAAACAGTCGACTTCCAACGAAGCATATGAAACTAATATGAATCAGATGGCATCGTTTAGGCAGAAGCTGATGGATGTTAAACCAGCACACTTGGAATCATGTGTCATTTGGACATTGAGAACAGTTCGCAGTAAATTGAATCATATTACATTAGATTCCGAGCGGAAAAGACACGTCAAGTTGTGGCAGCTTTAAATCAATAATTCATCTCTTGCAAACAGGGACGTCCAATTACAGAGACAGATTAAATTGTGCATCAGGTCTCACCACTTTTTTCCAAGATATATCCCGGCGTGTCAGTTTAATGTGGTCACAAAGCCCAAAGTGGTGCAGGTCTTGGATGTTTAGTACTTTGGTGTAACCCACGAGCACGGGTATGGTGCTGTAAAAACTAACAAAATAATCAGGGCGAACCGGTATTCGAACCCACAATCATAGAGTACTGGTTTGCCTAAGGGACGCATCTCTGCACATCGATGTGCTACGTATGTACGTTATGTTCCAACACGTCTGCTTTCTTTAAATCTGAGCTTGTCTGATCTGAAGAGGTTATTCGAGTGATTGGAAGAAATCATAAACTATTATGATTATATTTTCTCTCGGCTTATGACAGGGAACGGTTTGGAATCTATTAGAACAAGTTAACTCGTAAATGTGAGTGAGTGATTTAGTTAGGTTTAACGCCGCTTATAACAGTATTCCAGTTATATCGCGGCGTGACAGCTTAATGTGGGAGGAAAGCCCGAAGTGATGCAGGTCTCAGGCGTTTACCACTTCGGTGAAACCCACGAGCACGGGTATGGTGCTGACAAACCTAGAAACATAATCAGGGCGAACCGGGACTCGAACCCACAACCACAGGTTTCTGGTGTGCCCAAGGGACGCAACTCGCGTCTTCTATTTCCCAATATAGGTACAAGCCGTTCTTGGTGTTTCAAGTTATTTAATGTCGTGTCAGTGTCCTCAGCAGGGTACAACAGCTAGCAGGATAATGGCATAGGTCCTCAACGCCTCGTTTACTTTATTACAATGCTTTGTTTGTTTGTTTGTTTGTTTGTGTGATTGTTTGTTGTTTAATGCCTTACTCAGCAATATGTCAGCGAAATTGGCGGATTGCAAATAATCAAATCTGGACCAGACAATCAAGTGATTGACATCATGAGTATCGATCCACGCAATTAGGATACGATGACATGCATCAACCAAATTAGCGAGTCTGACCACCCGGTCCCGTGAGTCGCCTCTTACGACAAGAATAAGCTTGGATTGCTGAAGACAATCGTGGGTCTTCAGTCTGGGAGCATTTCAGTAATTGTGGACGACCGGCGCACTCACAGTTGTCAACACAACGTCTCATAAGGACTTCGGACCTGTCCAAATAATTAGCAGGAATCCTCACACATCAACACAGTGGCGTGTTTCTTGTAGGATCAGTGTGTGATTGTCGGGTCTTGACCAAGCGTCACTGGCCCGTGAAGATTCTGGGATAGAATAGGTCTTCAGCAACCCATGCTTGTCGTAAAAGGTGACTATGCTTGTCGTAAAAGGCGACTAACGGGATCGGGTGGTCAGGCTCGCTGACTTGGTTGATGCATATCATCGATCCCAATTGCGAGGATCGATGCTCATGATATTTATCACTGGATTGTCTGGTCCAGACTCGATTATTTACAGACCGCCGTCATATAGCTGGAATATTGCTGAGTGCGGCGTTAAACAACAAACCAACCAACCAACCTAGCGTGTGTGATTGTCGGATCTATACCTAGCGTCAGTTGGAGTGAAGGTTTTCTGATAGGAATAGTGTGTGATTGTCGCATCTCTACCTAGCGTCACTTGGAGTGAAGGGTTTCTGGTAGGAACAGTGTGTGATTGTCGGATCTCTACCTGGCGTCACTTGGAGTGAAGGGATTCTGGTAGGAACAGTGTTTGAATTTCGGATCTCTACCTAGCGAGTGAAATGTTTTGGTTCATTTTGGGATAAGTTGTACCAGCGCATGAAAATGTCACTCGTCGACGGTGAAGTTGAAGGATATGAGTTTACTCCTGTCAAGGATCTTGCGATATTTCAGCCTCTGACAAGCGTTTCGTCGCCTTCATTGAAGCGCTCCTGTTACTAGATACAGCACAGGTCTTTCTGAAGCAACGAATTTCAAGCTTTCAGTACACGCTATTTCAGACAGTAACATTACAGCGCTGTTTTGTTAAGGGATATTTAGTCTATCCCTTTCCCAGTCTATACCGTTATTTGCCCCCTTAATTACCCTGTCTGGCGCCCGGCATTAAGGGGCTAAAACAAGGACTGGTCGGCTCGACGTCAGTATACTGTGTCTGAGTGGGGTATTCAAGTTAAACTGCGGCATGGTATCTCAGTAAGCTAGCACTATAAATCGGCATCAGTCCGGACTAGTACCAGCAGCCACACACACACACACACACACACACACACGTGCATGCACGGCGGTGGATAAGTGCAATACTCTTGAACGCGACCTTAAACCCCATTTCACATCACCTTAATTCCGTGCTTCCATACAGAACATTCGCGTTTCGTGAGAATATAACGACGTTAGGTATTCATTTCTTCTAAAGGGGTGGATCTAAGTCTTGAGCGCATGGTCCTATCGTTCTCTCGACAGATACACGACCTGCTTCGATTCCCCACGTTGGTACAATATGTAATATGGCTGCAGTATTATGAGCGGTGTTAAAGTCACTCACTCACTCACTCACCCACGCCGATATGGAAACGTCTATAAGGATGCACAACACGTGCCTGATGAAAAGAAATATGTGTGTTACTACATTTGCTGAAACATTAAACATTCTATTTACTCTTCAAAACAAAATATAAACCGTTTTATCAACATCTGCAAGAAAAAATTCTCTTTGTAAGGCGATCCGCTATAGGAATTAAAATAATCACACCTTCCTCACCTTAAGAAGTCTCAATTCCAATTAAAAAACACATTTGCGTTGTTCGTTTGATTGATCGCCAAAGGTTAGGCGTGTCTATGTCAAGGGCACGTGGACGTTTAAGGTGTAGGTTGGTGGAGTCACGTGTTTTAACGTGGAGACGTTGGTCTTTGAGACTGAAAAAAACTCTGTTAATCACGTTTGAGTGATAACTCTAATTAACAAAAAACATGTTATTGAAAAGAAAAAACAGATGTGTGATTTATTAACCCACACGTGATGTTTGAATCCAATAATATAAGGTAAAGAGACTGTGATGATCGATTACAGCAAATATAAATTTAATATGGAGATTCCTATTATAACGGTGGCTTATCTACCTTCGTCACGGGCAGAAGGTGGAAAAACTAATCACCCACCTTTGAAAGGTCTACTGCAAGAACTTAACTATTATTTTGTCTTTGTTTTCCTAACTCAATGGATGTGAACAAATGTTCAAATAGACGTTTCTAAAATGAGACAGCTTTGGTTCATTTGTTTACTGGTGAACATTATATTTCTAGTGTTGATGATGTTGCTGGTGTTGCTGAGGTTGCTGGTGTTGCTGAATGGGATATTGTGTAGCTCATATATGTAGCGACTGTAAACATAACATTTTTCTTCCTCGTTATCGAATAAATACAAATAAAGTACCACATGCAGTTTGCATGTGATGTTAAATTCAAAGCAATTTCTCGTAAAGTTCAGTGCCAAAAAAACATTCGCAAGTGTAAAAATATCCATGTTTATTTACATTCGTAAGAACACTATGCATGCTCACATCTAACTGGTTATGGTAACATATATTTGGGCCGCCGCCTGTTTTGGTAAAGGCGCAAAGATTGCTGCGCACAACAGCAGTGGAACCAGTTTAATTTCAGAAATGTCTTAAATGGGGACGTCAAGACTGGGCATCATGTACAACCTGTATATACAACGAGCTGACGCGTGAGTGTGAGTGTGAGTGTGAGTGTGAGTTTGGTTTTACGCCGCTTTTAGCAATATTCCAGCAATATCACGGCGGGGGACACCAGAAATGGGCTTCACACATTGTACCCATGTCGGGAATCGAACCCGGGTCTTCGGCGTGACGAGCGAGCACTTTAACCACTAGGCTACCCGACCGCCCCCTGGCGTTTGGGTGAAAATGGTACGCCACAGCACATAGGAACATTGCAGCTGCCAGTGATTTAACATAGTTAAGATGTTGAGGTGAGGGGGAAATGTTTTAACGTCGCATTCGAGAATATTGCACTTGTATAGAGACGTACGTACATTCCCGTTTGTGTGACTTCTTCTACTGGTCCGGGTGGGAAGAGTGAGTGAGTGAGTTGGGTTTAACGCCGCTTTTATCAGTATTCCAGTTATATCGCGGCGTGTCAGCTTAATGTGGGAGGAAAGCCTCAAGTGATGCAGGTCCCAGACGTTTACCACTTCGGTGAAACCCACGAGCACGGGTATGGTGCTGACAAACCTAGAAACATCATCGGGGCGAAACGGGATTCGAACCCACAATCATAGGTTTCTGGCGTGCCCAAGGGACGCAACTGTGCACAGCGAATCGCGGCGCCTTAGACGACTGGGTCAGGGTTAGAGTTAGGGTCAGGGTCAGGGTCAGGGTCAGGGTTAGGGTTAGGGTCAGGGTTAGAGTTAGGGTTAGGGTCAGGGTTAGAGTTAGGGTTGGGGTTAGGGTCAGGGTTAGGGACAGGGTTAGGGTTAGGGTCAGGGTTAGAGCTAGGGTTAGGGTCAGGGTTAGGGTTAGGGTCAGGGTTAGGGTTAGGGTCAGGGTTAGGGTCAGGATTAGGGTTAAGGTCAGAGTCAGGGTCAGGGTTAGGGTTAGAGTTAGGGTTAGGGTCAGGGTTATGGTTAGAGTGAGGGTCAGGGTTAGGTTCAGGGTTAGGGTTAGGGTTAGAGTTAGGGTTAGGGTTAGAGTTAGGGTTAGGGTCAGGGTCAGAGTTAGGGTTAGGGTTAGGGTCAGGGTCAGGGTTAGGGTTAGAGTTAGGGTCAGGGTCAGAGTTAGGTTTGGGGTTAGGGTCAGAGTTAGGGTCAGGGTTAGGTTTGGGTTAGGGTCAGGATTAGGGTTCCGGGTTAGGGTTAGGGTTAGGGTTAGGGTCAGGATTAGGGTTAAGGTCAGGGTTAGGGTCAGGGTCAGGGTTAGGGTTAGAGTTAGGGTCAAAGTCAGGGTTAGGGTTAGGGTTAGGGTTGGGGTTGCCCCTATCATGATAATTTTCATAGATGGATTTCATAAGAGGCGACAAAATGGATCGGGTGGTCAGACTCGGTGACTCGGTTGATAGCATGTCATCGATGCTCATGATGTTAATCACTTGGTTCCCTGGTTCATACTCGATTATTACAGACCGCCGTCGTGCGGTGTTAAATTACAACCAAACAATATAATGTGTGTGTAAATAATCTTGAAGGTTGAATGCAATACACTTCATATAGCTCATACTGGTATCTGTAACGGAGTAGTTTTGTTTTAATTAGGAAGGCAATAGGGGTTCGATATTCCACATGGGTACAATGTTTGCTGGCTGACGACATGACATTGCTGGAATGCTCCAAGGCAGCGTTAATCAGGTCGTGCTGCCTCCATTCCCTTCACTCCGTTGTGGTGCACATATCAATGTGCATATATGATTTAACGGTAGCTCTCATTTCATATTTACTTTTACAAATTGGGAACCAAACGGAATAATGATCAAAGACTTATACAGCATAAGAGATCTGTTAGTTGAAGCTTTCATCGCATAATGATAGCCAAAAACACGAAATAAGCTTCAGGCAATCTTGTGACAAGAACTCTCATATTACACTGTGATCAAAGCAGGTATTTTTGATCATTGGCTAACACACTGATACGCAAAGATTAGGAGGAAATATAGTCATCCCAGCTAGCTTCTCGAAATCATTATTTGATTAAAGAAATACCGGACATTTTTGTGTTATATTAAGACATTGTTCTGGATACACAGTTATATTTGCTGCAAAGGCATTTAGGGCATCAGAATGGTCATGACGCCCAATTAAAGTTTTATACGTCACACCACTTCGCGATCTTTTCTTCAAAAGCTGCGTGTTTTATCACTTTTTATCATTATCTTTGTTGCTTACCTTCAATAAAGTATAAAACATTTTGGGGGTTCTGGGGGAGTGGTTTTAACGCCATTCTCAGTAATACTCAATATACGTGTATAATATGTTTCAATACCCAATGTCAGTGTTTTTAAAAGCTCATATAACATTTCATTTTAAAAAATAGCATCCTGAATGAAAAGAAGTGATCATGATTTCCAATATCACACGTTCACAAATATGTTTCCATGTAATATGTAATACGTATCCATGATTGGGGCGGCGGCTCGTAAATAAGCGAGTCTTATCCGGAATCCGCACGGATAAGTGTATCATTAGAGTTACCATAGAATCCTAAATATCCTAAACGCGAAAGGTATACCTGTAAACACAAAGTCAATTCATCATCCAAAACTGGCTGCCACATCTACGTAGGAGATTCTTAGACAAAAAAGAATTCGCTGTGGCCCTACTACGCTTCCGTACACGTGGGATATCGCATGGATTAGATCAAACAATTGCTTTACAATGCGTTGGAGACAATTGTCACCGTTCGGTTACCATGAAGTCACAATCAAATGACATCAATGATCACACTGACACTGACTCTGGTTATCTGAAGTTTTTACACTTCAGACACTGGTTATTATTGTTTACAAACAAAGAAGAGATGGAGGAATGACAATGTATGATAAATAGAATCAGTGGTTTTTTAGGTGAAAACGTTACTTTGCATGTGTTTGTGACGGATGCCACCGGTGGTGCAGTATATGGGCTCACCTTTTGACAAACACCTGGTGTCATCACTATTTGATAGTGATTCACAAACACATGCTCATAATATAGTCGGAATCGTAAATCGACGTTCGTCGTTGTTTAACTGAGCTTTCTACGTACTACGAAGGTTAGGGACTACATTCATTTACGGGTGTTAGTTATTTAGTATTGGGTGGCCGCGACTTTAATTTGGATCTGCCTTTACATATGCCTTTACATCGCATGTGACTTACCCCTTAGTAAAGCAACATGTTTCCTTTTTTGCCCGGAAACAAACAATCAAACGAGACATGAAGGTATATGCTTCCATGAGTGAGTGAGTGAGTGAGTGAGTGAGTGAGTGAGTTGTGTCAACTCCGTTTGAACTTTAATGGATTACTATCACAGCGTGATGTGGAAGTTAAGTCCGAAGTGACGTTTGGCTCGTGAAACCCACGAGCTTGGGTATGGTGCTGACAAACCTCGAAATATAACCTCGGGGCTAACGGGGATTCGAACCCACGATCATAGGTTTTTTTGCGCCGTGACATCGGAAACAGTTCATTTATGATATACACGTTTTTCATGTAAATTGTGTGAGTGATGTTGTGATTGCTACCGTTAGAACAGGACATGTTAACCCTTTTCGCACACATCCTGTCACCGATTTCAGTGATCATTTCCTATAATATCATCGCCATTTTGCATTTTACGCCCCACGGAATCGGTTTCGTCGGATAAGCAAGACTGGTACTGCGTCTTAATTATAACGATATTCATGTAATCGTTCTGCAAAACACGCTTCATGTGTGTTCATGTGTTAAATAGTGTTTAAGGTAGATGATTATTCATACACCTTGAGGGGGCACGGGTGGCCCAGTCGTCTAAGGCGCCGCGATTCGTTGTGCACAGTTGCGTCCCTTGGGCACGCCAGAAACCTATGATTGTGGGTTCGAATCCCGGTTCGCCTCGTTTATGTTTCTAGGTTTGTCAGCACCATACCAATGCTTGTGGGTTTCACCGAAGTGGTAAAGGTCTGAGACCTGCATCATTTTGGTCTTTCCTCCCACATTAAGCTGACACGCCGCGATATAACTGGAATACTGATAAAAGCGACGTTAAACCCAACTCACTCACTCATACACCTTGATTACGAGTTGTCAATCCCCCTCCCACGTTGCTTTAACCACTCGGATTGTGGCACACACTCGTTGTGAACTGAACCATCAATACCACAGATATATTATTGTGGTGGCTGGTGGTCCTGACCACAGCGCACATGTCACAGTCAGATGAAGTTAAGCAACGTTGGTCCCGGAGAGTCCTTCGATGGATGACCGCGTTCGGCATCCTGAGAGTGTCTAGGCTTCGGTCCTTTCCCTCAATGAAGCACATGTGATCTCCTCTGGCAAGTGACTGTTCGAAATATGTCTCTTTCCACCAAGCAGTGACCCTGTAGCGGTGAGATGGTTTTGTTACTGCAAACCCTCTGGGACCTCACAGGCAGCTTGGGATGAAAACTGATCGTTAAAATCGAGTGCACGCTGATCCATTCACCGGGATAATACTGCGCTTTAAGCATGATGTAAATGGACTTAGAGTGAGTGAGTGAATATGGTTTTACGCCGCTTTGAGCAATATTCCAGCAATATCACGGCGGGGACACGAGAAATGGGCTTCACACATTGTACCCATGTCGGGAATCGAACCCGGGTCTTTGGCGTGACGAGCGAACGCTTTAACCACTAGGTTACCCGGTCGCCCCCAATGGACTTAAAACATTATTTCGACTGCAGTGAGTTACTCGTGTTCAGTGATATGGCTGTCTGCTCAGTTTGGGAGGGACGCCCAGTACGATGCAAGTCCTAATGTTTGCCGAATGCGGACGTGGTGCTTACAAACCGATGATCATAATCTGGGCGAATATGGAATTCGAACTCATTGGATCATTGGAGACTGGCATTTTAGTTTGTACAGTGCCATTCACGAGAGTGCCCCCAACTGGATTTCAGAAAAGAGAATACTCAGTGGGATTATATGTGGCAATCTATGGCAATACTAGAGGCTGTATAACCCCATGATGTTGACATGAGCCGCCAATCAACTCTGCGTTGACGCAAAATCACAGCCCAGTGCCATGTCATCTTTACCATTCAACTTGATTGCCAGACTAGCACTGGGCTCAGTGGGTATTCTGTCAGAAATATACTGACCGGCGTCTTTTTTAATGGAACCTATATATAAATGATCATGCATATCGTGATAGTGTATTATGGTAATGTGGTGTTAAAGTCAATGTTTATACATACAACACAACTATGAACTGATGAACAGTTATATGTTATTCCCGTGTGTTGCTTTCTTCTTTAACGATTCATCCATCACTATTCCAGCTATTTTGACGCCGGCCTGGAAGTAATCGAGTCTGTACCTTGTAAACACTTGTCTTTTTCTTCATCTTCATCTCTTCTTCCTCATCTTCTCCTTCTTTCTTTTGTCGCATTCTTCATCTTCTACTTCTTGTTCGTCTTCTTCATCTTCCCCTTCTTCATCGTCGCCTTCATCTTCCCCTTCTTCATCGTCGACATCATCTTCCCCTTCTTCATCGTCGCCTTCATCTTCCCCTTCTTCATCGTCTCCCTCATCTTCCCCTTCTTCATCGTCTCCTTCATCTTCCCCTTCTTCATCGTCTCCTTCATCTTCCCCTTCTTCGTCGTCTCCCTCATCTCCCCCTTCTTCATCGTCTCCTTCGTCTTCCCCTTCTTCATCGTCTCCTTCATCTTCCCCTTTTTCATGGTCTCCTTCATCTTCCCCTTCTTCATCGTCACCATCTTCCCCTTCTGCATAGTCTCCTTCCTCTACCCCTTCTTCATCGTCTCCTTCATCTTCCCCTTCTTCATCGTTTCCCTTATCTTCCCCTTCTTCATCGTCTCCTTCATCTTCCCCTTCTTCGTCGTCTCCTTCATCTTCCCCTTCTGCATCGTCTCCTTCATCTTCCCCTTCTTCGTCGTCTCCTTCATCTTCCCTTCTTCATTCTCTCCTTCGTCTTCCCCTTCTTCATCGTCTCCTTCATCTTCCCCTTCTTCATCCTCTCCTTCATCTTCCCCCTTCTGCATCGTCCACTTCATCTTCTTCTGTCTCTTCTCCTCTATTCACAAGCTGGGGTCGATGGATGTGCCACACATTTCTCTGATAAATCCAGGAGCCACCGAATCATGTTACTGTCTTATCTCTACTGTCTTTAAGTCACTGCCATATGCTCACAAAAATTACAAAATTTATTTGTGTAACGTGTAAAAGAATAACACTTAATAGTGACATGTTCCCAAAGAGTCGTTCAATATTTACGAAAACTATGCAGACACAAGTTTTTCGTTAAAAGCCTTGGCATTGTGAAAGCCCAGCTAGCACCCCTGCATCGGCCCAACACCGGCCCAACGTCGTTGAACATCGTCGGGCTGATGCAATTTTGCTCATCGGTTCGACATCGGCTCGACGTCCAAATAATTATCGGAGCAGCTTCGGTCAGCCATCGGCCCGACATCGGCAATTATTATCGTCTTAGCATCGGATTGACATCGGCCCGACATCGGCAATCAAAATCGGCTCAGCATTGGATTGAAATTGGCCCGACAATAATTATCAGTTTAGAATCAGGTTTAATACTCATAACTAAAGACAGAAAGCAGAACAGAATAAAAACACCATATGACATTATAACAGTGTTAATACCTGTCACCAAAGCGTATTTTGAAGCTCGCAACTCGCATAAGTTGTCAATACCAAGTTTTTGTCATACAAGGCACTGAAACGACTGTGGATATTGTCTACTGTATTTGCACATGAACGCTGTTCCTTTGCAATTCAGCACTGCATGCGCAGCTCCGTTTTTCATGCCACTTCTTCCTTGCGCCATTGCTAAACAAAGCTCCTCGAACTCGAAGCCATCCATTTACACAGGTCACTGTGTTCTTTCTTTGGTTGTTGAGACCGCAGCTGCAGGCTCCCTCCTCACAGCCTCTGTTAACAAATGACAGGAACAAATGTCATTATGAATATAATAAGTAATTGGTTTGGCAAACCATTTTGTATGGAGACCCGATATTTGTTCAGCTTCATCTGCACAAATAATTGTTTTGAACTGTAGCACACTGCAACAATCTGATTTTTGTGGCAGAAAATTTTATTTGTTTTAAACAGTGAAGGATAATTCACTCACACACGCACACGCTGCAAATGTCAACTCAAAGTAGATTTATTATTGATGTATTCAACCTATTTATTAAGCCGAATAAACGTCCCCTTTAACCACATGGAAAGAACACACACACACACACACAGACACACACACACACGCACGCGCACACACACACACACACACACACACACATATACATGTACGTACATGCATGTCGCTATATAATTGCAATATATTGAATATATACTATAACTCTTTCGTTCAGAGACATGTATCAGACTTGTGGTAATGGGCCATACGTGATACATTCACAGATATTTAATCCACTCACCAGTGCTCGCTCAGTTGCTCCTTTATGGAAGAGTTGCTCAGAGTTCCCCCAACTCATCCATGTTGCCAACAGACGTCATGGTTTTCTGAAATAGAAATATAAGAATATTCTGGTTTACTTTTTCAAAGCCGCTCTGCAGTTTGTGTAGCAGAAGTGAGGACGTAGCTGTGATCGTGGGATTGTTACAGAGATTGAGGGTAATGTGCTCCAAATAATCAAGTATCTAGTGAAAAAATCTAAATAAAGCTTAGGCGATACCCATATATTAGATACTCTCCTTAATTCGTACATCTTATCTCAAGTATTTTCATTTGTACATACGGCCCTTATCTAGAGCCCTGGGGCGGTATTCACAAAGCTTCTTAGAATTTTCTTAGAAATTGGCTTAAGTTTTCTAAAAAATTCTTAGCTAAGAAAAAATCTTAAGTATCAATTCACAAACAGTCTAAGCATGATTCTTAGCAATGTATTAGTATAATATCTGAGAGTTTTCTTAGTCTATCCTGTTGCATCTTGGGATGTAAAGTTTTGACTAAGAATATTCTTAACACCTTTCGAGTGACGTTTTGGACATTCCCTTATCTATAAATAGCAACAAAACACGACTCTTCAGTGTTGAAAACGCGAAAGTAAAAAGTTTTGGCAGACGACCTATTTTCGATCGGCGGGAATATCGACGGCAGCCAGCGAACATGACTGACAAAAAGCGAAAACCCAACTGGTCTGAGGACCAAAACCTGCTTCTGACGAAACTTGTTGACGACAACAAAGCGGTTTTATTAGGAAAGTTCGGGGCAGGCGTGACAGCTCAAAAGAAAAAGGAAAAGTGGGTGGAGTTGACCCACACGATCAACGCAGCCTTTCCAGGTACGGCAGACCATAAAGATAGTTTTTGGTATTGAAATATATTAAGATTCAAATAATGTTCAAATTTCTATTGTTTTTCAACATTTTAGTATTTTGCAAATTTTCACAGCAGCAACGCACTTAAATCCAAAGGATTTTTTTGGATAGAACTAGATTGTATTGTATTGTAGATCTATATTTTATTTAACATAAAATTTATTTTCAGGGAAAGAAAAAAATAAATGTTATTGTACAGGTTATCAGTTATATTATAGTGTCACATCCAGTACCTATTCGTTTATTTCTGAAATTTACATTACACAGTTGAGAATTGAATATTTTTATGTAAATCATAGGATGCATCAGAGCCCCAGAGGAGGTGGAAAAGAAATGGCATAACATCCAAAGTAAAGCCAGGGGAGAAATTGCAAGGTACAAGCAAGGTGTTATCAGCACAGGTAATTATTGTAGTTATTATTGTAGCAACACTGAACTGTAATAGTAGTTTTACAGTGCATAAAGATAGAGATCTGAGATACATTTAATCTTAATGTGTTGCAATTATTGTCTATGCTAGCTTTCAAGTAAAAATTTGTATTTGGTGTCTTTAAGTACATTTTGGTGTCCCATACAGTGTATAATCAATTCTTAAAAGTTTGAATTTACATATGTATATACAATTCTTAGGTTAGTCATGATGAATGTGCATATTTATAGAGATTCCTAAATTTGAAACAAATTGTAAGGTTGTCTTCAATTGTTACTTTAGTATTATTTAACACATTGATTCGGAAGAAAGCTTTCTCAATTTTTCTGATGTAAGTAAAAATAATTTTTACTTTGACAGGTGGTGGTCCATCACCATGCCCTACTTTGAGTGCCACATCCGAGGTAGTGTGGGATATTCTGGGGCAGAATAATGTATCCATATCCGGAATCCCATCAGCCATGGACACATCCCTCCTACAGGTGGTCAGCCTTTCTGACACAGTTAATGCAAGGTAATTCTACTGATGTATTCCCTTGCCCTTGTAGTAAGTATAATCATTCATGTAGCATAACTCTACTGAAATGATTTGCTATGAAAAACTATTATGTTAGCAAAGTACCTCCTGTGTATAAGTGGTCATACACATAACTATAAAAGCATCCATATAAAATTATAAAACACATCAATAACAGAGAATAACCAATCTTGATTATCCACCTAAACAAATCCTGCAAAGTGCAAGATTGTGGTGAAAAGTATTTGAAGGGATCACTAAAAATCAGTGATGACTCCATGTGTTTGAAACTGATTATTACCTCATATTTTTACCCTATTCAGATACATAGATACTCAAAAATAACAATGACTAAAACAGTTTCTGTCCATTTATATACAGTGAATACAGTGACATGGCAGCACTTGACTTGCAGACATTCCAGGCCATGGGAGGAGCTGTCCCAACTGCATCAACAGTGTCTGTGCCTTCACAGCCGGAACCATCAGTGCCAGACACCGCCTCCTCAGCACAGGGATCCATGAAGAGACCAGCACGATGGAGCACAGTCCAGGAGCCAAAGTCCGTGCGACAAACTTTCCTGTTGGGGGAAAGCTATGATGAGCTACTCTACAAGAAACTTAAACTTGAAACTGATTGTTTAAGTCTTAAGAAGAAAATTATGGAAATTCAACTTCAAAAACTGCAGAATGAATAGAATTTATATCTATACCATGTATGCATATCACTTTTTAAGGCCAGAGAGTTTACCATGTTTTCAAAATGTAATGTATTCTTTGAAGAGAAAGATGTGAAACCTATTTTGACAGAACCATACTCCTTTTCAGTTTAAATTTATCTTCAATAATTGATATTGGTTAATGTGTGAGGTTACAGTGTGTGAAATGTCATTTCTATCAAAAGATACATTGATAACATGTCATAATTTGAATGTGTTTTCATTCAACCATATTCTCATGTTTTACTAATGCTTACAGCAACATTGCATTTCAGGGTTCAAAATCTTTGTATTTGGGTGCCAATGATATGGATAAAATCAATAAAATGCCTTTCATATTTGTATAAGAATATTGTTCCCACAACAAGGAGGCAAACAGTTCAGGATAATGTCAAAATAATCCACAAAAGATTTTGTTAATCTATTTCAGGAATAGGGTACTAGTCATCAAATTGTGTTACCTATCGCGAAACTGGAAGATGTCCATTATGGGGTGCCTGTCACTACTTGTAGAAAGTATTGGCTTCGTCTGTTAAGACTATCACCTGACAGGTATGTTGATCAGTGCTAAACAGGATTGTTATCTATGGCCAGTGGCCAGTGAGGATGAATATCTTATTCTGTGTCACTGTATTTGATATGACATATAGGGCCAGTTACTTCCAAGAAATTGTGATATGTATTACAACATGTATTTGCTCAATTTCTGAAATATGTATAAGAAATGCAGGAAGAATTTAAACGTGTTTAACTTTCAACAATAATGATTATGTATTGAAGACTTTATGTACTATCGTTCTTTTGAATTTACTACAATAAAATCTGTCTGTCATAAAATGTTTCTTACAAGAAGATAAATGTATTTTCATATACCGGGTAAGTAAACTGGGAAAATGCATTGCAATTGAACCCTTGAGCATTTTTAATGATCCTTGAGATTCACAAATTATATATAATATTTAACAATTATAGTAACAATATTAGATTCATTAACCAGTTGTAATAAATTGTTTGAGAATTATTTTTGAAAAAAGGTAAACCTTATCTACTGATTCTTATACTCTTATTTGTTAAAATAAACTTTTTTTTTACTGAATGTTTTTGTTGTTGAATATAATTCATTAAATAGTGGTTTTACTCAATTAAAAGAAGAATTATCACTCACACTGAAAGTGAGTGTTTGCAAAGTGATTCCTGAAGGTCAAGTTGTGGCCAGGAATATCTCTCTCTCTGTAGGGGGCTGTCATGTCGTCATCCGGAACATTGGACTCACTGTCAGGTAATGGGATATTCCTTATCTTGCAGATGTTATGCAGAATTCCACAACATGTTATGATTTTACATGCCTTAATTGGAGAAAGGCGAATCTCTCCATGTAAGACATGGAACCGTCTCTTGAGCTGTCCTATACCTCTTTCCACGACACTCCGGGTCCTTTTATGTGCTCTGGAAAACAAGTTCAGAACCCGTCAAATACACACCCACCCACACAACAATTTACATATATGTGTGTATTACGGTCAATGTGTTCAATAATGAATTTCCACAAATTTGTTTCAGTTATTTTACAAATTGAGTAAAAAATCTGTCCATTTCATTTATAATAATAATGAAATCCAAACATTATTATGCTCTATTTCATCACTCAGTGATTGAACATGAGTAGTCAATAATTATTGTGAATTATTTTGAACTCCAATAACGATTATCCAGTCTGTTAAGTGAATGGACAGATGTTTTAGTCACTTGATGTAATGACTGAAATATTTAGGCTTTTTTATACTTTGTAAAAAGCGATTCACATTTTACACATTGACTTATATATTTTTAGAATATTTTTTTTGGTTTTTTTTAAACATAAAGGCTTTTCTGGCTTATCTGTCATTAAATATATTTCATATTTTTATATGGGTAATTTCTTAATGTTGACTTTCGATATATATATGCACAACCAAATATCTTTTCACATTTGAACACTTAAACTTTTCACAACAACCAATTCTCACTTTTGTAATTTTGAAGGGGGATAACTCTCATTACGATTGCGTGTTCACGAATGTAGGAGAATATTACCGATTGTAGGATGTCTGTGAGCCAGGATTTGGTCTCAGGTACGGCGTAAGCAGCCAGTTTCTGCAGGGGTAGCCACTATCTCCAAGTAGGTGACATCCGGTTGGCACGATGTGTCGTTCAAATAAAATATGAAGCCCGCTTTCGGTGAGTATTCTCGAGTCGTGTGTCGAGCCTGGCCACTTCGCAACAAGGTCAATTATCATATTGTTTGGATCGAATACAAGCTGTGTGTTTATACTGTGGTACTGTTTACGATTCACATATGAGGGTTCGTCGACAGATGGTGCAATAATCTGCACATGCGATCCATCAATCACTCCAACAACGCCAGGGAAGTGAGCGATGTTGTAAAACGCCGCTTGATTCCGACGAATGCAACCCTGTGTTGTCGGAAAGTGAATAAACTGGGATGCTATCTCGGCGTCGGACAAAGCTGACACTGTCTGCTCTATCGCCCGACTGACTGACGATTGGGAAAGACCCAAGTCATCCCCGTTGCATAATTGCATTTTGCCTGTAGCGAAATAACGTAGCGTTGCTACAACCTTTTCAGTTCCTGTCATGGCATGAGAACGAGAGGTGCTAGGACATATTTTATCAGCAATTAACCCAGTCACATATTCAATGCCACTTTTGTTTAACCTGTATCTTCTGATTAGTTCTTTGTCAGAATACATTTGCAGTACATCTCGTCTAGCGGTGGTTTGTACAGTACCTATGGCAGCCATATTGGATGTCTTAAGAAAATTCTTAAGGACTTAAGTAAGCTCATGAGGTATCTTAAACTTAAGCAAAGAACTAAGCACTGAGAAGCTCTGTGAATATGACTTAAGAAATTTCTTAAAACTTAAGTTGGTTGTTAGGGAAACTAAGATTTCTTTGTGGATTTAAGAATTCTTAAGGCTTAAGAAAATTCTAAGAAGCTTTGTGAATACCGCCCCTGTACGCGATACCCAGATATCAGATACTTTCCTTAATTCGTACATCTTATCTCATGTATTTTCATTTGTACATGCGACCCTTATCTAGAGCCCTGTAGCAGAAATAACTTTCCAGGAAAAGTACTTTGGAAACAAAGCCATAGCCATCCACTGGTAAAGAGAAACACTCCCCATATTGACAATATATTGAACAAATCCAGTGAATTCTTGTCACCACAAAACAGATTTCTTTATTATATGATTGAGTATGTTTATGTATCACGTTAAACCAAAAGTGCAAATATTTGTTTATTGTTTAAATCTTTGCTACAAACACATGTAAGCAAATATAACGGCAAAGTGTCAGGGATGAGTAATTTTATATACAATTACATTGCTGGTACATACAGGAATAGGACCCGCGATTAACTGAAATAATATATCTTTAGCTAGATTTGAAATGGGGCCCAGGAAAGTGTTTTTCTTCAAATGGATAATGACCTGATAAAGCTGTCTTGCAGTATCTATTTTTCCTCATCAAATTCTTACAACTATTTGGAATTTTATTTTATAAATTGCATGATTGTCTTGTAACATATATTTAGCATCAATCACTTTTTAAAGAGTGCTTTGGTTATATATTATTTTATTTAGTAGAAGAAGAAGAACTTTTATTTGCAAAAAAGGCCTCGGGCCCATATACAATTACAGTTCACAATATACCAATCGTTCACAGATGCAACGGTAAAGTAATGTGACACATGACATATGTCATAATTGAATTGTACTACTTGTTCTTTTTGCATAAGCGTAATATAGGAAATGTGATTAACTGTTTAAGACTGATTCATTGTTATTACACATAATAGATTTGAAATGGTTCAAGCTAGAAAAACGGCAAAGTTTTGCCGGTAAGTATTCTTTTCTGAGATCATTATAACAAGAACAAATGAGTAAAAAATGAAATTCATCCTCTATACCATTATTACAGACTGGATATATTCGAAAAGACTTTTCTATCGACAGATATCTGCCTTCATTATTCTTCAATATTGAAAGACCTGCTCTAAATCTTACAATTATGTTTCTAAATTTTCTTTCATACAAAGCTGTAAGATATTTTTCAGGTTCTAAAAGACTTTCAAACTCTGCATATAAATGATATCTTCAACTAGAGTTTAAGACTGATCTCCAGTTTTGGTAAAACATGTTTATACAAGTATCCTTAAAAAGTCGTAGAAATGAATGCTGGTTCTCAACTGTTTGCGATATCCATATAAAACCAAAGCCATGAGAAAAAGAAGTAAACGAATGTTAGAAGCCCATGTATGGCGTCCACAGTTATCTAAATACAATAACATATTATAAACCTTTTTTGGCAATCTGTCTTCATTCATATGAATTAATTTAAGCCAAAACTTAAATGTTCTAACATAGGAGTTGATGTACAGTGGAAAGCGACCCGTTTCCCCGTAGATTATAGCATTTGGGGTTTGTTGTCCTACTTGCAGGAATTTCTTACAGGCTAATAGATGAACTTTTTCCAATTTGTCATATTGCTGAAATCCCCAAACTTCAGAGCCATATAAAAGTATAGGTTGTATTTGCAAATCGAATATCCTAAAGAACACTGACTTTGAAATAAGATCAATTTTACTTAAGGTTGCAATGAATTTGACCTCAGCTCTTTTTGCTCTTAGCGCTAGGTCAGATATACTTTTACTGAATTTTCCTGATGAAAAAAATAGGTAAACCAAGATATTTGTACCATGACACTACCTCAACCTTTTCCCCCCTATGATACCAAATATCCTTTTTTGAAAGCACCCCACCTCGTCTGAATACAACAACTTTTGTTTTTTTTCCAGATTTACCGTTAAATTCCATTTTTCTGTGTGGGTTTCTAGAATATTCAACTGACTCTGTAGCCCCGTGACACTATCAGTATTTCATCACAAGTGTGCATAAAATGTTTAATGTGATAAGACCCTGTGTCAGGGGGAAACTGAACGGTAGCCTTTTCTGGTATAAACAATCAACCAGTCTACCCGAGCGACCTGATTGATCCATACAGACCATTGGCAAGAATCAGCCGGTCCATCTGAGGGACCTGATTGATCCATACAGACCATTGGCGAGAATCAGCCGGTCTATCTGAGGGACCTGATTGATCCATACAGACCATTGGCGAGAATCAGCCGGTCTATCTGAGGGACCTGATTGATTGACTAAAGCCTTTAACTGGTCGAGTCGGGGCCAACACAAACTGATATTAGAACTCGATTACATGCGATGAGACGTACATGTTAATAACGCAGTCACCGAGCCTGACCACCTGATCCATCAAGTCGTCCTATGACAAGTATAGTTTGTTTGGAACTACTTCAAACCCAGAATCCCCACAGAGTGTATCAGTTGTATTTTCAGTTCCAATGTCGGACAAACCGTCATAGATTATCGTTTGTTTTGATTACAGTTCACGTAGTATTTTAATACACATGTTTTGTCTTTCGCAGCATGACACATACAGGTCAGTCAAGATTACACATTTTAAATGTCAAATGCATCATTGTGATGACGATAATCACAGAGCTGTCCTTAATGACTGGGATGCTGCTGCGCTGCCTCCATCACCTGCAGCGCGATAACGTCATGACCACAACCCCGACTTGGAGATGAACTGTTTCAGGAACCAGTGACGACATTAAGACTCAAATTAGGCATTTCAATACGTGCAGATTACAACGCGATATCACTTTCAGCATGACGTACTGGTCACCTGTTGTTGTGTTCTCATCGACGTGTTGAGGTGTCGCCCGGCACCAGCTAAACTTCTTGGTAATAGTTGACCAACCATCTTTCATTACAACATGCAGTTGTAAGTTGACTCAGGCTTTCACGAAAGGTTCAGCATATGCTGCTTTTCTGGTGGCACCGTCACAATCGCGTGCAAAAGCAAGTGAATAGTTCAAGCCAACATATGGTATTAGTTAAAAAGGGAAATGCATCGGATTTCATTTTGCTGACTCATGCGTCGCATGTAGGCATGTCCTCCACATGTCTATCATTAAAAAAATATGAAAGTTGTATTAAAGTTGCACTGGCGTTCCTGGGACAAAGATAGAACACCAGGCGGCACAGGTCTAGACGTAACAGAAGTGCTATAGGTTACACAAACCAGATGTTTTCGCATTGACTTCACCTCTATAGTGGCGTATATATATATATATATATATATATATATATATATATATATATATATATATATATATATATATAACTAGGCATGACAAGTACACGAACGCACAGCCTGGATATAAGGCTGTAATAACATCACAAAGTTTTGCTAGCTTAGCCGGTCCTTCTTAGCATATATTGATACAGTTTTCTTGGTTGTGTTGTAGTGAGCTCCTCTCTTTTTATTGTAAATGTTTTGTTGTCTTCTATTAAGACTTGGAAAAGCAGCAACACTTCAGGACTATGTACAAATACAAACTCTGCTTTGTATTAATAGTATCATAACATTAAATGAATTATAAACTATGAAGGTCATTACAGACCTGTACACAAGAACACATCAAAGCACGCAGCTTGGCGCCAACACAGTGTTGTATTATCTAAAATTCGGGTGGCGACACAATATGTTTTTGGTCTCAGCTTCTTGACATTAAACTATCGGGCAAAACAAAGTTTACAATTAAAAACAATTACAAATATTATCAATACGTCACTAGACTGAAACAGTCTTCGAAACACTGCAAACCTAAAGTCCCAAACAAAAATGTGATATCCGCATCAAATACACCATGTATTGTTTGTTTCATTTTAGCCACTATCTTTTGCCATGACAAAACTGTAGTGAGTATGGTTTTACGCCGCTTTTAGCAATATCCCAGCAATATCACGGCAGGGGACACCAGAAATGGGCTTTGCACATTGTACCCATGTCGGGATTCGAACCCGGGTCTTCGGCGTGACGAGCGAACGCTTCAACCACTAGGCTACCCGACCGCCCCTGCAAAACCTGAGGCCACACTCATTTTTTTAGTATTTTCTGTAACATTTTTTGAAATCGCAGTTCAGTGAGTGAGTATAGCTATACGCAAAACTTGTCAGTGTTGCTGTGGTATATAGCTGAGGACGGTGAGACTGAACTTATGAATTCTACACATGTGGAAAATATAACTAGGGTCTTTGAAAACAACCCTCAAAACAGAGTAGATAACTGGTATCCTCTACTGAATACTACTTTTCATCTCCTGTAAGACAGACGTCATGTTGCGTGTATATTTGAATGTGTGGTCCATGACTGACCCACCTAAGCACCCGCCAATGTCCTGCTGTGCCTGGCGATATAAATTAAAAGTGCCACAGTTCTAATAGCAAAATTGCTACATGAAGCTTTGAGATATAAGACTTGGCGATCACAGATGGACACATAGTTTCCCCTTCAGACTGCACAGTGTTACAACTGAGGAACGCAAGTGCAGCCCACACCCGGGGCCAGTTGAAAAAGCTACAAAAGGAGGTGGAATTTTATTTGTCTATTTACAATAATGAACAGAATCGCTTCATCAATTACGATGAATAGCATCCTCAGAAAAAATGGCACAACAGCTGTTAAGCATCTGACCACAAGAATTTGATATACAATGACATAAAGCGTCGCTTTTAGACCAGTCCACGTCCTATAAATACAAAATGCCATTTAGAAAGTGGTCAAATTGTGTATTCATAGCTTATGGCCATGGGAGCCGTGCCAATTTACACTTGTCAGAGGGGTACGTGATCTAGACTACCAGTTGTCGGACTTTCAGTTCATTTCATTGTGGAACCCTCGGTAGCTGAGTGGGTTAGATCGCTGACTTTGTGTGCTGGCGATTAGGTTCCTCACTCTGGCAAGGGTGGCTTCGAATCCCGGACGGGACTCAAACCCAAAAAGTAGTAGAATCTGTACTTTACTGAGAAAGGGTTATCCAAAATATAAAATTTGTTACAGTGCACATCCTATGCTAACATACACGTGTACAGACCGTCAATCTTTGATCCATGGTGCAATTGTCACAAGTTATGGGCCCATGAAGATCCGGGTTAGAATAGGTCTGCAGCAACCCATGCGTGCCGTTAAAGGCGATTATGCTTGTCGTAAGAGGCAAATAACGGATAACGATACATTTTCTTACAATTACTGCATTCAAAAGTTCAGGCCAATTTGTCAAAAATGAAAGCTGATATCAGCTTTAGTTGCTGAGAAATCGACATGTGAAATGATCTACTTCTTCATAGGCAGATAATATCAATGTGGAATTTGATAACAGGATAGCTTGGCAAGACGTAGGCACCACTTGTGCTCCCCTCCTTGCGGATCTGTTTAAAGACGCGATTATGTACAGACCGTCATAAAGTCGGAATACTGAAATTTGTGGCGTTAAGTAACAAAAAAAACAAAACAAACATACTCACGCTGAAATGGTAACGTCGATCTCTCCTCCAACATTAAAACGTCCTGATTTTAGAGGCATAACACCCAAGACACTCACTCAGTATCATATATCCACCTCAAATGTCAAGTTTCCATACATTGTATGGTGTCCAGTTATATTTTAGTTTCTTGTTTCAACCTCTCTATGCAGCTGCTGAAATCGCATGGGGATTCCGAGGCAGATCTTGTTCTAATTAACACACACCCAGCCATAAATAAGTGCTGACGGGGATAGAACACACTCTGAAACGCACAGAATCCTTCTTCGTTCTTACGAAAGGCATTAATAAATGCGTATCAAATAACTAAATATCCCCACTAATTTTGAGAACAGTTTTGGATTTTGAATTTGAGGAAAGCAACAGGTTTGCTGAAACGACAATTTTGTGGTTGTGGCTGGGGAGAAACAAAATTGAAATTTAGATGACAACACGTTGAGCAAGTGGAGATAATAACCCTGAATCTGGAACTATAGATGCTGTCGTGATGACATATGACATCTTATAATTCGATAGAAAACATTTTTGTTAAGTTTCATAATGTATCAGAAGATACTACACTACAAGCACAAAGACATTCAGACAGTGTATGCGATTAAGTATAGACTGTCTTCCCTTACAAAGTGTCTAGTGATGGCGTACAACGTTACAGGGGACAACCGATCGATACCAAAAGGCTGAAAAACCTTGAGTAAATATGTGACCCAGATAAGTCAGAATTGAATTCCCCATTTGGACGGAACTACTGGTGTCACTGTTTCCAGTTTGGGCGTACATGTACATGTGAAAACCGCGTTGACGCTGCAAATAGTCTCGTTAGGGGCTTGTAATGGTCGCTCGATTACAACCTTCAGCAGATATTGTATTGCCGATCGTTATTGCAGAGACATGTGTCTTAGCTTATGGAACGGGGTGTTCTGTGATAGCAAAGAAACTGGCGTGAAAAGGGCACTTTTTGGTAGACTATTGGCAAATGTCAAAAGTTTGAAGTTTAGAAAAATTCGTATGGAATTTATGTTCAAATTGCTGACAGGTAACCGTTACCTTTCTTACACGTACATGACTTGCACCTCTGATCCTTATAAAGACTAGAAAGTAAGTATGGTCAGTTTGAGCGAGCAATGCCCGTCTTATGATTACGGGGCCGTGAATTCCTGATGCCAAACACGGCACTCGATCTTGTGCCTCCCACTTCTTCAAGGATAATCTTTGGCCAATTACACTTTGAGATCAATTGATCAATTATTGAAAATTATGATACCCCCATTTCCAATGTCAAGATTCAGGAGAGTCGCCATCGATCCGTGAGTGAAGAAAGTCTATATTGTGATTGCGCCAGGACCTCACCGTGTCAGTTTAGTGGGAGGATAGCGTGATGCAAGGCGGGCCTGTAGACCTTAACGACTCCGGATCAAATCAGAACAGGAGTATGCTGCTGTTTAATGTTGGATTCGGAGCCGAGATCATTGGATCACGGCACGCTGAAGGGACGCAACACCGCACATCACATTACGTCAAAACACATCAAACACAGTGCTCACATCATGACAGTTTAGTAAGTCGTTGTGGATTATTAGACATATGAAGTTGTGACCCTACCATAGATTTTTCCTATATCAAACAATAGAGTAGTGTACCGACTTGCGGAATAAGCGATGAA